>NC_091644.1:12996799-13302215 GCF_027580195.1 Bos mutus | reverse complement strand
ACGTGCTCTGCTGGATTTCCTACTCTGTTTGTGGTGCTGCCCCTCCCTGGGGCCCTGCCTCCAAACCTTTGAAATCGCCTCTTCCTTTGCTCCCTAAAGTCAAGCAGTTATGCAGGCCTGTCAGTTTTCTCATATAAAACCTACATCTGCCCCCCATATTTAGTTTTGAAAGAATGTTTTTATAATTTGTTTTATAAAATTACACATGTTCATCATGAACTTTTCAAACAATATGTCAAAGCATAAAGAAGAAAGACAAGTAAAACCAATTTTTTAAATTAAAAATAATATCCAAAATCATATTGTCCATAAATAGCTCATAAAATTAGATAACATTCTTCTATATTGCTTTTGTGCACATAGATGAATAGATGGATGGATGGATGGAAAGAAAGCTTACTAAAACTGTATTATGATACCCATGTTATTTTGACAAAAACATTAAATGTAATTTTATTTGATTTTGACAGGAAAAAAAGTAAAACAATGAAAATGAAGGGAATTGTTTAACTTTATTTCTTTATGTAAGAGATAAATGCCTAAATTATCTGAAGATGAAAGAAATGAGCTTACAACTTTAAGAGATTGTGGAAGTATTATTCTTAAAATTCCACTTCAATTTTCATCAGTAGGGATCAAATTCACCCTAAGGGAAGTAAAAAGGTCACCCTCTTATACTTCCTGTTGGCTGCTCATCCTCCACCTCCCAAATTTACTTACCAAGATGCGTAGCATTTGTATTCTGTGATCAAACTGTCCAGAGTTTAATGTCTCGGTTCTTCATTTGAATTACTTTATTGCTCACACTCACCACCAGTCATTTCTCTGAAGCTTCTCCATTTCTGTGTGTGTGTTTTTATTCTCTCTGCTTAGTGAGATTTGATTGTGGAGTACTTTTATCTAGAAAGAGTTTCAGTGCTGCTGACATTGTGTTCTTCACTTGCTGAAGTCATACTTTCATTCTTTAGCAATATGCAGACGTTGTACTGTTGGTTTCTGAATTTTGAATACTCCGTACTCATCAGGCTACATCATCACCGTTTTCATTAGCCTGGATTTCATCATTGTGTGATTTTATTCCTAACCCTACCCCTCCCTTTCCCCGCAAAAAGAAAAAGGACTAAAGGTGGTTATATGCTGAAGTTCTGTCACATTTGAAAATATCTTCAGTTTGTTCCTGTACTCGAATAACAACTTGACTCCTTACTACATTCTTAAATCTTGGGGCTTGATGTCAATATTTATTGACATCATTCCATTGCCTATTATAGAAATATGAGATATCTTTTTCTTTTTATCCATTCTCAATCATTATTTATTTATTTGTATGTTTTTATCCCAAAGTGAATTTAAAGAATAGAGAAAAACATGTAACAAGTTTGATGTAATAACCAACATCATTTTCAGCAAGTTTTAGCATGATGATTTATCTACTTAAAATATCTTTACCCTATAAAATAAAACATACAAACTTATGTTGTTGTTGTTGGTCACTAAGGCATGTCTGATTCTTTGAGACCCCGTGGATTGCAGCACGCTAGGCTTCCCTGCAGAGAAGGCAATGGCACCCCACTCCAGTACTCTTGCCTGGAAAATCCCATGGACGGAGGAGCCTGGTGGGCTGCAGTCCACGGGGTCACAAAGAGTTGGACACGACTGAGTGACTTCACTTTCACTTTTCACTTTCATGCATTGGAGAAGGAAATGGCAACCCACTCCAGTGTTCTTGCCTGGAGAATCCCAGGGACGGGGGAGCCTGGTGGGCTGCCGTCTATGGGGTCACACAGAGTCGGACACGACTAAAGCGACTTAGCAGCAGCAGCAGCAGCAGGCTTCCCTGTCCTTCACTATATCCCTGAGTTTGCTCAAACTCATGTCCATTGAGTCAGTGATGCCATCCAACCATCTCATCCTCTCTTGTGCCCTTTTCCTCCTGCCCTCAATCTTTTCCAGCATGAGAGTCTTTTCCAATGAGTTGGCTTTTCGTATCAGGTGGCCAAAGTACTAGAGCTTCATGTACTTCATCTAAGTGTTCCTTGCTCACTTTATTTACCAGTACTCGTCCACAGAGGAATCTCCTGTCCTTAATTTGGTGTTTTGCAAGTTCTATACATGTTTGTCCTGGCTTCCCTGGTGGCTCAGACGGTAACGTGTCTGCCTGAAATGCAGAGACCCAGGTTCGACCCCTGGGTTGAGAAGATCCCCCGGGGAAGGGAATGGCAACCCGCTCCAGTATTCTGGCCTGGAGAATTCCATGGACAGAGGAGCCTGTTAGGCTACAGTCCATGTGGTTGCAAAGAGTCGGATACGACTGAGCAATTTCAGAGATACATGTTTTTATAGCATTCTTACATATGTACGTAGCTAAGAATTATGGATATATAGTATATTTTACAGACTGTTTCAGATTTATTTAAATGATATCATACAGAATTTATAGTTCACACCTTGCTTTTCTCCTCCAGCATTACTTTTGCAAGATTTCTCAATGTCAGTACAAATAGTTTAATAATTTTCATATTTTTCCTATTGATGGATATTTAGATTGTTTCCAGTTTCACTATGAAAAGTATTGCTGTAGCAAATAAAACCTGTTCATTTGTGGCCTTGACATGTGTGAGAATTTCTTTAAGCATTCAGAGGTGAATTTGGGGCCATGAGTGGACTGTGTGTGTCTTTAACTTGACATTTCTAAATAACTAGATAAATTTTATATCACAATCAGGGCTGTATTATACTTCCCAGTAATTTGCATACTCACCGCCACTTAAATTGTCATACCTTTTTTTCATATGTTCCCATGTAATAGATTTTAAATGGTATCTTAATATTAGTCTCTTTTATCTCTGATGGTCCACTGGTTAAGATACTATGCTTCCAGTGCAGGGGGTATAGGTTTGATCCCTGGTCAGGAAACTCATATCCCACATGCCATGTGGTGTGGCAAAAAATAAAAAAAAATGAATTTGAAAAGTATTCATCCCTTTTACAATTTTTGAGTACTGACTGCCAATGAGATTGAGCATATTTTCAAATGTTTAATGGTCTTCTTATTTCTTCCTTTATGGTTCAATTTAGTTCAATTCAGTCACTCAGTCGTGTCTGACTCTTTGTGACCCCATGGATTGCAGCATGCCAGGCTTACCTGTCCATCACCAACTCCCGGAGCTTACTTAAACTCATGTCCATCGAGTTGGTGATGCCATCCAACCATCTCATGAAAGAGGACAGTGACAAAGTAGGCTTAAAACTCAACATTCAGAAAACAAAGATCATGGCATCCAGTCCCATCACTTCATGGCACATAGATGGGGAAACAATGGAAGCAGGAGAGACTTTATTTTTCTGGGCTCCAAAATCACTGCAGATGGTGACTGCAGCCATGAAATTAAAAGACACTTGCTCCTTGGAAGAAAAGTTAAGACCAACCTAGACAGCATATTAAAAAGCAGAGACATTACTTTGCCAAAAGAGGTCCGTATGGTATAGCTGTTCATATCCTTTGCCAATTTTTCTACTGGCTTGATTTTTCTCTTATTGATCTTTAAGGGTACTTTATATAAGCTATTTCCAATTCATTAGCAGTTTTATGTGCTGCACATATCTTTCCTAATTCCGCGTCTATTTGCTTAACATTTTGTGTGGTGTCTTCTGTAATAAGAAACATTTTAATATATTAATAGTTGAGTTTATTTTTTTCTTTGTGATCTATGGTTTTTGTAGGAGAAGGCAATGGCAACCTACTCCAGTACTCTTGCCTGGAAAATCCCATGGACGGAGGAGCCTGGTAGGCTGCAGTCCATGGGGTCCCGAAGAGTCAAACACGACTGATCAACTTCACTTTCACTTTTCACTTTCGTGCATTGGAGAAGGAAGTGGCAACCCACTCCAGTGTTCTTGCCTGGAGAATCCCAGGGACGGTGGAGCCTGGTGGGCTGCCGTCTATAGGGTTGCACAGAGTCAGACACGACTGAAGCAACTTAGCAGCAGCAGCAGCGTGGTTTTTGTATCTTTCTTTAAAATCTTTTTGAGTCATGAGACTGTAAGGATAATCTTGTACATTCTCCTAAAATTTTAAAATTATGCTTTTTTGATAATCACAGCCAACATACTGAATTAATTTATTTTATATACAAATGTGGAACCATATTCTAAATAATTTAATATTCTGATCTTGTGAGAATTTTCTCTTGATTCCAAAAGTTTTCTTTTTTCTTTTTATTGAACTATAGTTGATTTATAATATTGTGTTAGTTCAGATGTACAATAAGGCGATTCATATATTGTTATTCACTCACTCAGTCTTGTCCATCTCTTTGTGACCCCATGGACTCCAACATACCAGGCTTCCCTATCCTTCACCATCTCCCTGAGTTTGCTCAAAGTCATGTCCATTGAGTTGATGGTGTCATCCAACCATCTCATCTTCTCTTGCCCCCTTCTCCTCATGCCCTCAATCTTTCCCAGCATCAGGGTCTTTTCCGCTGAGTCAGCTCTTCATATCAGATAGCCAAAATATTGGAGCTTTATAGCTTCAGCATCTGTCCATTCAGTGAATGTCCAGAATTGATTTCCTTTAAGATTGACTGGTTTGATCTCCTTGCTGTCCAAGGGACTCTCAAGAGTCTTCTCCAGCACCACAGTTCAAAAGCATATGTATTTATATTCTTTTCAGGTTCTTTTCCATTTTAGGTTATTACAAGATATTGAATATAGTTTCCTGTCGTTGTTTGTCTATTTCATATACAGTGGTATATATCTGTTAATTCCATATCCTTAATTTATCTCCCTGTTACCCCTTTGGTAACCATAAGTTTGTTTTTCATGTCTGTGAGTCTGTTTCTGCTTTGTAAATCAGTTCATTTGCGTTATTTTTTAGGTTCCACATATAAGTGATATCACATAATATTTATCTTTCTCTGTCTGACTTACTTCACTTAGTATAATAATCTCTACATCCATCTATGTTACTGCAAATGTTAATTATATCATTCTTTTTATGGCTAAGTAATATTCCATTGTATATATGTACCGCATCTTCTTTATCCACTCTTCTGTTGAGAAACATTTAGGTTGCTTCCATGTCTGTAAATAGTGCTGCTGTGAGCATTGGGGTGCATGCATCTTTTCAGAGTTTCCGTCTTTTCTCGTCATATGTCCAGGAGTGGAGTTGCTGTAGTATATGGTAACTTTATTTTTAGTTTTTTAAGTAGCCTCCATACTGTTCTCCATAGGGACTGCACCAATTTACATTCCAATCAATAGTGTATGAGGATTTGCCTTTCTACACACCCTCTCCAGCATTTATTATGTGTAGACATTTTGACGATGGTCATTCTGACTAGTGTGAGGTTATATACATCATTGTAGTTTTCAATTGTATTTCACTAATAGTTAGCGATGTTGAGCATCTTTTCGTGTACCTATCGTCCATTTGTATGTCTTCTTGGAAGAAATGTCTCTTTAGGACTTCTGCCCAGGTTTTATTGGATGTTTGTTATTTGATATAGAGTTGTATAAGCTGCTTACATGTTTTGGATATTAAGCCCTTGTCAATTGCATCATTTGCAAATATTTTCTCCCAATCTGTAGGTTGTCTTTTCATTTTGTTTATGGTTTCCTTTGCTATACAAAAGCTTGTGAATTTGATTAGGTTCCATTTGCTTACTTTTGGTTTTGTTTCCTTGGCCTTGGGAGACTCACTATTAGTTTTTTTATTGCTGAAATGACAACTTAAAGGGAGCACAGTCACTTAATTAATATCTCAATCATCATTGCAATATAGTAACAAAGATGATGGAATTGTGAAGGTGATTATTATAGATGTATCTTCTTGTCAGACATTTGCCACATTTTTCTCTGATTGGAATTAAGAGTTAAGAGCTGCATATCATCTAATATACCTCTCCTGGTTAATATAACATAGCTAAATGTTCATCTTCAACTGGGTTTTTTCTCTGACATGTTATTTTACTCCCTGAATGTTGTTTAAAGTTTGGGCTGAGGTATGGAAGGCCACTTCTGCCATTAATTGTCTAGTATGAAAACAGAATTTTAGGCCATGGTAATTCCAGATTATATGTGCGTGCATACATGTGTATGTGTTGCTTTTTTTCTTTTGACTTGGGAACCTGATCTAAAAAAAATATTGTTTTAACTCACATCAGAGAATGTTTTGCCTACATTCTCTTCTAGGAGTTTTATGAGGGCATGTATGTAAACTGCTTTGGGTAGCATGGCTATTTTAACAATATTAATTCTTCCAATCCAAGAGCACAGAATATCTTTCCATTTTTTTGAATCATCTAAAGTTGGAAGACTATGATTTTTATGCTCATGTCTTTAACCAACTGAAAAAGTAAGACTAGGCAGATTGGCAGGAGATAAGAATCAGGGTTTTTTTTTTTTTTTAATATGGAAAACAGTGGGAAACATTTTTCTTCCCCCACTAATTCTAGACTCTATTCTGTTCCATTTGTTGATTTACCTATTCATGGGCTAGTTGTTTGAATTACTGTAGATTTATTATTTTCATAAAAAATGGGGTAAAACTTGAACCTGTTTTTCAGTAACCTTCTAACTGTTATTTACTCTGACTTTTGTTGACTTTATATGGTACAAATGTCTTTTCCCACACTGCTGCTCCTGCTGCTGCTAAGTCGCTTCAGTCGTGTCCGACTCTGTACGACCCCATAGATGGCAGCCCACCAGGCTCCCCCGTCCCTGGGATTCTCCAGGCAAGAACACTGGAGTGAGGTGCCATTGCCTTCTCCATTCCCACACTGGGACTTGTCTTTTTATCCTTTTACGTGTGTCTTTGGATGAGTGAATATATTTTTATGAACCCTAATTTTCTAATCCTCTTTCATGGTTACTCTTGTCTTTTCCCATTACAACATCTTTGCTGCATCAACATCACAAATATATGTTGATATATATTATCTTCTAGACACTTTACTGTTTCACTTTTTATATTTAGATCTTTATTCCACCTTGCAAATCAACTATTTGTATGGTGGAAGGTACTGAGAAGATTTGTTTTAATGCATGAATATCCAGTGACCAACATCACTGATTAGAAAGACCATTCTGTGATATCATCTTTGCCACAAAGCGTCTCCATATGTGTAGGCCTGTTTCTGGACTCACTGTTGTGTTCCACCAATCTATTTGTCTTTCCTTGAATAAGACCACATTGTCTCAACGAATGCAATTATATAAAAAATCCATATCCATTAGAAAAGTTTTGTGCTTCTGTTTTTTTCTTTAACATTATCTTCACTATTCTTGGTCCTTGGAGATTCCATCTAAACTTTAAAATCCACTTAAAATTTCGGCAAAAAGCAACCTGCCAAAATTTTGATTAGGATTATACCGAATCTATATATCTTTTTAGGAAGAAATTATAATCTTTGCCATATTAAGTCCTCAGATCCCTAATGATCATTTATCCCTCAATTTATTTTCTTTCTTTATTTCTAAAGATCTGCACTTTCTTTGAAAATGTCTTCCATTTCTTTTGCTAGATTTATTTCTATATATTTGATATTTTTATTAAATCATAAATTTAAGTTCTACATTTAGCGATACATTCCTATTTTACTGAAAGTTTTAAACTACAGAAATTGATGTTTAATGACTAAATGCATTTTTCAGCATCTGTGGAAAGAATCCTAAAATTTATTTCTGTAAGTCCATTAATACATTAAGTTATATTTGTTGTTCAGTTGCTGAGTCATGTCCGACTCTTTGTGACCTCATGGACTGCAACACTCTAGGCTTCCCTATAGCAAACTTCCTTCTCATCCTCTGGCACCCCCTTCTTCTCCTGTCCTCAATCTTTCCCACCATCAGGGTCTTTTCCAATGAGCATCAAGGTGGCCAATGTACTGGAGCTTCAGCTTCAGCTTCAGCATCAGTCCTTCCAGTGAATATTCAGGATTGATTTCCTTTAGGATTGACTGGTTTGGTCTCCTTGCTGTCCAAGGGACTCTTAAGAGTCTCTACCACCACAGTTCAGAAGCATCAATTCTTTGGCACTCAGCCTTCTTTATGATCCAACTCTCACATCCACACATGACTACTGGAAAAACCATAGCTTTGACTATATTTCTATATTTAAAATATTGAACCATCTTTGCATTTCTAGAATAAATTCCACATTTTTATACTGTCATTCTTGTAATATACTTATAAATTGAGTCTGAAACTAATTTTAGAATTATCAGTTGATATACATGAGTGAGTTTTTATATGGTTTTCTCTTATTGCACTTTCTTCATTGGATTATGATACCAATATTATGCTCACTTCATAAGATCAATTTGGACTTTCCCCTTTATTAATAATTTTAAATGGTTTATAGGGATTTTAAATTTTTTCTTAAAGGTTTTCCTATGAAACTTTCCTTTATGAAATCATCTAGAACTGGAAGTTTTTAATAGTGGTGTAGAGGTAAAAGTTAATTAAAAACAAAATGGTAGATATTGAGCCCAAGCTTTGCATATTTACTCAAATAGATGTACTTTCCATCTGTATTTTTCCATTTGTATTTCTACCATGTAAATGGATAGGATTTGATCTTTAGAGTTTTTAATTCATTCTCTTCTAGATATTCTGTTACTTTAGTTTGAATTTTATATTTGACAAAAGAGCTGCTTATAGGACTTTATTGTATTATTGTTATTAGTATTTTGTAATGCTAATTACTGGTGCTGTATGATTGTGAGCATAGAACATTTTTGGTATTATTTAGAAATTTATTGGAAGCTTCAAAATAATCTTGTATATGGGCAAGCTTTCCAAATATTATATTCCTTGAAAAAAGGGTATATTCTTTATTTTCAGTGTTGAAGCTAAAAATATGTCAATTAATATACCTTCTAAGGAAAGGTGAATTAAGATCTTAGACTAGTATGTTTCTGTTTATCCATGTAGTTTCACAGCTGTGATTTGTGCTTCTGAATGCATGTAATCATAGTACTGTATTGTACTTAGCCTGATAAAGTGACTTTGTCTTTTTTATTTTTTTAGTTTTTTTTTTTAAAGAATTCAACATTGTGTATTGAGGTTGGCCAATCTACTCTCTTTTCATTTTATCTTTCTTGTCTATATTTGCCCTTTTTTTTTTTTTTTTTCAAATTTTGTGTCGCATGTACTATATATGGAACAAAGACTGGTGTTTTGCTTTTATTTTTCCCTATCAATGTTGATGTACAAATGTGTCATTATGAAAATTTTCTAATGATCAGCAAAGTTGAAAGACTTTTACAGTGACTGGCCTACAAGTTTTGCTTTTTAATCCAACCCAAAATTATGTCTTAAGAGACAGATTTAGTTCATGTGAAAATATTGATATGTAAATGCTTTTGGTTTATATTATTCTATAGTTCACTTATTTGTTCATATCATTTAAATTATTTCAGTATATATTCTTTTCTCTCCTTTTTGATTTTGTGATTATCTTGATATTTAGGAAGTCTTGTACTTTTGCTAGAGATTACTTTCATATCTGTAACTATATGTGAAAGTGAAAGTCAGTCATGTCCAACTCTTTGCGACCCATGACTATACAGTCCATGGAATTCTCCAGGCCAGAATGCTGGAGTGGGTAGCTTTTCCCTTCTCCAGGGGATCTTCCCAACCCAGGGATCAAACCCATGTCTCCCACAGTGCAGGCAGATTCTTTACCAGCTGAGACACAAGGGAAGCCCGAGCATACTGGAATGGGTAGCCTATCCCTTCTCCAGGGGATCTTCCAGACCCAGGAATCAAATTGGGGTCTCCTGCATTGCAAGTGGATTCTTTACCAACTGAGCTATTAGGGAAGCTTTAACTGTATCTTATATCCTTAATCATCTTTTTTTTTTTTTGAAATTATCTATTATTTTCTGTGATTGTCAGATTTGTGTGTCAACTTGTCTAGGCTATAGTACCCAGTTATTTAATCAAATGCTAGTTTAGGTACTGCATTAAAGGTATTCAGCAGTCCAGGTTCGATGCACGATACTGGATGCTTGGGGCTGGTGCACTGGGACGACCCAGAGGGATGGTATGGGGAGGGAGGTGGGAGGAGGGTTCAGGATGGGGAACACGTGTATACCTGTGGCAGATTCATTTTGATATATGGCAAAACCAATACAATATTGTAAAGTTAAAAAATTAAATTAAATTAAAAAAAATAAAATAAAAGGTATTCAGCAGATGTGATTAACATCTGTTAATCAGTTAACTTTAAGTAAAGGATTATCCTTAATAATGTGGGTGGGCCTAATCTAATCAATTGAAAGGTCTTAAGAGCAGGAAACCTGACATTTTCCTGAGGAAGAAGAAAGTCCCGTTGTAGACTACAGTCTTGTCCCTATCCAAGAGTTTGTAGCTTGCCTTTGCTGTGGAGTACTCTGTGTATTACAGCTTGCCTACCCAATTGTACAATTAAAGAAACTAGTTCTCTGCTCTGTGTGTATGTACATATATATTTTTTCACTGGTTCTGTTTCTTTGGTGGAAATACAATGTCTTAAGTGGGCAATAAATAAGTTAGCTTTAAATTTTTTCTCCTCTTCCTCTGCTATCTGACTTTATTCAGTCATGTATTCTTCTTATCGTTAGTGTTTTAATATTTTAATTTTATTAGAGTATAGTTAATTTACAATTTTGTGTTAGTTTCTGGTGTACAGAAAAGTGATTCAGTTATACATATATCCATTCTTTTTTATATTCTTTTCTTATGTGGATTATCACACAATACTGAGTAGTGCTTCCTTGAATATCGAGTAGGTCCTTGTTGGTTATCTATCCTATATATGGTATTGTGTGTGTGTTCATCCCAAGTTCCTGATTTATCCTCCCTACCACATTTCCCTTTTGTTAACTGTAGGTTTGTTTCTAATAAGTTTAAGTCTGTTTCTGTTTTGTAGATAAGTTCATTTGTATCTTTTTAAAAATCAGATTCCACATACGGGTGATATCATATGAAATTTGTCTTTGACTTATTTCACTTAGTAAGGTAATCTCTAGGTCATCCATGTTGCTCTAAATGGTATTATTTCGTTATTTTTTACGGCTGAGTACTATTCTGTTGTATATACGTACCGCATCTTCTTACTCCATTCTCTGTCAGTAATCATTTAGGTTGCTTCCATGTTTTGGGTATTGGAAATAGTGCTACCATGAACGTTGGGTTGCAAGTTTTCCTTTAGGGTTATGGATTTCTCTAGATATATGCCCCTTGAATGGGATTGCTAGATCATACAGCAGTTTTTTAAGGACCCTCCATACTGTTCTCCATAGTGGTTGTACCAATTTACACTTCTACCAACAGTGTAGGAGGCTTCTCTTTTCTCCACACCCTCTCCAGCATTTGTTGTTTGTAGATCGATGATGGCCATTCTGAGGTGACACCCCATTGTAGTTTTGATTTGCATTTTTCTGATAATTAGTGATGTTGAGCATCTTTTCACGTGCTTCTTGGCCATCTGTTATTAAATTTTCATGTTTGTGTGTTATTAAGGTTTGGTATTTGTGTGCATACTTAAGAAAGCTCTCTCCTAAATATAACATGCTTTGGGGAAAATAGAGTTAGGATCAGACCGTTCAAAATCTAAACCCTTGCCCAATAATCAGGCAGTCAACGAATGATGTTAAGTTTTTAATAAATAGAGGAATGAACAATAAATACAGTATTTAAAGAAAAACAAAAATGCAAGTAGTTTGAGCGGAGGAGGTATGAGCAGGTGTTGCATCTGTTGATTTCTGGAAGCAAGGGCAGCAGTCACAATGGCTGGGCAGTAATGTGCAGCAAGCCATCAGAGGTAGCACACATGGAAAAGGAGAGCCAAGAAGGGCAATAAGGAGTCGCTGGGCTTTAGGTTCAGTTTTGTACTCCTCTGGAACTTGCCACCATTCCCTTATGGTTTGAAATTTAACACTCTGATAAATATCTTTCATGGATAAATGTGACTTCCTCAGTATGCCAGCATCATCGCTACCAACTTCAAATCAGGTACATATGATCTAATTCATGTAGCAGAAATAGGCCCTGGGAAGAACAGACCATACTTGATTTATGTGCTTTAAATGATATCCTTGGATTTCTAGCTTTTAAAGATCAGCAGACTTTTCTATCTCCCATTTTCCCCCCTCTCATTGCTCAATTGTTATTTGCATAATTTCTGTAGTATTGTAGCCTGTATCATTTGTATTCTCTACTGTTATAATTGCCTATCTTATTTGTTTTCTTTCAGTCCTTATTTTACAGTTTAACCTTTGTTATAGAATCAATGCCTAGCTATTAGATGAAAGACTGAATGTCTTTTGTCCCTCTGTGCCTGTCGTGGGCTAAACATTTGTGTCCCTTAAAATTCATATGTTGAGGTCCTAACTTCCATTGTGATGGGATTTAGAGATGGGGCCTTTGAGAGGTAGTTAGGTTTATATGAGGTCATGAGGGTAAGGCTGCCGTGGTGGGATTAGTGTCCTTATAAGAAGAGGGAGAGAGACCAGGACTCTAGTTCACTCTATGATGTGAGGATACAGTGGAAGGCAGCCATCTGCAAACCAGGAAGAAAGTTATCACCAAGGGTTGAATCTGCCAGCACCTTGATTTTGGACTCACCAGCCTCCAGAATTGTGAAAAATAACTGTCTATTGTTTGTGCCACTCAATCTATGTTATGTTGTGGTAGCATCTCAACTTGATTAAGATAGTTCCCCTCCCCATTTAATAAAAAATCTACAATAGCCAAGAGAAGGTACTCACCCCAAGCCCACATACACATATCTACGCCATGTTCTGATCAAACACTCTAGAGTTGTCTGCCCAAACTACCCTGAACTCACTTCCAGGACTTGAAAAGAGCCAATATAAAGATGCATTACCTTTAAAAGAAACAAGAATATAACAGACCGCTGAGGTCCCAAGAGAAACTATAGCAGCTTACGAACAACAGAATGATATATTTAAGGTGCTAAAAAAACAAACAAACAAAAACTACCACCATGTAATCACACCATCATTGTTGTTCATTTGCTAAGTCATGTCCAACTCCGCAACCCCATGAACTGCACCACGCCAGGCTTCTGTCTTCCACTGTGTCCTGGAGTTTGCTGAAATTTATGTTCATTGAATTGGTGATGCTATCTAACCATCTCATCCTCTGCCACCACCTTCTTTTTTTGCCTTCAATCTTTCCCAGCATCAGGGTCTGGGAAAGCATCAGCTCCCTCCAACGAGTCAGCTCTTCACATCAGATGGCCAAAGTATTGGAGCTTCAGCTTCAACAACAGTCCTTCCAATGAATATTCAGGGTTGATTTCCTTTAGGATTGACTGGTTTGATCTTCTTGCAGTCCAAGCAATTCTCAAGAATCTTCTCCAGCACCACAGTTCAGAAGCATCAGTTCTTCAGTGCTCAGCCTTCTTTATGGTCCAACTTTCATATCCATACATGACTATTAAAAAAACCATAACTTTGACTAGACAGACCTATGTCCACAAAGTGATGTCTCTGCTTTTTAATACACTGTATAATTCCAAATGTAACAGAAATATCTTTCATAAGTGAAGAAAAAAATAAAGATACTTTCTAGATATACAAAGACTGAGTGAATTTGCTGTCTGCAATTCTATGTTAAATAAATACTAAAGAGAGCTCTGATGGAAGGGAAATAATCTGATGGTGTGTGGTGAACCACACTGTGTCCGTACGGTCAGCTTCATCTTAGCCTGGCTGTCCTGCACCCTCTCCTTTCCCTGTGACTGAGCAGTACCTAGCTCACAAGGAATGTGCCTACGCCAGATGAGTTCCCCATCAGCTTCTACCTTTGGAATCTGGAAGAATGCCTTTTTCTGTTTCAAATGGTTAAATGGTCATGAGACCCTCAGGGAGAGGAAAAAATCCTTGGTTCCCATCTTGCAGACATGCTTCTCAGTTGGTAGCCCAATTCTATTTTTAGCTTTAGCCTGTTGTACCCCTTCCAGCTCCTCCAAGCACAGCTGCAAATGCCTTTGGATCATTGTCCCCACATCCTGCCCATGTGTAAGTTTCCCACAATAAACTTCATAATTATACTTTATGGAGTCGCCTGCTTCATTTTTCAGTCTCAGTGTTTCTTCTCAGTTCAGAGGGTATTATTCAATACCTCCACCTCCCAGCAGATGGAATCAGGATATGTAAGAAGGAATGAAGGACACAAAGGAAAAGGTAAATAATTGGATAAACCAACTATACCAAAAAAAAATGTCTTGTGAGGTTACAAATATATATACAAAATGAAAATGTATGATAGCAATACAAAAAACACCAAAGATACCAAGGAACAAATGCAGGTTAAGTATTCTAACCTCAAAATTATCCAAGAAGAGGTACAACTACTAACTTATGTTGGATTCTAAATAATGCATTATGTAATATCTAGGATAATCACTAAAAGAATAGAAGAAAACTTCACTTGTAGTAAGCATGAAAATGAAGAGGAAAAAATAATAAAAAATATTTGATTAATCAAAAATGTCTAAAGCAAGGACAGAAAAAGGAATCAAAAGTAGATGATGCCTGAAAAATATCATTAAAAGATGACAGATGTAAATACATTAGTAACAATATTACATGTAAATAGCATGTTGTTGTTCAGTTGCTAAGTTGTGTCTGACTCTTTGCAACCCCATGGGCTGCAGCACACCAGGCTTCCCTGTCCTTCGCTGTTTTCCAGTTTGCTCAAACTTGTGGCCATTGAGTTGGTGATGCCATTCAACCATCTCATCCTCTGTTGCCCCCTTCTGCTTCTGCCCTCAATCTTTCTCAGCATGAGTCTTTTCAAATAAGTCAGCCCTTCGCATCTGGTGGCCAAAATGTTGGAGCTTCAGCATCAGTCCTTCCAATGAATATTCAAGATTGATTTCCTTTAGGATTGACTGGTTTGATATCCTTGCAGTCCAAGGGACTCTTAAGAATTACATGAATATTTCAATTAAAAGGCAAATACTATTCAACTGGATAAAACTCCAAACCTAATGATATTATGCTTAAAAGGAACAGGACAATTTATAGAGAAGTAGAAAATCAAAAGGATGGGAAAAAAGATATGGAAACATTAGCCGTAAGAAACCTCATATCTTATAATGCATGAAGCATTACTAGGGGGAATTTTATAATGACAAAAACTTGACTGCCTGGAAGATAGAAAAACATTACATTTTTATGAACCTAAAAACCACTTTAAAATATATAAAGCAATAATTGAAAAACTAGAAAAGAGAAAGAAAGAAATCCATAAGTAATATGGGAGATTTAACATACCTCTCTTCATAACTGATAGCACCAGCAGACAAAAAATTAATAAGAATACAGACTCCATTAAAAACATAATTAACAAACATGAATGTAATGGAGGAATGAATCAGACAGTGAAAGGAATCACATTCCTTTCTAGTAAGTGTGAAACATTTACCAAAATTTGTGAGAAGCTCAATTTTGAGGTTAGTGTCAACATTTCAGAGTTTCTCATCCTGGACACTGTTAACATCTTGGACTAATTCTTTGTTGTGAGGGGCTCTCCTAGGTACGCATTATAGGATGCTTAGCAGTAGTCCTGTCCTTGTTTCCACTGGGTGCTAGAATCAGCTCCCCTCCAATAAGGTTGTCAAAAACAAATGTCTCCAGATATTGCCAAACGTGCTCTGGGATGAGGGAAAAGTCAAGACTGATTTAGAATTTTCTCTTTTAAAATGCTTTAATGAAGCCAGTAATCAATAATAAAAGATTTTTATAACGTGCAGTTAAACAATACAGTTATAAATGACCCATCAGGCAGATAATCAAAATGGAAATTATGAAGTATTTTAATATGAATTATAATGAATTAAGACATATCAAAAAGTATTCAATGCAACTTAAGCTGTTCTTAGAAGAAACTGTGTAGAATTAAATGTGAATATTAAATAGAAGAAAGTTTGAAAGTCAAGAATGTGAAGGTCAAGACTCCTGACTCTGGCCAAATGAGATCAGCAAGTCCTGTCCTCAGAAAACTGAAAGAAATGAACAAAACTGATCGTGTCATCACTCTGGAATTGTACCAAAGTCATATGACAATCTTTGATAAGCTGCTGAAGTTCGGGCAACAACAGTGGGAGTCTGGCATTCAGGCTTGCTGCTAGAACTACTCTCACTAACCTCTCCTCTAACAGGTGATGTGGGTGTTGTGCCCAGGAGAGGCAGACCATGAGGACTAACACAGGGGAAGGGGGACTCCTTCCATCTGGGGCAGTGGTAACGCTCATGTTAAATGGAAATGATTTCTCTGAGACAAACAAGAAGAAAGGCCAATGGCTTCATTCTAGTACTCCAAGATTATAGGTACCATGTAACCTTTAGTCCATTCAGTTCAGCTCAGTTGCTCAGTTGTGTCTGACTCTTTGCGACCCCATAGACTGCAGCACGCCAAGTTTCCATCACAAACTCCCAGAGTTTCCTCAGACTCATGTCCATTGAGTCTGTGATGCCATCCAACCATCTCATCCTCTGTCGTCCCCTTCTCCACCCACCTCCAATCTTCCCCAGCAGCAGTATCTTTTCAAATGAGTTAGTTCTTCACGTCAGGTGGCCAAAGTATTGGAGTTTCAGCTTCAGCATCAGTCCTTACAGTGAATATTCAGAACTGATCTCCTTTAGGATGGACTGGTTGGATCTCCTTGCAGTCCAAGGGATTCTCAAGAGTCTTCTCCAACACCACAGTTCAAAAGCATCAATTCTTCAGTACTCAGCTTTCTTTATGGTCCAACTCTCGCATCCATACATGACTACTGGAAAAACCATAGCTTTGACTAGAAGGACCTTTGTTGACAAACTAAAGTCTCTGCTTTTTAATAAGCTGTCTAGATTGGTCATAACTCTTCTTCCAAGGAGCAAGCATCTTTTAATTTCATGGCTGCAGTCACCATCTGCAGTGATTTTGGAGCCCCCCAAAATAAAGTCTTTCACTATTTCTATTGTTTCCCCATCTATTTGCCATGAAGCAATGAGACCAAATGCCATGATCTTAGTTTTCCCAAATGGGGCAAACATATTCTTGGCCTAATCTGTGTATGTGCTCAGTGGAGACACAAAATCTGCAAGCTATTTTTACACTCCTTCCTTACTCTGAGGCTGCATACATGAACCATGAGACTCAAAAGCGACTATAAGACAGTAAAACCCAAGGCAGACTGAAAACATCCTGGATTTTTAATGCCTCCTATTTAACATATTTAAATCATCCCTATAACTTAATAATAAGACAAAAATGCAATTAAAATGTAAAGTATTTGAATAGTCATTTTATCAAAGAATTTGTAAAAATGGCTAATTAGTACAAAAAAGTACTTACTATTATTGTTAGAGAAATGTAAATTAAAATCACAATGAGATATCACTATACACCCACTGAAATGGCTGTAGCCAAAACAAAATGTAGTAACCAAATATTGGTGAGAATGTAGAAAAAAATGGAAACTTTGTGCATTGCTAATGATAATGTAAAATAATACAGAAACCTTGGATAATAGTTTGGCAATTTCTTCAAAATGTAAAGGTAAATTTACTATATGATCACTATGTCTATTCCTGTTAATCTATTCAAGATAGATAGAAAAAAATGTACTTTAATATTCAGAGCTGCATTAGTCATTAATTCCTGATACTTCTCATTTATGCATTCTGGCCTTTTTCTCAATAAGCCCCTAAGAAGGTTGATCAAGAAAAAAAAAAGGCACAGATTGCAAATATCAGTAATGAATAAGGGGATGAAAATCCAGATCCTATAAACACAGAAGGAGTAGATCATGAGCCCCTTGTGCCAACAAATTTGAAAATCTTTATGAAACATTCACAAATTTTTAAAAGCAATTGACTAAAACTGACACGAGAAGAAATGGAAAATGTGATTATTCATATAGGTGATAAAGAAATTGAATTTTTAATTAAAATTTCTCCCAAGAGAAATCTTCAAGCCCAAGTGGCTTCAATGGTGAATTCTTTCTGTACTATATGTAAACTAGAATCAATAATAATCTTACATAAACTTTTCAAGAGATAATAAAAAGCTGGTATTCTCATTTTTTTTGCAGCAAACATTCTTGACATAAAACATGACAAAGACATTACAAGAAAGGAAAATTATATGTCAATCTCATAAGAAAGATGCAAACTATAACCAAACCATTAGCAAATGAAATCTAAAGATATAAAGAGGCAAAATATACTACAATCAAGTTGGGTTTTTAAGTTTGTTTCAACATTCAGAAATCAACCCAATAATGGAAGGGAATTTCCTAAACAAAAGTATCTGATAAAAATGTACAGCTAACACAATTTTCATGTACGGTCAACTGTTGAAAGCTTCTCTACTGAGATCAACAACAGAAAGATGCCACCTACCCCTACTCCTATTTGGCACAGTAGGTAAAGTTCTAGACAGTTCAAAAAAGGAGGTAAGTGAGAAGATACAAGGAATGAAAAGTTTGGAAATTAAAAAATAAAACTATATTATTTGCAGATTATATTTTGTGGAAAATTCAAGAAATATCCACAGTAAGAACAAACTTTAGTATTAATAAGTGAATTTTGAAAGAATGCAAAAAACAAACTTGATATAAATAATTATAGTACTGTATACCAGCAACAAGCATTTAGAAAATGAAATTTTAAAAACACCATTTAAAACAACATAAAACTTCACATTCTAAAGGAGAAGTCTAATGAAAGATGTACAAGTTCTCTACACTGAAAAGTACAAAGAAATATTGAGAGAAATTTAAATAGGTGTAGATAAAGATAGGGATGGATATGCCCATGGATATATGGGATGGATATATCCATATATTGAAAGATGTAGTGTTGTAATAATGTCAGTTCTCTTCAAATTAATCTCTCAGTTTAATAGTGCCGAACAAATATAGACTATATCTTTGACCTATAGACTTGTTTTTTGTCATTGAAATTGAAAACCTTCTTCCAGAATTTATATGGAATGGTAAATGGCAAGAAGAGCCAAAACTCTCTGGAACAAGAAAAACAAAGCTTTATGGTAAAGTTTCGTGTGAGGTTTAGGTAATTAAAGCATACTGTACTTGTGCAAGGGTGAAATATAGGGTGACTTATAGGAATAGTACTATAAAGGGGGGAGCAATTACTCTCACAGGTAACAGTCAAAACAGCTGGACCAAATTATCTGAAGGCACAAGAAATTGACCAGTGACATAATAAACGCTGAGAGGCGTTGACTCTTGCTAAACTGCAGCTGCATCAGGTGAGCCCAGGTCCTCTCGCCTTGGAGTGTCCCCTACCACCATCTTGTCCTTAGGTCTGGTGGTGGGAATCCACAGCCTTACGGACTTGAAATGAGGTGGCAGAGTTCACAGCGGCAGAGCAGGTGGACATTGAAGCAGTAAGTTAGGAAATGGAAACCCACACAAGGGCTGAGATCCACCATCTTACCAGAAAGATACAACATCCTAATTAGGTATGCAACTAACTACAGAGCTTCAAAAATGACCCTTATAGGTTGAACTGCATCCCTCCAAAAGATGTGTGTGAGCCCCAATCCGGGTATTAATGCTGTCCTTGTAAGACAAGGTAAAGAGACACGATGGGATAGATCTTTTAACAGTTGTTGCCTTTGGAGGGGCAATGACTGGGAAGGGCCATGAGGGATTTTTGGTGGTACCAGTCCAGTTCTGTTTCTCAATCTGGGTTGTGGTTAAATGGCATGGCAGTTTCCACGTTTTGGAAAACCCACTAAGCTCTACTCTTGTGTTTTGTGTAGTGTTCTGCATGTATATCATATTCCTATAAAATTTTTACTCTAGATATCTAACAATAAGTAATATGCCTGTTGTCATCATACCTATACAGTCCTACACCATACAGTCCTAGAACTAATTTTGACTTCTAATACTGTGCTCCAAACCAGTAAAAGACTGATAGGTGAAAGATGATAGTTACATATGTACATAGGTGATAGATAAGTGATAGACGATAGATAGAGTGATACCGAGAGATAAATAGACAAAAGATAGATAAATGAATAGTTGGATGGATAGACAGGCAGAAAGACAGATACCCAGGGCTGCTTGGAGAGCACTCATTACTGCATGTTTGGGCCAGGAGAGAATACTTTTGATGTTGACATAAAGCAAAAATATCTTTAGCAGTTCCTGGGAAGAGTGTTAAAAAAATAACAGAGCAGTCAGTCTGAAGAGAAGGATACCTACTTGCCCTATGACAATTGGAGGTTTTATAACATAAAAAAGCAATTCTTACAAGTACTAAAATTTGTTAACCCATGAAACATTATAAAATGGATAGATATGTTCACAAAATGATAACATAACTGACTCATTTGCTTGATATCTAGTTTCTCCTCATTGCGTAGTTCAAGTGATAGTTGTATATAACTCTTAATTTTTTTTAAAAAGATATTTTAGAAAAACAAGACAAAACAACATAAAAACACAGCAAAAACCACAAACAAATTTTTTTTTTTAATGTGCTGAAATGATCCTATGAGAGTACTGACTCTCAGATCAGAAGGTACACTTCAGGAATGACCATTATGCGTGCCTGAAGCATGGGCCTGCTGCAGTTCCCTAGATGTGGACAATTAACCATTTATTTTTGTGGTTAATGCAGCACATTTATGCAGCAGAGAGAAATGTGCTGGAATGCAGAGCATTCATCACTTGCATCTGATAAGCAAGCAAGACCACAGTCAGAGACTTTGTATCAGGCAGGTAAAGGTTAGGGAAGAGGAAGACAGGAAGCTGTTTTTAAGAAAAGGAGAGTGGCAAAAGCAGGCTTCTTGCAGCTGGCTGAACCCTCATTCCACGAGGCATTGTTCACCATAGCTGTTTGCTCTGTGAGGGACTTGGGAATGAAGAAGCCCTTCCCTGTATCTGGTATCTGGGGTCAAGCTCTCGTCTTATGCTTTGTCAGAACACCATTTCCCATCCTTGACCTCTAGAAAAAGCCATATTCTCTAAACATGTTTGTTGATGTCTTCCACTCAGTATTTATCATCCTGCTGGTCCACCATGCATGCAGATACAAGTTAAACCTTGCAGGTTAATAAAACCCTATTGCCGTACTGAGACTGTTGCTCTCAATTTTAAGAGGAGTCTGCTGAAAGTTTTGTCTTGGACTAAAATGATTTATGTTTTGCAATGAGTACTCTGTCTCTCACGTGGCATCAGATTGAAGGTTCTGTTAACAAATGTGGGATTCGTCAGGAGAAGCTCTTTCAGATGTCCAGTAAGAGATGGTTTAGCCTAGGATAGAGGTCAGCAAGCCTTTTCTGTAAAAGATCAGGTAATAAGTAGCTTATGCTTTGCCAGCCCTGTGATCTCTAGCAAAAGGACTCCACTCAAAATAGCTATAGACAATATGCTAGTGAGTGGGGATGGCTGTGGTCCAATAACCCATGATTCACAAAAGCAGGGGGTAGACTGGATTTGGCTTGCAATCTGAGGCTTGCTGACCTCTGGACTAGAATGCTGGTAGGGAGATAGAAGATTTTAAGAGATGGTTAAGAATTAATCAGGTCTTTCTCAGGGATTGGATGTGAAGAGAGAGAGGGGTGGTCACTGACTCACAGATACAAGTCAGCTTCCTAGAGTGATCCTGCTGCTGCTAAGTCACTTCAGTCGTAGAGGCCCTTAAAGCTGTGTCTTCAGCTCCCCTGTCCATATCTTGTACTCATTAACTATTATCTTGGCTGTTTTTCACATTTGAACACTTTTCCCAAGCTTCCAATTTTCCCACCTGTGAGTCCACAGTACCCTGCAGCAGATGCCAGAAACTTGATTTGGCAGTTTCTCTTGCAGGGCTGGGATGTGACCTATGCTCCACTGACCCAATGCCCCTGCTTGAGGCTCTGATTCAGAAGCAAGGGACTCAGTACAGCAGACACTGCTCTGAGGGGATGCAGAGAGAGATGTTCTGAGGGCAGCAGTGACTGACGTTCTAGTGACATGTCCTGACTCAGCATAAGGGTGACTGTGAGCTGCAGGGTCTGAGCCAAGTGATGCTCTCACTGATGTAGCCTGAGATAGAGGTTGTGAGGTTTTCGGGTTTGGAGGTTCTCTGGTTCTCTCCCAGATAACTCTGCAAGTGACATAATGTCTTCCAGGAAATGTCTTTCCTTCTTGAACTTGCCACACTGTCCTGCTGTGCATAACCAAGAACCCTCATTGGTACCTTCCTTCATCTCTCTCTCTCTCTCAGTCCTTTAATCCAAGCAGAAGAGGATTCTGTAGAAATGCCCAAATAATCCCTTCCATGAGACATCTTTTGGCTGCATCGAGCCTTAAGGATTACCCAAGAAAATTGTTTTTCAAAACCTAAATGTACAAAGCAGAATCACTACGAATTAAGCACTGCATTGTACAAATTGAGAGGAGAAAATAAGCTTGAAATCAAGTTTTTGAGAATAAAATAAGGATGGCAATTGATAAGAGAAGAGAAGGGTGCTATAGGCTGGAAAGCCCATACAGAGCCTCAGAAGCAGCAGGGAGATTGGTTTACATTTGTGTGGGGAGGTGGATCAGGAGAGGTGTGGATGAGCAGGGCCAGGGCATGCTACCAAGGCCTGGGATGTCAGTGTGAGAGGCGGGATCCTCTCTCGTAACAGACCAATGTCTACAATCCAGTGCTTCTCTTTCTAGGCCTTTGCAACTGCTGTCCTCCCTGCCTAGAGACACGTCTCCTTATTCTTTATGCTGGGATGATCCTTCCTCATGGGATGGGTTATGTTATAGGTCAGGTATTCAGGGAACCAGGTTCCGAGACCAAGATTTGCATGCAGGTCTCCTGGGAAGTGTCCTCAGGAGCTAGTCCTTATAAGGAAGTGAGAGGAGCAGGACTGGGCAGAGAAAGTAGCTAAACTGGATGGAGCTGCACCCAATCCCATCAGCAGCTCTGGAGCTGGGACCTGCTTCAGAGTTGTCCTGCCTTGAGGCAAGGAACTCAGGCCTTGTATCCCCTTGTGGACCAATCATTGGCTGTAAGTGCTCCAGAAAAAGTATGTTTTCTTAGGTTGGGGATTCTTCAGCTTAGGGCGATTCTCAAGGATGGAGAAGGGGAGGATTAGTTCCTTGGCCCTGAAGTAAGGATTCTACAGACTGACTCCCACCCACCCTTCTCAAGTAGGTCCCGTGTTATTCTTTTTTATAGCATGCTATTATTTTCCCTCCTAGCACTTATTATGATTTATAATTGCATATTTATTTTTATATACTTGGTTACTGTCTATCTCTTCCACTAAGCTCTAACAGTCATAAATGTAAGGACCGTATTAATCATAAGTGAAAGTGAAAGTCACTCAGTCGTGTTCGACTCTTTGCAACCACATGGACCATACAGACCAGGGAATTCTCCAAGCCAGAATACTGAAGTGGGTAGCCTTTCCCTTCTCCAGGGGATCTTCCCAACCCAGGGACCGAACCCAAGTCTCCTGCATTGCAGGCAGATTCTTTACCAGCTGAGCCACAAGGGAAGCCCAAGAATACTGGAGCGGGTAGCCTATCTCTTCTCCAGTGGATATTCCTGACCCAGGAATCAAAGTGGGGTCTCCTGCATTGCAGGCAGATTCTTTACCAACTGAGCTATCAGGAAATGTCCCTAAGCCTCACTGTATCCCTAGCATCTAGCAGAGTGCCTGCACATAGAAGATGCTGAACCAGTATTTGTTAAATGCACGAGTGAATATAAAAATAAAGATGTAAAGCCATAAAGCAGGCATGGTTGGCATTGGTGGTCGGATCAGAGCAGCAGGTGGGCATGCAGCCTAGACCAGGGAATGAGGGGCTGGTATTATGGGTCACCTGAAGCCCCCAGGAATACAGATGTAGAGACCACGGTGAATGAGGTAGCAGGAGAGAGTGTGAGTCCAAGACATACGTGACTGCCTTTGCTTTATGGAAGACCAGCCACCTTTGACTTTGCTGGAAATACCGAGGAGCTCACACTAACAGGGTGTGAAGCATGAACCCTGGACCGGAAGGACAATCATGAGATGCCTCACAGAGGCTGTTTCATCAGCAACAAATCTCTATGGGAATTCAGAGTGGTTGCTAAGTCACTTCAGTCGTGTCCGACTCTGTGCAACCCCATAGACGGCAGCCCACCAGGCTCCCCCATCCCTGAGATTCTCCAGGCAAGAACATTGGAGTGGGTTGCCATTTCCTTCTCCAATGTATGAAGGTGAAAAGTGAAAGTGAAGTCGCTCAGTCCTGTCTGACTCTTAACAACCCCATGGACTGCAGCCTACCAGGCTCCTCCATCCATGGGATTTTCCAGACAACAGTACTGGAGTGGGGTGCCATTGCCTTCTCCAGAATTCAGAGTACTTCCTGTCAAAAGATGGCTCGTCTCTCATATCATGGGGCTGACTAGTGGTAAAATTAAATGTCAGCCAAATAACTTCCTGTGTGGGTGAGTGGTTTCTCAATCCATTATGCATGTTCACACAGCAATACATTAAGGGTGAGGTCTGACATCAAGGCTAAGACACCAGATAATTAATCAAAACCCTAATTCATTCCCACAAACCTCTGAGCAATGCATTGAGCTGCACGTTGTGGTTGATACAGGACTTTTATTCTAATGGGAGAGACTATACAGCTTAAGACAATGTGAGCTGGGAATGTGGAAGTCATGTCATTTAGGGGGAAGCACCTTAAAGACTGAGGCCACAGGCCTCACACCCCATTTCACACAAGCTTGTGCTGTAAATCACAGATTCAGCCTCCTATTTAGGGACATGTTTAAACAAAATATTTCAATAAAAAAATTTAGCCAAGCTTATAGACAGTGTAAATTCATAGCTACTATCAGCTTGGATGTAAGACAAAGAATGGAAAAGGGGCTTTTCCTTAAGCTCACAGCTCAAGCACTGGAGAGCAACTCTGGGTACCTAATTGAGGCCTTTTGATTGGAGGCAGTCTGAGCAGAAGTTCATGGTATATAGCCAGCACACACACCATGGGTTGTAGAGGGTTTGTGCTCATAATTCTTCAGGGCAGTGTCTGTGATTCACAGAACCACCATCTTGGTGTCAGAAGAATAGGTGCCCAAAATGGTAGTAGTCCTAAAAAATGTACTTTTCTGTACATGTTGACTTCCTAAGCGTACCTTTCTAATGAGAGCAACACAGGCTGTGAACATCATGAGGTCTGGGAAAGAAACTGAATGTCGAGGAAAAAATCAAAACGGCTTGATGTAAACTGCAGAAAGGGCTTTCCTGGTGGCTCAGTGGTAAAGAATCCATCTGCAATGCAGAAGATACAGGTTCAGTCTCTGAGTCCGAAAGATTCCCCTGGAGAAGGAAATGGCAACTCACTCCAGTATTTTCGCCTGGGAAATCCCATAGACAGAGGAGCCTGGCAGGCTACAGTCCACGGAGCAGCAAAGAGTCAGATACGACTTAGCGACTAAACTACAGAACAGACTGCAGCAATCCCACTGAAGGGTTCTGCACGGGGTTCACGAAGCACAGTGGCAGAAGCACAGGTGTTGAGATCAGACCTGCTTAAGTGCAAATGCCGTATGACCGTGGCTGTATTACTTGACATCTCAGAATCAGTTTCTTCATCAATATGATAGGGTGTTAAGTCCAGTCTCAGAAGGACATGGGTGATGCCACACACTTATTTCATAAGAATGATAGATACTATTATTTTTAGTTTTACTGCTGTTACTATTTCTACCATCTTGCCTAAAATAGAGCTATAGAACTGGGACTCTCCACTCAGCAGGTACCCCAGAAAATGGGACTGATCCAGAACCCCTAGCCTTTTTGCTGTCAGGCTCACATGTGGTATCCTAGCCTTACAGCTGAGAGGTCCATTTCCACACCAAAGCTACCCTTGACAGAATTCTGCTTTGAACCAAGTTTGCACTTGTCCCTGGAGACACGTAAAGGAGTGAGAACCACGGGGCTGATAATCACTGAGGGAAGAGACAGGAAACAGGCCTCTCCCTATGACATGTAGTGGAGAAGGGGTTGCACGTGCAGCCAGGGCGTCAGGGGGAAGCCTGAGGAGGTCAGTGAATGCTTTCTGGAAGAGGAGAAGTCAGAAGGGTCTGCCTGCCTAAAGGTTGGCACCAGCTCCATTGTGTTTTGGTGCCCCAGCAGGTTCCTGTGGGCAGCCCCTTTCTCGCCTTAGTAAGGTCTTCAGATCCCAGGTGACCCAAAATTCATCATTCCTTCAAGAGTCTTGCTCACAGGATACTTGCAAATTTGATGAAAACTTGGATGATTTAGACTTAAGTCATCCCAGCAAAGAGTGGTGGTGAGGCAGGACTTGAGTGGCCCGACAGAGCTGTGTAGGAAGCGCGGGACCGTCACTTGTCTTGCAGGCTTCCTGGTCTGCCACGCTGTTCCCTGGGCGCCTTGCCAGTTGCTGGAAGGTGCGCCATACATTTGGTACCCTGATTCTGGGTCAGGAGGAGGTAATAGGTTGCCTCAAAGAGAAAGTTCTCCACTTCCATGGTGCTCTTGACTTGGTGGGTTTTGCTGGAAGAATGTTTCCCATGACTAGGGCAGGTGCCTCCTATGCGAATCCTACAGCAAATCCCCCAGAAGTTGATTCCCCTCTCAGCTAGATCTTAGACATCTCTTCATGATGTTCCCAGAGAGGGACCTCACTTCCCTCTTCCTTCTTCCATTCCTTCCACGCCTCAGTGGGAGCTCAGGGTCTCAGGATAGCCAGGGCCTCTCCCAGTGCACCCACACTGCTATGGCTGTGGCCACCCCCCTCTTTATCCAGGGTCCCTGCTTCTCCTACATTCCTCACATCCTAGGATTTTGGCATCCTTCACTGTGAGTGAGTGGTCTGATGCCAGCCAGAGTCTGGGAAATGAGTCGTCCACCCCAGTTTGGGGTGTGGGAGGGAGTGGACAGGGATGGGGATGCAGCAGCAATCCCATTACTGGTTCCACAGGCAGCAATCGCCCCCTCTCCACATTCTCAGCATAGTCACACTGGTCAAATATTATAAAATGATAGAGTACAACATGCCTAAATACATCACTGATTTGCCAATAATTGGTATCGGTGTAGAAGTCTAACTGGCGGAGCAGCCACCCGAGGGATTGATTTTACTGTCTAATGGTTGAAAAAGATGTTATCGTGATTAATTAGGAGTCAAAAACAAATGCGTCTTCTATTAGATCTCCTGTGGCATTCACCGGAAAAAAATTCTACATGTGTCTCAAAAATGTTGGAACCCTAAAAGGACAGGGTGAGGAGGGAGCAGCCCATCCCTTCCACAGCCTGTCCTGCAGGAAGATAACGTTGTGAGCACTGGGCAAGCTGCTGGGAGCTTATCGACCAACAGGCAAGGGGGTGCCCATCTTTCTCTTCTTTCTAACTGCAGCCTTAAATTCAGAAATTAAAAAGAGAAGGCCACCACTGAATACAGAGCTTCCGCTGGAGTCGGTAGGGCAGCCTTCCTGATCTTGGCTGGATGTAAGTGTTCCACTTACCTTGCTATCCCCAAAACTGGTGAGCAGTCAGGTACAGGATTACAAAGGCACTCAGAAGCACCTACGGGATAATTTCCAGAAGTCATAGACAGAGTGCTGAATAATGTTATCCTTAAAGATGAAAGACATGCATATCATCTGTATGATGGCTGAATTGTGGTCGAAGAACACTTGTACAGAAAATCCCAAGGAATTTAAAAATAGAAATATTACTTGAGCATTTTTAGTGAACTTTAATGGAGAAGGCGATGGCACCCCACTCCAGTACTCTTGCCTGGAAAATCCCATGGATGGAGGAGCCCGGTAGGCTGCAGTCCATGGGGTCGCTGAGGGTCAGACACAACTGAGCGACTTCACTTTCACTTTTCACCTTCATGCACTGGAGAAGGAAATGGCAACCCACTCCAGTATTCTTGCCTGGAGAATCCCAGGGACAGGGAAGCCTGGTGGGCTGCTGTCTATGGGGTTGCACAGAGTCGGACACGACCGAAGCGACTTAGCAGCAGCAGTAGCAGCAGTGAACTTTAAAAAAACATTCATTGACTTTAAAATACCTATTCATCCAAGATGATAAGCCATCATATGAAACAAAGCTATAATGAGGGTCTATTTTCTTTTGGATTTGTGAGCTAATTTCTAACAAGCAATCTACGTTAGGTTGTTGGGTTTTGTTTTGTGTTTTTTTTTTTAATTTTATTTATGATCTGAAATTTTCTCTGCTCTTAACTTGAGCACTATCTGAGTTAGTGAAGCTGAAAGTGAATCTACCTGCCATGTAGGTATCACAAAAGGCTGAATTATGAGCACACTGGAAAACATTGTGAGCTCCCTGTGCCAAAATGTAAGTGCTCTGCCATTCAGGAGCTGTTTGCCATTAGAGAAGGTATGTGACATTTCTAAACCTCTGCATTCTATTTGCTGTCACTGGGGTTACTCAACAAATATCTATTAACAAATATTTGTCAAACTTAGAGACTATAGTGAGATTCAAAAGTGCCTGGTCCCTGCCCTTATTGGAGCTTAGTGGTAGCTGGGTGATTTTAAGTGGGATAGTGTATGTAAGAGGATTCTGAAGTCTGTGATCTGCTTACTAACTGTAATATAGTGTGTGTATATATGTGTGTGTGTGTGTGTGTGTGTATATATATATATATAGGTGTATAGTAATCACTAGATGATTTCTGTGTTCATCGGGCCTGAGTTGAAGCCATCCCATCATCCCATGAGATGTTTATTCAAAAGTCTACACTACAGGTTTGAAAGACTGTCTGCCAAGTTAATTTCCTGAATTTACTTTTTTTTTTTTTTTTAAGGACATTTTTCCCACTAGGAGAATAGTGTTCACCCGCAGAACTCAGATTAGAGAACAAGACCTATGTCAAGGTCACCTTGATGAAGGCATCCCTCCCCTACAACTAAACAGAAAGTTTTTTTTTCCTTTTTTGCTAAGTGTCAGGACACTAGACTTACCTTAAATGCTTCCCCAGTCTCCTTGCCATTCTTCAATTTCCACATTAGGCAGATCAGATCAAACCAAATCTTGACCTGAAGTTAACTTTTCTCATCATCTGACAGTGCCTGGATGCCCACTTTGGGCTGGGTTCTGTACCACGGGGCAGGGACACGGTGGACTCTTCGGCCCTTGTGGAGCTCACTGGTTTATCAAAAGGCCCTCAGAGAAGTCCCCACTTTCTCCTTTTTAGGCAATTTTGAGGAAGAGGCACAGAAGCGAACCCTCAGCTGCTTGAGGATGAGGTGGGAACTTGTATAATCATCTTTCCCTGCTCCACCTGTTTCAGCCGCTCTGCACACTCAGTGAAAAGAATGGCCCAAGAAAGCTGCCCTCAGCACCACACAATTTATAGGCAGAGAGTGGTTTAAAGGAGCCAATTTTAAAAGCTTCATGTTAAATTTATGTGGGTTTTTCCAACGAGTTTACCAGGAGAAAAAATATATATATAGTGTAAAATGTCCACAGTTTAGCTATTCAATTATCCCCTTCTTCCTCATGGGGAAGGGACTTCACAATAGGAAACCCCTTTTCCCTGACCCACTGAAATCATTCACTGAAAATAAGAATCTCGAGTTCCTCCCCAAAATGCTGACACATTTATCAGACCTGCTCCTGGGCAGGCCAAACTGACACCCCCTCATCTATTCAAGTCTTTACATCTTAGTCCATTCAATGAATGGGCAGTGCCTGTGACAGCCGTGGAAACTCACACTTTTCCTCCGATTATTATGGGATGTGTGTGTGTGACCATAGTTAATAGCAAGTGGCTTTTGATTCCAATGTGTTCCTCTTTTTGAGCAGAGTCAAGCCTAGCAACATAATTCCTCCACAGAGATCATTCATTTAAGCATCTTTATTTCATGGAAGAGGAAATTGAGGCCTGGTGATGAAAAGACTTTTCCCAAAGTCAGCAAACAAGTAGAAGGGCCCTTAATAGGCCTGATTTCTGTGTCCACTGAAACCTCACCCATTCTTTAAGACCCATTTCAAATCCCAATTCTGGGCCTTTTTTGCCCCTATGTGGGCTATGCTTTCTCCTATTTGTTGTCTGGCTGGCTCTTTCTCATCCTTTAGGACTCATTCTCAATGACCTTCCATCAAAGAAGTCCTCTGTTGTTACCCAATAAGGATTAGATTACCACCCCCACCCCCCCGCACACCTGCCCCCCAGCTGTACCAGCTGGACAGTGAGTAATCCTGAAGTTTAATAATGATAGTAATGCTGGTATATAATGTGCTTAGGCACTCAGTCATATCCAACTCTTTGCGAGCCCGTGGACTGAAGCCCACCAGGTTCCTCTGTCCATGAGATTCTCCAGGCAAGAATACTGGAGTGGGTTGCGATTCCCTTCTCCAGAGGATCTTCTCAACCCAGGGATTGAACCCAGGTCTCCTGCATTGCAAGCAGATTCTTTGTCATATGAGCTCCAGGGAAGTTCCTGGTATATAATATATATATATATATATCAGATCAGATTAGTTGCTCAGTCGTGTCCGACTCTTTGCGACCCCAGGAATCGCAACACGCCAGGCCTCCCTGTCCATCACCAACTCCCGGAGTTCACTCAGACTCACGTCCATCGAGTCAGTGATGCCATCCAGCCATCTCATCCTCTGTCGTCCCCTTCTCCTCCTGCCCCCAATCCCTCCCAGCATCAGAGTCTTTTCCAATGAGTCAACTCTTCGCATGAGGTGGCCAAAGTACTGGAGTTTCAGCTTTAGCATCATTCCTTCCAAAGAAATCCCAGGGAGGATCTCCTTCAGAATGGACTGGTTGGATCTCCTTGCAGTCCAAGGGACTCTCAAGAGTCTTCTCCAACACCACAGTTCAAAAACATCAATTCTTCGGCGCTCAGCCTTCTTCACAGTCCAACTCTCACATCCATACATGACCACAGGAAAAACCATAGCCTTGACTAGACGGACCTTTGTTGGCAAAGTAATGTCTCTGCTTTTGAATATGCTATCTAGGTTGGTGATAACTTTCCTTCCAAGGAGTAAGCGTCTTTTAATATGTGTATATATATATATATATGTATGTCAATTATATTAATACTAGTATGCATGTCATACAAGTGTGGGGGGGTAAAGTCCATGGCAGAGAGCCAACAAAGACAGATTTGACTTGCAGAAATCAAGGACAGGCTGGAACCTACAGACTGAACTGGAATAAGGAGGACAGCCAGGAGCCCATGTTGGTCTCTTACCTCTGACAGACACCAGCTTTGAGGAGCAGTGGGCTTTAGGAGAAGCTAGCCCCATTTGTCAAGCTGGCGCTTCTTCCAGGCAATAGGAAAGCTGAAGTAGAAGACCCAGCAGGAGTTTGGGATGCTTTGAGCCCGGCCTCTGTCCCAGACCACTCAGAGGAGCCGACAGATAAATGACAATGCGTGGCCTCCACTGCCCTCCCAAGAGGAACGGAGCACATGCGCACCTCCACTGCCCTCTTCTAAATCTCAGACAGAATGTCTTGTGTGGCCCACATTAGCCTGAATCTGTGAAGGGGAAGGAATTCTGGGAAATGTTTCAGTGTGACTGAGTCCATACAATTGAAATTCACTGCAGTGTCCCCTCCCCCCGCCTTATTGAATTGGCATCCATCAACAGCCTTTTCAGCTGTAAATAAAGACAATAGCAAATTACGGGAAGGATCCCAACGTACCTAAAATTGCCCTAAGAATTCCACAGTCTCAAAGGCCTTCTAAGATCTTTCTTGAAATAAGCCATGTCCAGTGACTTTCCTGCTCCAAAACTCTTATTTCACCCTTGTTCTCATCACTCTACTTTATATCTATAGGACAGAGTTCTTCTTTACTCAGTTTTTTTATAATAGTTCTCAATTTCTTCCAACCGAACTTTGTCTGGGAGGCAGGTTGGGGTTATGTAGCAGATTTGGATGTTGAGAGCTTAAGTCTTGCCCAGGGCCAAAGTGGAGGGCCTTGAACTCTAGCCTCCTGACTTTCCTCCTGACTGGGTAACAACGCACAGACGAGCCTTTCTTTTCTGAAGTGCCTTTATCTTTTAAAAGGAGAATTCATTCTGTCGCCTTATTTTGGAGAGCACAAAACAGAGCAAAAGTCCCCGTGGCAGAAAATAAACTCAGTGGTAATTCCAAAGGGGAGTTGCCCTTTGTAACACCTTCCATCTTGGAAATATGTGACTTTCGTGTGTACCTAATGCTTTGAGAAAAGACTCTACATGCCTGTTTATTGCATGTCATATCTTCCAAATTAGCAGGCGTGCTCCTAAAGCAAGAGAATCCCATTGCTGCTGGTGCCTCCTCCACATGTGTCACACACCAGGGTGCCTGCTTTTCAAAGCAACGCCTGATGGAGAGGGAATAAGGTGTCATGCCTCCAAAACAGTTTACTAAAATTGCATGCAGGAGAAACTTTAAACACAAGGATAATTCACACAATTAAACACAAAAGAGCTTTTGGATAAGAGGTGGCCAGGGAAATGATCCACCTTGCCTTTGAGTATCCCCCCAAGTGACCCCCCAGAGCAGCTGTACAAAGCACAAAAGACATTCCCCCAGCTTCCGTATCATCACCTGAGCTGCACGCGGTTGATGGTTAAGAAGAGCTTGGCTAATTCAGTCAGCTTGGTTCTCTCTGCCCTGCTCTGACTGACAGGCCAGGCCCCTGCTCATCCCTGAAAACTAGCATCAGGGAATGACATACAGTTTGATAACATAAGATGCTTAGGTTTTTTGGCTCAAGTGAGATGTTCAGAGCTAATAGCCCTGTGAGCTGAGTTTTAGCTGCGATCTGCACCTTGAGATATCCGTTATGTCTGGCTCAGGAAAAAGGGGAAAGAATGAGAGCTTATTTCTAGAAAGGTTTCCGATGAGCAGCATTTGTCATTGAAGGGGAAGATGGGTATAATTAGCTTGTCAGTCTAGTTTGGGCTGAGCAGGCTGTCTCTGCTAAGAAAGATGGACTAACTGCCAGAGCCACTGACAGGCAGTCGATAGCGCAGCAATTAATGTCATAAATAATTCCAGAACCAATTACATCAAAATGGACTCGGAGCTTTAAAAAGGTACAGAATTCTCTTATTCTTCCTGCTAACAGCAAGAAACAGCTTTCATTTTTCTCTGTAATTACTTTTCATTGTATATAGCAATACAGCTGAGCTTTTTCTGTCCATATTTAAGCCTTGTCTTTCTCCCAGCCTCTTCCCCCACCGCCAGCCTCCCTCCTTCACCCCACAGGACAAGGCTGTTAAAGTCGATCTTCCCTGCCAGAGCAGTGGGGTGAATGTATAATCTTTTAACTTGGCTGTTGCTGGAGAACTCCAGCTACACCTAAATGATTAAGAGCCGAGTTTTCGAAAATGTCATGGACAATGACAGCCGAGTGCCCCAAACAATGGCATTTGGAAATGAAGACATTTGTGAAATAAATGGATTTGTCTTATTATTTTAAAGGTTGCTGTGACTTTGCTTACACTGAATTTATTGATTTCTTTTCCCCTTCTCCTCTTCTTCTTCTTCTTCTTCCCCTCCTCCTCTGTGTAGTTGCAAGCATAGAAGCCAGGCCAAACTATTCCCTCTGCTCTGCAAGCGCAATTCAATACCGCCCATGTGTGCTAATGGGCATTTTTTTTTTTTTTAAGACGGACGATCAGTCTCTTTAGCATAGCATTTTGCTTAAAAGCTATTCTCTTGAGCTGTCTCAACTCTTCGTCTCGTTCTCTGTGCGTTACAGCACATATGTAGATAACACAAAGGCTATTATAGCCATAATCGCAACGACATACCAGATACCACTGGTGCTAATGGCCTTTTTTTTTTTTTTTGCTCTAGCCCCATCAGTTGCTTCTCTGGCTGGTTTAGAGAAAGGAGGGGATTGTGGGAAAGCAAATTACTGTAGTATTCATTCACAGCTTTGTTCCTGGCCTGACAAACATTTCCAACTTTTCAACCATGGTGGCATTTGCTCCTGAGGGACCAGAGAAAATGGCTTATGAAGCTCCCACAGCTTCGAAACCAGAAACAGCTGCTGGTGTCGCTGGCAGTTTGCTGAGTGTGCTCTGGCTTTGAGCTCCTGCAGCTGATGGCTCTCCCTTTAGCAGGAGGTGTCACTGCGGTGAGTGGTAATTACAGCGCAAGATTTTAGAGGACACGGGATAATTAGGCCAGCCCGCGCAGGCATAAACACTGACATTTACCATATTAAAAACTGGCGATGTTGGCATTTTCCTCCCTCCTAAGACCACAACAATAGCAACCTCACCAACAAAGACATATTTTCAAGAGAACAAAGGGTCTTTGCATCTGGGGGATTTGGGACACCCAGTGTTCAGCAGTTGGTATGGGAGGGATTCTGCTGACCTCTTCTGAGAGGGTCTGGCTGAGGTTATGTGGCTCATATCCTACCCTCATAATCCTTGCCCCTGGATACACAATGCCGTATCCTAGGTTTGGATGATGGAGGGAGAGGTATATGTCATAAGTGCTACCATCCAGAGAGAACCTCTTGTCTTCCACTTCAGGTGGGGTATTGGTAGACTTTCCCCTTCACCTGGGTGGTTCTATGGCAATGACATTAGGTATATTTCCTGGCTCTTTGGCAAATGACAGGCAGGAGGAAGGTAGGAGACTTCCAACAATAGTCCTGTAAAACCAAACCACCTCTCCATGGGCTCAAGCTGCAGGGATGCTCCTCACTCTCCATCCCAAGTAGAAACAGAAGAAATGCCACCCTCCCAAAATTCAGTACTCCCTTGGGTCCAGCTGAAACCACAGGACGGGTCCAGCCTGCTTCCACTTCTGAAGGATACCAGTCTGCTTTTAGTGTGATGCTGTAGAGCCAGGATCCATGTTTGAATCCCGGCCTGGCCATTTTCCTATTAAAGGACCCTGGGTAACTCCGATCTGCAGTTTTCCCCTTTATAAAATAACAAAATAGAACTATCTAGCCCATTGGGCTGTTGTAAGGATAAAAAAATATAGCTGTATATTTACAGCATTGTGCATACTGAGTTTAGTAAAATAATAGGAAGAATTTGGTGAAATGATTTATGGTTGTAGAAGTTCATTTGCCCAAAGTAGGGAACTGTGTTTGAGCTTGATTTTCCCAAGAAGAAAAACAGCTCAATCAAGTCAAGTGTCCTATGCTTGGGAGACGGAAGTGGTTAAGTGAGGAGCCCTGGATACTCTCTGGATGCAAGAATGGGAGAAATGTTTGGTTGGTGATGAAGTGGTGTGAATCTGATGTCACATCGGCTCCCTCACTGACCCTACAGATGTAGGGGAGGCCTTTCTTCAGGCTGAGACCAGATTCCAGCTTTTTGGATGAGAACTTCTCAACATGGTCTCTATTTTAAAACATACTCCTGACCATGGAGGCCTTCATGATATATCAGAACATTGGCCTTTTCTCTGGTGAGGGCTCAGGACCTGTATCCCCTAAAGTAAGTTGTTGGGAATGGGGTCACGTAGGCATGTGATCTGGAGGGAAAGGCACTGCGGATCTGTGGAAAGAACTGGAAGCCTTGATTTAGGTGACTGTGCGCTAACTGTATCACTCTGGACAAATTACTTCAACTCTCTGAACTTGAATTTCCTAACTTATCAATAGGAGAAAATAGCTTGCCTCCACTTACCAGTGCTGTGGGAAGAATAAATGAGCCATCCCAAGTGAAACACCTGGCCCATCGCTCAAGGAGTTCGTGAGGATCCAGTGTCAAATGTACGTAAATATGAAGTAATTTCTTGTTGTTATTATTCATGGTACCCTGAGGAGCTTTCTCTACGTGGCTCTTGCCTCTTCAGGATGTCTGACTCTGTGTTCCTTGTCCTGATGCTGGCAACAATGCAACCCTTCTGGGATAGCAGCAACAACAGATGCTAGCAAGCTGAACTGGAGATGGGTCCTGCTCAATTAGCTGTATTTTCCAAATTCAAAATAAGCCCAGTAAATGTATTTCAGCTATTTTTAGATATAAAAGTTAGGCCTTAAGAGTGTTTTAGAAACATAAACATCAGAATTTCCAGAATCTTTTAATGACTTGTGAAAGTCACTTGTAAAAGGATCACATATTTTAAGTGGTAGCTCTCTTAGACGGTTTGGTCCCACTGAAGATGAGCATCTCCGCAGGAACTGAGCAGATGGTTCAGCACCCATCTGTACCAAGCAAGAGTTTGCTTGCACAGGGAAGGTCAAGGCAAGATTTGTGGTTAAGCCAATGAGAGAGTATGACCTATGAGCAGCTTTCAGCACTACGGTGGTCTCTCTGGATTTTGTCTAATATGGTCTCAAAGCTGTGTTCCCTGTGGGCTTCCTTGCCTTACTAAGAGTTTTTGCTGGTGTTTGGTATCTTGGGCAGCCATTCTTCTTCCCCCTTTTTCCTTGGCCTTAAAGAAGCTGAATTCTTATCTACCTTGTAGGTAGTGTGGGTTATTGGACAAGCACATAGGCTTTTGAATCAAACAAACTTGAGTTTAAATAATAAACCTGATGCTTTCTTAATCAACATTGTTGGACAAATTAGCCAATAGTTCTTAGTCTTGCTATTTCTTTCCTTTTCATTTCTTTCTTGTTTTCTCTTCTTGGTATAATGGGTAGAGAAATACCTGCTTCATAAGGTTTTAGGGTGGGTTGCATAACATCCAACAAGCTAGTCATGAGAGTAGTAGCAAAATTAATATTTGTAAAGTCTTAGGCCAACCTTGCTCCAGCCAGCCTGCTCCAGGTGTCCGGAGGAGGCCACCCTTTCTGCTGGACAATGAAAGGCCTGCAGTCCGGGCTACAGCACAGCCTCGGGGTCAAGGCAGCCCCCACCCCTTGGCTCCCCAGCCCCAGCCCCAGCCGCCTGCCTGGCCACCAGCCTCTAAGCTTCACAGACCTGGGCTCTGACCCCAAGGGCCAGGTCCAGGCGGTGATAATAATACTGGTAGAAGATACTATGATTTACACACTTACTCAAGTCACAGATAAAAATGATTGTAGCTAAAATCCCAATTCATTTTCTGATTTGAAATTCCTTTTTGAAATCACTGTAAAATATGCACAAAGCACCAGGCACACAGTAATCTGTGATTATTGGTTTCCTTATTGTTTGAACTAGAGGATAGTCCTTAGGGCCTCACGTTGAATTTTGGATTCACTTGAGACATCTGGATTCTATGTTGCACTCTCTTCCTCCCAAGGCACTTCCAGGGGGACAGATGACGTCTCAACACCGCTATTGCCAATGCCACTCTTGTGAATTGGGAAACAGGTTTGGTGGAGATGCTGGCTGTGATGTTCCCAAAGAAGCATAGAAGTGAGTGGAAAACTCTAGCCCAGGGTCAAAGATACTATAGAGTATTAGACATTTCCTAAACTCTTGTTTATTAGATATTCAGTAAGCTCTTGTTTGTTTTATTTTCTGTATAATTCAGAAAGTACTCAGAGCCTACTTCTGCCCCCACCCCCAGCCAGTATCTCTCTCATTTTTCTCATCATCCAAGTCTGTCCCTTCTTAATTCTGATAAAAGTTTGTCCTTCTTGGTATGTTCCAAAGTTATCAGTTCTTCTTTCCTCTGGATTGTAAGACTGAGAAGCATAGGAAACTTTACCATTTGTGTCTATTGATATATTTCTGCCTCTTGGAATAGTGAATGGAACTCAGTGAACGGAACTCAGTAAATATTTGTTGAATGAATGAATGAATGAGTGGCTTTAACTAGAGCCCTTTAAAATTTCATATGCTCAGAGAGCTTCTTTTCTAAAAATGAGGAAAACCAAGTTTTCTAAGAAAAAACATAACCCAACCTCTGAAATTTCAGGTTAGATTTCATTCTCTCAAATGACCACGCTCTTTTCTTATCAGAAATGATTCAAGTGCCTCTACCTGGTAGGCTTTCTATAATCTTACACAGCTGGTGGCTGACTTAAAACCACATTGTATGTCATATATATTCCTAATTCTGAAGACTAATAGAAAAGGCATTGTAGATATCTCTTTGAATATAGATTCCTTCAACAAAGCTTGTGTCATCTATAGATTTGATAAGCATGCCTTTGTTGTCATTATCCAAGTCTTTGTACAAGAAAAATATCAATACAAAAATTTTGAAAAGTTATCTTTTTGTGTCACCTAAGATATAATACTTATACATATAAGTATGCTAAATATAAATATTACTTAACATGACTACTACCTACATAAATTTTCTGTGCTTCTTGACTAGGCAAAGGTTCACTTCTGTGGGGTTATTATCATTTTTTTAAGATGACAACTAACCCCTTCTTACCATCACCACCCATAAATAATCTCATAATAGTCCATCATAAATACATTTCTTTCTCTTCTAATAGAACCACCTCCCTGAATGGACACCCTCGAGTAACACTTGAGTTTATTAACCAATGAAAATATCACCACGAGCAGTACCCAGGAGCAGGAGCTAGGGTATTATTGAGTAATGCATCTGAAGAATGTAGGCATGGTAGTAAAGAGAGACAGCCTTCTTTTGAGCCTGTCATTAATGAACAGAATGCAGAGATGAATTCTGGGCTTTCAAACAGTCTATCTCCCACTTCTTATTTGACCTGACTGTGCTGCTGCTCTTGGATTTCAACCTGATTTGAACACATACATTCAAGACTTAAGAGACATCTTAAAAACCAAACTTAGAAATTTTGTATTTCTTACACTGAAAAAAGACTGTGTCCAAGTTTGAAGAGTAAAGAAGATGCATTTAGTTGGAAGCTCTATTAAAAAGAGTAATAGATTCAGGGAAGTACAGAATGTTCACTCCTCTGGTCTTGCAGGGAGCAAACATTTTAGGCTTCTTATGACATAAGAGCCCTTAACCCAGAAGTATATAAAGCCAGCCATATGATCTTATAGATTGACTTGAACTGAATTTCTGTCTCTTATAGCTGAAAAAGGCCTAACACAGTATCAAATGGTTCCTTTTTCTGTTTAACTTACATTATCTTTCTTACTTCTATTCTCTTTCCTTGTTCAACTCATAGGAATATCTCATCCTTTACACCTTTAGGGAATTTGCCATCTCATTTGTCACCATTTCATATTTTATATTATTGATTTTTATGTAGTTGTCTGGTTTTTATCAATAAATTGCAAGTTCATAGAAAGTAAGATCCTAAACTTCTTTGAATTACACCTAGTATAACTTCTTTCCACACAATAGATGTTCAGTTAGTATTTGGAAATGAGAATGAATGGCAGACATGGAGAAATTCACATGCCATAGGGTTAATGAAGTTGCCACTCATTAATTCATTCATCAAATACTTATTAGATATTTACTGTATATATGGGAATGAACTTAGTCTGAAGATACATGTATTCTTCAGAAATGTTACAGATTCCCGGCATGTTAGCATGGATCATTCAGGAGAAGATTTTGGAAGAACCACATCTAAGTTATCATTTCACATTCAAATACAGAATACAGCTCAGCCTACTGGACAGAATATAGATGCAAATTCCCTGTGTTTAATATCTGTCATTAAAATGACAGCAATAAAGCCTAAAACCCAAAAAGGGAAAATCAGCTGGGTCCTTATAGATTGTTGCAGCCAAGAGCAATAAAAACTAAATCAATCACAAATTGTGGCAATAGATAATTTAGCTGGTACTGGAAATTAAATGGAAGGACATTTCCAGCATTCAGCCCCATTTGTGGGAGGATGAACATGCCCTCAGAATTCAGATGGACTTCAGTGAACAGTCAAGGGTGACTATAGGAGAAAGAAGAGAAAATTATTTAAATAAGATTTAAATTGCTTTGTTTCTTTATTCCTCCAAAGGTTGCCTTTGTTATTGCACTGCAATATTTAGCCATCAAGATTTCTGACACACTGTGGGTTCCTTGGCATTTTAACCCTTGTTCAAGGAGAAGAAAGGCAGCTCTCCTGATAGTGGGCCTATAGTCTGGGCAGCTGGAGCCCAATCATCAGCTTCTTGATAGGGCTGGTTCTGGAGAAGGGATTTTTGGTACAGAAGCAAACATGGAGAGAGGTGAGGAGTACTCTTAGGAGCCAGGAGATCTCTGTTCCAGGCCTGTTTCTGCCACTGTCAAGCACAGGTAGACAAATCTGGGCTTCTAAATTCTCACTGGCAAAGGGAAAAGATCTAACTCAGTGGCCTCTTAATGGTTAGATTTTGTAATTCCATTATTAACGATCAGTAGAAGTCCCAGTATCATGGCCTTGACCTTGAGAAGTTTGGCTACTAGACTGAGTGAATGCCTTGAGTTTAGGAACTCCTCCTCCCCACCACCCCAGAAAACATTATATCTAGAATTAATGGATGAATGAATGACCAATGGGCAGTCTACCGTTATTTGTGAATTGGCTCTCTAGTTCACCGCAGTATTCCCAGTGAAGGATCATTTTTTTTTCTTATTCCAAATGCAGTATCACTTTTTCCTTTGGGCTGATGCAAGAATTTCTGCATTCATTTCCAATGTTTGCTGTCTCTGAAGGGGATTTCCATTGGATATTAAGCCATCTTTTCTGATCCATCCAATATGGGCTATTGGCTTTGTATTACAACATGCAGGAAAGAGAGTCCAAGCCCTTTCAGGAGAAATGGATGGGGCTCAAGGGTATTCCAGCTACCTTTGAAGACCCTGAAGGCAATATTTTAAGGAACAAAATGCCTGCCCCCCTGCCATTGGCATGAAGAGTTGATGTAGGCCAGTCACGTAAATACAGATGAATGAACTTAGATGAACGTGTTACCTGTAAGGTGGGGAGTCCAGGTGACAGTGGACACTATCAAGAGCAAGGAATGAAAAGGACGGAGTAGAGAGTGACTGGGAAGACTCCTTGAAAAGTGTCAGCTGATCAGTGGATTTTATAACCATGTTCAAGGCCATTCCAAAGGCCTCAAGAAATTTCTTTGGATATGAAAGTTAATATTTAGTGAACTATTGATAAAGGGACATGGATAGCTTCTTTGAACTTTAGGAGGGAAACCCAGTTTGGAAACAGAAAACAAGTTAAGCTCTTAAACATTCTGACTTTCATTTCTAGCATCAGGATTGTTACCTGTTTCTGGAACCCAGCAGGCTTTCTGTTCTTCCAGGACCCTGTTCTCTCTACCAACCTCCATACTCCTTTTATCCTTTTAAACTTCCATTTCAAGTTCTTTCTAAAGCAGAAAGATCTGCCAGATGTTCTCAGCCATCTCTTCACCACCTACTCACAGAATTTACAATAATGACAAATATTTGGGGAGCATAGCAGACTGAGTTAGGCATATTACGTGTATTACCTTAATTGACCCTATCAAGAGGAAAGTATACGTATTATCCTCATTTAAAAATAGGAAAGCTGAGGCTTAAAGAGCTGAAGCCAATTTTCCCAGTGGAGCTGGGAGTCAAAGTCACGCATCCTAAATCCGGGCCCATGTGTTGAACCCACTACAGTACCGCATGACTTCTACTGTAATGATTAGAACTGGACCTTCAGAAATTCACTGTTTGCTTTAGATATGGTTTATATTTCTGTATCCCTGGAATGCTGTTTAGATCTCTTCTGCCAACCTGGCCCTAAGGTCTGTAGACCCATGCTCATGCCCCTGCCCTTCTTGCCACTGCCTCCTCTGTCCCCTCCGTTCTACAGTGAGAACACAGTGACACCAGCATGGCAGGTCTCTCCAAGCCCACTGTCTCCTTGGGGCCTTAACTAATTGCTTATTCAAGACCAATTTCCTACAGGATTGTCCTTTTGTCCACCTCCTTCTCTCTGCTAAGCTGTAAGAAGCCCAGGAGGCAATGTAAAATGATTAGTCCCCCTGTGTACACACAGCCTCAGCACAGCTGGGCTGCAAAGCCAGTTTATTATCTTAAGAAGAGGATCTGGTTTAGCCTGAGTTTACATCTCATCTGCCTCCCATTCATTAGATGAGCTCTGGGGCTCGGCTTACATTGCATAAACTCAGCTGGTATGTATACAATGCCAGCAATATGGAGGAGGCTAACATGTGTTGAATACATCTACTGCATCTCAGGTCTCTGAAGGTCACTCACTAAAGTAATATATGGTGCTAGTGTTGGTGGCTGAAGGTCAAGTCATCTTGCTTTTCATAATGCATAAACCTGAAACTCACTCAGACACCAATCATATGACCTAAACCTTGGAACAAATATTTTACTAAGTAAATCAGTGAGCATGCTGGCATTTCTATTAACCTTCAATGCACTGCTGACAGAAAATGAATAATGATAAATAATAACTCAAGCCTGTAAATCATGCTTAGCATCAGAAGCAAGAAAAAATGCTCATGTGTGCTACCATCTGTTAGGAGGAGAGCAGCAGGGACTGGAGGAAAGGGGTGGGAGAAGAGAGAGCGGGCTGCTAGTGGCTGGGGTAAGCACCTTTTGGATTCAATAAACTGACCCAGGAAGGGTAAGCCACTCAGAGCAGGATTGATGGCTTAAGAAAAAATCCCTTTTCCTCCTGTCTTCTGTTTGATGGACATCAGTTCTTGACTTTGATCTGCCACCCTTGGGTCTTTCCTCTTTTCCCCATCTTCTGCCTCATTAAATCCATTTCCACTTTACCCACTAGGTTTCGGGCCATTTATAAAGGAGCCCTCTAACTAAGCAAAACCCTCTTGGTGACACTCTTCTCTTCCCCTCCCTGCATCTCAGTTATAGCAATTGGTTTTCCTTGCCCCACGGGCAGGAGTAGAAGCTGAACCGTTGCCCCCAGGTTGTCGCCCTTCCTTATAAACACCTTTGCAGAAGGAGGTCCCAGGCAGAAGGGCCTCCAGCCTCCCAGCCCAAAATGGTTTACTGTGATTCCAAACAATTTGACAAAACCCTAACCTGACCCCTAGGTCTTTACATGTGAAATGGTAAAGGCTCCATGAAACATTCCCCCTGTAGGGAAACCCTCAGTTCATTTGGATGGGGAAGTTCTAGAAGCTGATGCTTGGCACCGAGGAGACCTCTTCCTGGGGCTTCATTTGCTCTTCTCTTTCTTTCAGTGGAGCCAACATTTGCCAATTTATCATTGCCTTCAAATGCATTCTGACCAAGAAACACACAAAAGCATGGTCTATGTTCAAATGTCTTGGAATAAAAATCCCCCCTTATCATTTTCTGTGGGCCCTGACCCTGGATTCACTGAGAAACCTGTCTTGAGATCACACTGGCCCCTTCTCTTTGCCTTATGACCCCAGCCTGCCCAGACAACAGGCTGCTAGAGAGGAAGCCAGGACTTTCAACAGACTTTCCGTCTCAGACCCCATGTTTTGTTCTCCAAGAGAGATGGGGAGCAGCCATGCCCGCAAGGGTGCCAGCTCATTGGGTTGAAAAGGATATTACTGAGCATAATGTGTGGCCCTGGAGCTCTGTCCATGCTGACTGCTTTGTGAGTTAAGTGTGTTCTTCTTCTTGGGAATTGTATAATCAAAGAGAGAATGCTTTCCTTTTACTGTCTGAAACATGAGTCTTCTCTGAATGCCAGTAATTTGAAGTCTTTCTGCACCCCTCATCAGAATTATGCTAAGTGATAATAACCCAGAGAGTGTAAATGGAAGAGAAGTAGTGCTAGTTGCTCATATCTGCCTTGGCCTTTCCTTTACTAGCTGTTGGATCTGTTTCCCCATTTGGATTTGGGGCCTCAACAGCGAATCGGCAGAGAAATGCGGCCAAAGAGCACTGAGTGTTCAGTGGGAACTGCGCTGTGAACTCCCCTCCACACTGAGTAACTGTGGGCCTCATCCTCTGGGCCTCAGTTTCCCTTTCCATTAAATTGTGAATTTGTGTTGTAGGTTCTCTTATCACTGTCTTTTTGCCCTCCCTTTCTTTTTATTTCCTTACTGTCCCCATTTTTTTAATTAGAGGGGAAAACAGATGAAAGAAAAAAATGAAAGGAAAAGCAGAAAATTAGCATTTTCTTGGCTTCACATTTCGGTTATTAATATTGCAATTTGGAGTAATGAAATTCACAAAATGCAAGAGGTTTAAGGTTTTCCTGGTGGGGTGAACTCCATCTCATAGTATATGGCTGGAATTTCAAGGTAAGGTTCATTATGCAGAATGCACAATGTGGGCAAGCTAACAATGCCATAAACCCTTCACTTTTGCATTTCTTGACTTTAATGTTGCATTACTGTAGGTTTTGAGTTTTAATATGTTGTATAAATACAGAATACCTATTTGTAAGTATAGGCACCACGCAAGGGAGGATTTTTCTGTTTTAAATCTCAGGCTTTGAAAGCCCAACTGTGTTTGCTCTCTGCTTGACTTTGTTAGAAAGCAGGTGGGAGAAAGTAGGGCAGGGTGAGTTACCTAGGAACAATCCTCATTTATGTCCAAATCCATTATGAAAGGCAGAGCCTTGTTTTTTACCCTCACTGGAGTTTGCAGAGGATTTAGTAATGGAGACCGGAGGCTCCTGGGAGGGGAAGCATCAGGATAAAGGAGAGATTCTGCTTGGCTCATCCCTGGCACCTGCCCAGGCCAGCCCTTCCTTTGGCTCTGCTGATCATCAGTGCCAGCTCCCTCTCTTGTCATCTCTCCGATTAATGATGTTGTTCCCACTGAGCAGTGAGTGGAAGTCTCTGGGCAACAGAAAAGATGAGAGTAGTTGCACAGTTTACCTCTAGCAGAGGACATGGTAAATTCCCTGTACTTTACATGGCCCATCAGTGAATGGGGATGGATGTTCTCCAGGGGATAATGTTGGGTTCCCACTGTCAAGGACCTCCCAGGCCCTCAGCCAGTCTGACTAGGTGCTCTCCACCATCAGAGTCACCAAAGGGACTACTCTTTTCTCTGTTAGGGGACATAGTCAGTCTCAGCACTCATGGTTGTCTGATGGGAGGCCCTGTGACCCATGGCTGGGCTCCTATTGATCTTATTGGGCATGGACTGAGCTGGGAAATAGCTTGATATTATAGGAGAGACTAATATTGTGGAGAGGCAGGATTGGGAAAGAAAGCAGAAGTCAACTTTCAGAACTCAAAAATCAAATGATTTATACCCCAGGACTTCATTTATGAGCCCTTCTGCAGGACTCACCAATCTGCCCGGAGCACCATTCTGATGCACGCCATGCCCCTAAGGTGACAGCATCTCAGCATTGTACGTGCTTGAAGCCAAGGGAGGCCCTCAGGGTAACGTAGCTCTTCTCAGATCTTTTCTCCTCTAAACTGCCACAACCTTAAGGCCTGTGCCCCTTCTAAGTTGCTTGACACCTTTTACTCTGCCTTGACCATTGGTTTACTCTGTCTCCTCTACTTTCCTTTGAGGTAAGATTTTCTCATGTCATAATCAGTTGACTCAGCGTTTATGGCATCTACCATATGCCAGATGCACTAATGGGAATGAACCAATCTGCCAATGCAGGAGACACAACAGACTCAGGTTCAATGCCTTGAAGTAGGAAAAGGCAACCCACTCCAGTGTTCTTGCCTAGAAAATTCCATGGAGAGAGGAGCCTGGCAGGTTACAGTCCATGAGGCCAAAAAGAGTCAGACTATGGTCCTTGCCTTCAAGAAAGGATATTACATGAGTAAGGGGGCTCACTCTTTGGGATGGTGCTGTGATAAATAAGCACACACAAAGGGAGAAGAAATTCTCTCTGCCTCAGGCAGTGGAAGCTTGGAAGAGTGAAAGTACATTCAGGGAATGCCAAGCAATTTACTATGATTGTTACTTAGGACTAAAGGGCGGTCCCAGTGAAATTGAGATTGAAAAGTAGATTGAGGCCTGGAGGTCAAGGGCATGTCTATGTCCTTGCCTGCTACTGCTACTGCTAAGTCACTTCAGTCGTGTCTGACTCTGTGCGACCCCATAGATGGCAGCCCACCAGGCTCCCCCGTCCCTGGGATTCTCCAAGCAAGAACACTGGAGTGGGTTGCCATTTCCTTCTCCAATGCATGAAAGTGAAAAATGAAAGTGAAGTCGTTCAGTCGTGTCTGACCCTCAGCGACCCCATGAACTGCAGCCTTCCAGGCTCCTCCATCCATGGGATTTTCCAGGCAAGCGTACTGGAGTGGGGTGCCATTGCCTTCTCCGTGTCCTTGCCTAGAATTGCACATTAAAGAAAAGAAAGAAAGAAAGTGAAGTCGCTCAGTCCTGTCTGACTCTTTGCAACCCCGTGGACTGTAGCCCACCAGGCTCCTCCATCCATGGGATTCTCCAGGCAAGAATACTGGAGTGGGTTGCCATTTCCTTCTCCAGGGGATCTTCCCGACCCAGGGATAGAACCCAGGTCTCCCGCATTGCGGGCAGACACTTTAACCTCTGAGCCACCAGAATTGCACATTAACACTTGATTACTGCAGGATTGGAACTAGAGGCCTGGGGGAGTCTACATCTGGAGAGTCTTCATGAGACCAAGCCTGGGTCTTCTAGCATCTGCAGCCAAGCCAGGGCTACTGCAGTTAGCAGACTTATATGGGTGCTCTGAGGTCTACCTGCCACATTTTGAAGAGCATGCAAAATCTCCCCTTTCCTGAAATACTTTTCTATCTCAAAACTCAACATCGTTGGTATTATTCATGTGGGTTCAAGTATGGTGTTCTGAAGGCATAGGTTAAGCTCCAAATATTTCACCTGGTGAAGACAACATGTTTTGATGTTACTTGTCATGAAAACCTGGGACCATTTCAGAATCACAAACCTAGCAGGCATCTCAGAACATCTGGAACTAGAAGATACTAAGTCCATGATAGAAGCCCTCTTGAAGGGAGTAGAAAAGTGGTTCTAGAAGCAAAGGTTACTCTTGTCCCGACCTAGAACAACCTAGATTCTCTCAGAGCTCTTCTTTCCTAAGTCAGAACTGAGGACTTCCACTAACCCACCTTGAGGTATGTAAGTCAGGATTGAGGACTTTCACTAAACCATGTCAGGACATGTGCTCTTGTATATTTGTGCTAAAAGGAAGAAAATTACCCTCTCTGTGCTAGGATACAGTGGCGCCAGCTGATACATTAGCATCCTGATCTGACATGGCTGTCAGAAAAATTATCCATGACCCAGAAAGGCCACACTAAAGGTGATTTATCCCCTTACTTGGCTTTGGCTGAGCTCTCCCCAGAGAAGGCCACACCAATTAGGCAAAAAATAAGGCAAATTGTGTGTGTTGTAATGCCTGGTGTTGACTGCTACCCCAGAGAGGCTTACAAATTAATTTCCTCATCGTATCCTTATTCTGAAACCAGTTCCAAAATGGAAACCTCAGCACTTTATCTTCTTAATCTCTTATTCCCTTCTCATCCACTTTTTTTCAAAACAAAATTAAATCATTTAGCAACGATTTTAATAAGCACTAAAAAGTGTAATGAACCAGATAATGAAGAAGAACTCATATTATTTTCTTTATCTACTTTGTAGTTAATTTATTTTGTATGTTTCCTTTGCATGCCTCTTCCCTGAGAGGCTTTTCAACATTAGGGTTGTATTGTAGGTAAATGTTTCATTTAGTTGCACTGAAACCTCATAAAAGAAAAAAAAAGAAAAAAATCCAGATTTGAAAGCTGGATGGACTCCTGTCCAGATCACCCAGGACAGGATTTCAAAGCTTATGCCCAGGACATAGTGCCCCCTTTTGGGACTTGGTGTCACTCAGGCCCCAGTGAATTCCCTCTCAAGATCAATCCAAATATTGGTCCCTCCTGAGACTAAGGAAGCCATGCTAATTTCTACTTTGAGTGTGAAGTACAGTTGGAATAAGAGGTATGGCCCATGCTGGACTGGACTTCTCCTAGTCTAGAGTTATGATCCTTGGTTGAGAGGGTCCAGACTAGGATGTAACTGAAGCTACAGGATCCAAAGTCCAGGCACTCCTGTCTCCTAGGAGTTCTTCCACATGGCTGAGCATCATTTGCCCATTCTCTGTAAGATGCTCATTACTATTCCATAACCCATTAAGCATGTAGATTAGGTAGGGAAATTAGGTGGGTATTCCTTTCAGTGGCTCCTCATAGGAATGGTCCAGGTGATGGGACAAGCAGAGTGGACCACCTAAAGACTACTTCTCTGACACTGCATCCACCTTGCTTACAGCCCCCAGAGTGAAGTAGACCAGCCAACCTGGGGATATTAGACAGAATGGATAGTACAGAATATACACAAAAGCCATCTTCCCCCACCCCAAGTACAGAGTATTTCTGTTTAAGTGAAAAGAAAATACAAGTGTATTTGTTAAACCCAATCCCCAGGTTTGAAAGCGTGTAAAGGAAGGTGGGAAGGGGGGAAAAAATAAGAAAAGAGGGAAGAAGAAAGAAGGAAATTCACTTATTTAGTTGCACATCAGGACATTTTAGAAGGAAAAATACATCTATTAAATGGCAACAAGCATGATCCAGATGGCTCAGTGGGTAAAGAATGTACCTGCAGTGCAGGAGACACGGGTTCAAATCCTGGGTTGGGAGGACAGCATGGCAACCAACTCCAGCGTTCTCGCCTGAAGAATACCATGGGCAGAAGAGCCTGGTAGGTCACAAAGAATTGGACATGACTGAAGCAACTGAGCGCATGACCCTAATTGGTTTAACCTTGAAGATGAGATTGAGGATGAGGTTCCTGGAGACTGTTTAGAGTTTAGGATTACTAGCCTCTGGGAAAAAAAATACAGAAGGAAAAGGGATCAATGGTGAGAGATATTTGCCTCCCAGAGAGGCAATCTGGGGGTATGTGTGAGGAGGGAAATTCCTTCCTACACAGAAGGTATCTGTGTAGGAGGAGGACCCTTAAGCTTCTGGACTCTAGGGAGAAGTATGGACTGAATTATAGATAAGTATTACTCAGCTCTCTCCGAGTCCTTCATGGAAGCCCAGGGTGGAGCAGAATGAGTTGTACAACCTGGCTGTGAACCCTGACTTTCCCATTACTGGCATGGTATTTCTCAGGGCCTCAGTTTCCTCATCTTCACAGTTGATATGAAGATTGGGCCTATCACATGGGTAGCTCACCGGTACCACTTGGAATAAAACTCATGACCCAGGACTGTGAATGCCAGCAGGTCCTCACAACCCCTGGAGCTTCTGTAGATGCTTCCTGTGGCTCTGAGCCCATTCCTCTCACCCACCCCTCTTGCTTTGCTCAAGCTCTCCTCCCTCCCCTGCAAACTCCTGATGTCCTCGGCTCTGTGCTAACAAGGGGTTTTCGGGAGCGGGGTTGATTAAAATGTAGTGGCATACCCTCATTTTGCGTCACCGCGTGTGTGACTAATAGCCATGGAATTCATGCCACAGATAAATAATTGGCCCTTCAGCCATCTTCCATGTCTTCAGAGACGCGCAGCCATGATCTATCACAGCCACAGACATCTCAATGAGCATCATCTCTAGATCATAATAGATCATGTTACATTTGTATATGCTCAGGAACATAATTTACTATTAAACAGGGCCAAGATCAGCTCCAAAGAAATTATCCTTCCGCAGAAGCGGACTCTTCGACTGCATTATATGCACGGTACGCTTTTTAAAATATTAATTATATTGTAAACTAAAGGTTTACTTTACCTATCATAAATCTGAGTGTCTCTTCTTTCTATGTGCCCAATAAATATACTTCTCATCAACTTTTAATTATGTTGTTTGCATTATCCTGTCCTGAGGATGAGAGGGCATGCTAAATCATGGCCTTCTAATGTGGACCGCAGCATAAGTTTAGTTAATTAAACCATATATTTTATTAGTTCTTGCACCTTCATCTTGTAAAACTATGCATTATTATGCTGAAGGGGGGGGCATAAAATAACACAGCAAGGGTGTTTTTATGATTGTTGTTGTTATTATTATTAGTATATCTGGAGAGTCAGATAATTTAGGAAAAGTTGAATTGTATTATGTCTTTATGGTCCTGCTGCCCTCTGGACTCTCGCCATACTTTCTTTCTGAAAGGTGGACATATTATCAAAAGGCCAGGATGCAGTTTTGAGATCAATTCCAGACCTGAGGATGAAACTTGAGCTTGTGGGATACAAACAAGGCAAAGAGCAGCTCCCCAGATAGACTCATCCAACCCAACTCTTCTCTTCCTTTATTTTGTGCCTTTGGGCAAATGACCTTTGATATGTAGGAGCATTTCTCTCTTTAATTCACACAGAAAAATCATAGGGACTTAGAAATATTAACAGTTCTCGTTCCAGATTTTAGAGAGGTTAGCCATGGCTTCTAGCATGGATATCTGAGGCATCCCTAAAGGTAGGAAGCTTGAGAAGGAGATGAAGCGATAGAGATCCAAAGCCCGATTGGGTGATATTGAAGGTCTGCCTCTGTGCTATAGATCAGGAGTTGCTGATAAGTAGAAGCTTAGGAGCCAAAAAAAATTGAGTTGAAATCTTGCTTTGCCATTTACCAGCCAAGTGACCAAGAAAATAGACACATGACTCCAGACTCAGTTTCCTCATCTGCAAATGGGGTGCATAAAACTACCCCTTAAAATTATTGTGATGAGTAAGGGAGCTATGTCAAGGGTTTGACATAGTGCTGAAACATGTGTAATAATTGGGTTACCTGTTGCTGCTACTGCTGCTTCTACTCTTATTGTTGATATTCCCGGAATCTGTTAGGTCTGATGAGTGGCTGCACAGCCTTGACTTGAGTTGCAGGCCCAGGGGACCAAATCTGCAGCGTCAGTCAATGGCTGTACCATAACACAGCTTGACCCAAGCCGCTCTTGAGTGAAGATGGCTGGCGCTGATAGCTAAAACTCTTGTTTCTGGCAAATTCTCTATGTCCTCTCTTAAGCCCATGTTGACCACTGATTTGCATTGTCCTGTAAGGTTCCAATTGCTCTGTCAACCATCCCTTGGCTACAGACCACTGTCTGTAGTCATTCTCCTGACTTTCCCGTGGAGACATGCATCGCCATCCTCTTCTCTGCAGGAGTAGAGGCAGGCCTGCTCAGAGATGCAGGGGGCTGCCACCCCATTCAACAGAGAAGGTCCCTTTCCATGCCTGCTCCTTTATAACCAACTCCAAGGAATGTGTTGCCTTTATCAGCTACCACATTCTCCTCCCCTCTCTCCTACCACCAAAAAAGTAAATAAAGAGCAGAAGCAAGATCTGTTTTATTTCAACTTTTAAAAGCCTTTGAAGGCACAGCTATTTGAGAACATTTTAAAAAGTGTTTCGTTACTTAACTGCTGCTCAGGTGGTGAAGCCCCCCTCATTCTTCCCACAGGGAAGGGAAGAAAGGGAGGTTGTGTTTTATGGTTGGCTCGGGCTTTTCTCCTACCCACCCCCCCCAACCCCCAGCTGGAGGGCCCTCCATTTGCGCTGCCCTCCAGGCCAGAGTCCTCAGCAGAATGTGCAATAAACAAAGGCAGTGAGTCACAGCAACATGGCCAGGGTTGACTGGAAGAGCCTTTGCTTGAAGCTCCCTCCCCTGCAGGAGTGTGGGTGGGGACCAGGGCAAGGAATTCCCAGAGGAAGACTTCTCGCCTATAATGGATCCCATATGCCCAGGGCTGAGTTCTGATATTCTCCAGTCCTGAAGCACCTAGGCTTTGATTTTTATTTTATTTTTGGATGGATGGAGGGATAGAATCACTATGCTTGGGCCTCAGATCTCAAGTCGACTGTTAGGCATTAAATAAAGCATTAAACACAAAGGTGCATTTTTTTCCCCCCAGTGTGCCTGTGTGTGGTCTCACCTCCTCCTGCTGCCCTGAGTGGCTCTCAACTCCCTTCCCTTAAGACTATCTTTATCTACCTGTTTTAAAAATTGCAGAGAGGTTCGTGCTCTTAACTATGAAAATGTCACTTGCATTTCCCTCATCTAAGGACCCTCAAGGGCAGTTGACACTTTCCTCAATGTATCTTCCTGTGGATGGGATAGAGCTGTGAAGAGCAGAGGAAAAAGTGGAAGGGAAGGGATTTCAAAGGAGGTCTCATATCTAAGAGTCAACGATTCTAGTCTAGTCAAGTAGCTGAGAGAATGAAAATTAGAGAATTTTTTGTGCCTTGAACTAAATATTACATAAGCTTATCCCCTTTTTGTTGCTATTTTGTAGAAAGGAAAGCAAAGAAAGTTAGAGCAAGATCTACCCTGTTGACAAAAAGAAATTTTCAACTATGTTCTAAAAATCTGTAATGTAAAAGGCCAAGCAAGGGCTCCCCAACTCTATTTTTTTAAATCTAATGTCAAGTTCACACTCCTTGATGGGTATAAGGAATTTCAGTAATCACTGCTACAGGCAGGGAACTTCTGAGAAGACATAAGCTTGAATCATCATAGACTGAATCCATTGACAAATCCAAGAGGATCCGGATGGAGCACAGACCTGGAGCAATTTGTGTTTGATCTGATGGACTCCTTATCTCCGTCAGGACAGGAGGCTTTGCAGGAAAGCAGAAGCTAAACTAAATTCCAGATGGAGAGGAAATCCAAGTGTCACTCTGGGATGCCGATGATCTGGTTTAGTCATTAAGAATGCCACAGCTAACAGAAAGCTTCAATCTGAGCCGTTAAGAATTTACTAGTTTTGTCTCTCAACCCCTACCGCGGGAGACCCCTGAACCTTTATTTTCCTTCGAGGCTGTCCTGGGTTTTCTTCTTTAACATTGTCCCTGATTTATGGTATGTCCACATTTCCCTGGATAGTACCATCTTTTGAGTTATACATCATCAGGGTGACTCATTCTGATGATGTATGGCCCCAATACATCATCAGAGCTCCTTGCTCTGCCGTTGCACTAATGATATGTTAGTGTAATACATCTCCGGGCTGAGCTGCAGCTGTGATGGATGGTGCTGAGGGTGATGGGAGCCCATGGAGAGGGGACTGAGGAGCAGGCTCTGGGTAGGAACAGGAGGAAAATCAGTCAATCCCAAGTCTGCCTTCTTTCCTGGTACCAGTGCCCATATTGAATTTGTACTGTGACATGCATCCTGCAACCTTAAAGAAACACAGAAGCATGTATTATCTGCAAAAGGAGTGTTGGCTCAGAGCTCATGCACCCTAGAGGTACCTTAGAGGTTTTATATATATACACCACCTAATGAAGAGGTAGGAGGTGTCTGTTGAATTGAACTAGGCAAAGAGGAGCAAAACTGAAGGTGAGCTCTGCAATAAGAACTTTTTTCCAGCAGGAGGGAAGTGAGTCCTTACAGAAGAATGCAGCATCAGAAAGCTGCTACCCTTACTCGAAACTCCCCAGTGGAGTTTGGATGGGAGTGTTCTGTGGTTTCTCAGCTGCTTTTCTCTCTGCCTTGTTGTCAGTGCTTATTCCTGCCCGGAGCTTCTGACTAAGCTGTAAACTGTTTGCTTTAAGGGAACTTTGAAGCATGAGTGTTTGTTGGTGGACGGACCCAAGTGCTAGACTGAACCCATGTCATCCATTAAGTAGCTGGGACTCAGTTTCCTTATCTGTAAATAAGATTAATAATATAACTCCCTAATGAGTAAAATAAAAATAACACAACCTCTTTTTGAGAGTTGTTGTGAGGGCTGTGGGGTGAATAGCTCTAAAGTGCTAGAACAGAGCATGGAATACATATTCACTAATGTTAGCTGTTACTACAACTACTGCTGAATTCCATGTCCCACCTGCTATAATCCTGTGTATTCTCTTACTTGGAAGATGTCAGTGTACATTAACTTATTAAAAGAGCTGGGGGATTCTGCAGTTAAGAAAATGAAATGCTACTCTAATTCTGATGGGCTGAGTACTCTGACAAATCCCCCTGCTAAAATACACCTAGAATAGGGAAAATTACAACTAATAACATATTTTTTGAGCTGAAATTCACATAACAGAAAATTAGCTATTATATAGTACAATTCAGTGGCATTTAGTGTATTTCTAGTGTTATATACCACCACCGCTATCTAGTTCCCAATTTTCATCATCCCAAAAGAAAAAGTCTGGATTCATTAAGTAGTCACTCTCCAATTCTCCTCTTTCCCATTCCCTGGCAACTACCAATCTCCCTTCTGTCCCTATGGACTCAACTATTCTGGATTTTTCCTATAAATGAGTCATATGATAGGTAACCTTGTGTGTCTGACTTCTTTCATTTAGCATAATACTTTTGAGGTTTATCCCCATTGTAGCACGTAATGGTACTTGTTTTCAAAAAATTGAAATTTAGTTGATTTACAATGTTGTGTTAGTTTCAGATATATAACAAAGTGATTCAGTTGCACAGATATATATACATACATATGTTTATATTGTATATGTATATATATATTCTTTTAAAAATTCTTTTCCGTCTTAGGTAATTGAATATAATTCCCTATGCTATACAGTAGGACCTTGTTGTTTATTTACTTTATATATACTGGTGTGTATCTGTTAACCCCAAACTCCAAATTTATTCCTCTCTCCCACTTCCATTTTGGTAACCCCAAGATTGTTTTCTTTGTCTCTGAGTCTGTTTGGGTTTTGTAAATAAGTTCATTTGTATCATTTTTTTAGAGTAAACATATAAGTGATATCATGCGATATTTGTCTTTGTCTGACTAGGTGATAATTTCTAGGTCTACCCATGGTGCTGCAAATGGCATTCTTTTTTTATGGCTGAGCAATATCCCATTGTGTATACATATCTTTACCCATTCATCTGTCATTGGGCATCTAGGTTGCTTCCATGTCTTGGCTATTGTAAATAGTGCTCCTTTGAACATTGTCATGCATGTTTCAAATTAGAGTTTTCATGTTTTCTGGATATATGCCCAGAGTGGGATTGCTGGATCATATGGTAACTGTCATTTTAGTTATCTAAGGAGCATCCATAGTGGCTGCACCAATTTGCATTCTAACCAACAAGGATCTACTATATTGCATATGGAACTCTGCCCAATGTTATATAGTGGACTGGATGGGAGGGGAGTTTGGGAGAGAATGGATGCATATATATGTATGGCTGAATCCCTTTGTTTTTCACCCAAAACTATCACAACACCATTAATCGGCTATATCCCAATACAAAATAAAAAGTTTTTATAAAATATGGTATATATGTCAATGCTGGGGCTTCCCAGGTAGCACTAGTGGTAAAGAACCCGCCTGCCAAATCCAGGAAACATAAAAGTCACGGGTCCAATCCCTGGGTCAGGAAGATCCCCTGGAGGAGGGCATGGCAACCCACTCCAGTATTCTTGCCTAGAGAATCCCATGGTCAGAGGAGCCTGGCGGGCTATAGTCCACAGGGTCCCAAAGAGCTGGGCACGACTGAAGCAGCTTAGCGTGTATGTATACGTGTCAACCCCAGTCCCCAGTTATCAGCCTCCCCTCTTGCTGCCCATGTGCTTGTTCTCCAGTCTGTGTCTTTATTTCTGCTTTGCAAATGAGATCATCTATACCATTTTTCTAGATTCCACATATATGCATTAATACATGATATTAGGTTTTCCTCTTTCTGACTTCTCTCTGTATGACAGTTTCTAGGTTCATCCACATCTCTACAGATGACCCAGTTTTGTTCCTTTTGTGGCTGAGTAATATTCCATTCTGTATATTATTCTTTATCCATTACACTATTGATGGACATTTAGGTTGCTTTCATGTCCTGGCTATTCTGAATAGTGCTGCAATGAACATTGGATTGCTTGTGTTTTTTGAAACTATAGTTTTCTCTGAGTACGTGCCCACTAATGGGGTTGCTGGGTAATGTAGTTCTATTTTTAGATTTTTATGGAAGCTCCATATATTCTCCATAGTGACTGTCCCAGTTACATTCTCACCAACAGTGCAAGAGGATTCCCTTTTCCTTATACCCTCTCCAGCATTTATTGTTTGTAGATTTTTTTTTAATAATGGCGATGGTGACTGCAGCCATGAAATTAAAAGACACTTACTCCTTGGAAGGAAAGTTATAACCAACCTAGATAGCATATTCAAAAGCAGAGACATTACTTTGCCAACAAAGGTCCGTCTAGTCAAGGCTATGGTTTTTCCTGTGGTCATGTATGGATGTGAGAGTTGGACTGTGAAGAAGGCTGAGCGCCGAAGAATTGATGCTTTTGAACTGTGGTGTTGGAGAAGACTCTTGAGAGTCCCTTGGACTGCAAGGAGATCCAACCAGTCCATTCTGAAGGAGATCAGCCCTGGGATTTCTTTGGAAGGAAAGATGCTAAAGCTGAAACTCCAATACTTTGGCCACCTCATGTGAAGAGTTGACTCTGATGCTGGGAGGGATTGGGGGCAAGAGGAGAAGGGGAGGACAGAGGATGAGATGGCTGAATGGCATCACTGACTCAATGGACGTGAGTCTCAGTGAACTTCGGGAGTTGGTGATGGACAGGGAGGCCTGGCGTGCTGCGATTCTTGGGGTTGCAAAGAGTCGGACACGACTGAGCAACAGATCGGATCTGATCTGATTCTGATTGGTGTGAGGTGATGCTTGCTCGTAGTTTTGGTTTGCATTTCTCTAACCATTACTGATGTTGAGCATCTTTTCATGTGTTTTCTGGCTGTCTATATGTCTTCTTTGGTGAAATGTCTATGTAGGTCTTCCACCCATTTTTTGATTGAGGCTTTTGGTTTTTTGATATTGAGCTGCATGAGCTGTTTGTATATTTTGGAGATTTATCCTTTGTCAGTTGTTTCATTTGCAAATATTTTCTTCCATTCTGAGGGTTGTTATTATCCATCATTTTTGGCTTGAATTATCAGTACTACTTTTATCTCATATCACTTTTAAGTGTCTGATTTTTCTCTTTCACTCTTTTTAAGATCTTTTGCCTTTAGTATGGATACAGATTTTATTGTTATATGTCTAATGTAAAGTTCCTACAATTTAGTAGCATATATTATGTCCTATATCTCTGAATTACATTAAAGAAGATTAAACACAATTATTACAGAAAATGCCATGATGATATCAATAGTTACAGAAAAATCATTTGCTAAAATTAAGCAACTATTAACAAAAGGAAATAAAATGAGTCTTATGAGTCTTAAAAACAAAAAGTCTTATGAATAGAAGTGTTCCTCCTTAACTTTACCAAAAAAATCTAACAACTACAGAAAATAGCATTATAAATAGTGAAGTTAGAGTTATTCCCTGAAAAGGGGGAATAAGGAATTCGCAATATCATCACTCCTATTTAATAGTACACTTCTATTTAATAACTGGTGTGGTGGGAAAAGGTTATAAGGATGGAAATGAGGGAATAATATTGACAATAACATGTTGTCTAATCAATTTACTGGAAACTCAAAAGAATCTAAAGATAAATTATAAAAATTAGTGAGAACTTTCAATGGTGGCTAGATATAAGATCCATATAAAAATTAATGGCATCTTCTATATCAAAAATAAACATTTAGAAGATGGAAAAAAATAAAAGTACACTATTTGTAATCACAATAATATACCTAGAAGTAAATTTAACAAAATAGCTGTAATTCCTTGATGCAAAAACATTAAAAGTAAATACTGTAAGACATTAAAGAAAGTTAAGCAAGTTGAGAGTATTCTTTGCTTATGAGTTGAAAGACTCAAAATTGTAAAGATGTCAGTTCTCCTAAGTTGACATTGTAGAATCAATGCAATTCGGATAAAAATTCCAATTGAGGTTTGTTGAGAAACTTGATAAGCTATTTCTAAAACGTATATAAAAGAACAAATGTGCTCAAATAGCCAAAACACTAACTAAGGAAGATGAATAGGATGAGGGGACATTCTCTATTAGATATCAGGACTCATTTTCAACCAAATAATTAAGGTATGTCACTACTTTGAAGAGAAAGTTAATTTGGAAGAAAATACAGTCTAGACAGAATTCCATGCATAAATAAACACTTGATAAATGCCAGAGGAAACATCCCATCACTGAAGAATCAGTAAATAATTGGTTCAGGGACAGATGGCTTTAGTTAGGGAAAAATGAACTAAAATTATCTACTTACCTCATCCCACACAATCAATTCCAGATGAATCAGATGCTTAAATATAGATATTAAACAATTAAAATTTAGAAGGATATATAAGAAAATATCTTCTTAAAATTGAGTTAGGCAATGATTTCTTAAACACAGCTCAAAAAGGGCTAGTCAAAAGAGCTAAATCCAATGACATTAAACTAATAATTTTGTTCCTCCAAGGACATCATAAAGAGAATGAAAGACAAGCCATAATACTGGGAAATGTGTTTGTGCTGCATGTAACCAAGATTAGTATCTGAAAAAAAAAAAAGAACTAATCAAAATGTTTTTTAAAAAGACACATTTTTAAAAAGAAAATAGTTGAAACAAACAAACTCTAATGATCCCCCTCTCTACAGAAAGATTGTTAGAACTAAGAAATGACTGCAACAAAGGCGCAGGATACAAAATCAGCATACGAAACCACTCGCATTTACATACGCTAGCAATTATGCAGCCAGAAAAGGAAATGAAAAAAATTCTGTCTATAAGAGGGTCAAAAAGAATAAAATGCTTAGGGATAAACTTAGTAAAGAAGATAAAAAACTTGTACAGTGAAAACTACAAAATGTTGCTGAAAGAAATGAAAACAACACAAATAACTGGGAAAATACCCATGTTCATGGATTGGAAGATTCAATATGTTATGCCAATACTACCCAAAGTGACAGATTTAAGACAATTCCTACAAAGTCCCATTAGCATTTTTTTTTTCAGAAATATCTATTCAAGTTCTAGAAGAAAACATAAAGGAAAAGCTTCATGATATTGAATTTGGCAATGATTTTTTGACTATGACACCTAAAGCATAGGCAACAGAATTAAAACTAGTTAAACTTGGCTACATCAAAACGTATGTGTATCAAGGGACACAATCAACAGAGTGAAAAAAGCAACCTACAGAATGAGGGGAAGTATTTGCACATCATATATATAGTGAGAGGCTAATATCCTGAATGCATGAAGAATTCCTACAGCTCATAACAATAACAGCAATAAAATAACTGGGTTAAAAAATGGACAAAGGACTTGAACAGGCATTTCAAAGAAGATACACAAATAATCAACAAGCATATAAAAAGATGCTCAATATCACTAATCTTTGGGATAATGCAAAACCACAGTAAGAAGATACATAAATTGTCAACAAGAATATAAAAAGATGCTCAATATCAATAATCTTTGGGATAATGCAAAGCCACAATAAGCTATCACCTTACATCTATTAGTATGGAAATTGTTTTTTAAAGTTGGCAAGAATTTTAAAAATTTAAACTCTTGTACACTGTTGGAAGAAATGTAAAATGCTGTAATCACTGTGGAAAATAGTATCATGATTCCTCAAAAAATGAAAAATAGATTACTATATGATCCAGCAACTTTACTTTGGGTATACATCGAAAGAATCAAAAGCAAGATCTTGAGGAGATATTTGCACACTCGTTTGTCGCAGCATTATTCACAGTAGTTAAAATGTGGAAGCTGAAACTCGTGTCCATTGATGGAGAAATCAAATTTGGTATATAGACAATAGAATATTATTCAGACTCAAAAAGGAAATTCTGACACATGCTATAATGTGGATGAACATTAAAGACATTATGTTGAGAGAAAAAGACATTATTATGAGAGAAAAAAAAAAGAGACATTATGTTAATTGAAATTAGTCACAAAAAGACGAATACTATCTGACTCCATTTATATGAGCTATCTAGAATAGTTGAATTCTGTTAACAAAAATAGACTTGTAGCTGCCAGGGGCTAGGGAAAGGGGAAAATGGGGAATTGTTTTTTAATGGGTATAGAGTGTCAGTTTTGCAAGATGAAAAAGTTTTGGAGATGCGTTGTACAATCAAGTATATAAATATACTTGATACTACTGAACTGTACAGTTAAAAAAATGTTTAAGACGTAAATATTGTGAGTATTTTACCACAATTTAATGAGTGGTTAAAGGACTTAGAAAAACATTTCAGAGAAAAAGTGTTATAGTGAAAAGTAAAAATAGGAAAAATGATCAAATTAGTAATCAGGGATATGCAAATTACCACCACAATGAGAGCCCATCTCATACCCACTAGGTTGCAAAAATTAAGACATTTGACAGTGCTAAGTGGTGATGGGATTGTGGAATTGGAAAACTCTTCCTCCTAAAGTGAGTGAGCTTCTAAGCAAATATATTTTTCAGAGACTGTGTCTATATGAACAATTAGAATCGCCCAAAGCAGCTCATCACCTCTCTGCTAGCAGCCCAATCTCACTCAATCCTGCAGAAGAAATACAGCCTCAGGCAGCAGAAGCAATGTGCTGACCAGGCCAAACCCTGGAACAGACACCCCACCTCTGGGCCACAGGACGACCCCACAGATGAAAGCCTGCGAACGCCTCATGGTGGATGGGGCAGGTGGGTTGAGGTGAAGTGCTAGAGGGACAGAGAGAACCCTAAAGAAACGAAACAAGCCCTAGAGTGCCCTGCCCAGTCACTGCTCCTGCGCGGGACCAGTCTTAGTCACACAAGGGAAATAGAAACTTTTCAGAAGGGCAGTTGGAAGCGCACCAAACTTTGTGGTACAGAACTGCCTGGGCAAAGACTTCTTGCTGGGCTTAAAATCAGTACTGTTCTTAGAGAGCGCAGCAACATAAGCACTTTAGGAAGCAATGTGCTTTTATCTTGTCAAGTTAAACATGCACATTACTTATGATGCAGGAATTCTCCTCATAGGTGTACATACTAAACAGCTTCTTGCATATTTTCACAGACGTCTTTTATGAGGCTATTCATTGTATCATTACTCACACTAGCTAAAAACTAGAAACAACTAAATTGTCCATCCCAGTAGTATGGATAAATAAACAGTAATATTTTTACATCATGGGACATTAGGCATTTCATGATCGATAGTTACATACAATGACATGGATATATCTTAAATGTATAATGATGAATGAAAAAAAAAGCAAGTTGTTCAAAGCTATGAACGGTATAATTCGATTTTAATAAAATTACACTAAAAGCAAAATTAAATGTCTAATACACACACCTATGTGTGTATTGTATGTAGGTAACATATGTACGGAGGGAAATTGAGGGAAACAGGGAGGAATTCACAAGTAGATTTAGAGACATTGGCATTGTTTTCGTTCTTAAGTTGATGGAAGTTCATGACTATTTATTTTACCATTAAGTTTCATAGTTTATATACGCCATATATTCTTTTAATGCATCAAATATCACATTTATTCACCTACTTTTTAAAAAGGAAATCAATTTAGAAAACCCTTTAAGAATTTCCCAAACACAGCTGAGGACAGAACATTCTTTCTAGGGGACTTCATCAGCATGGCGAACCAGTGCCCTTGGAATGCTCTAAGTGCCTGGTTTGAGAGTAAGCTGAGCTTTGTTAATGTGGTTTCCCAAGAGAGCAGGCGGAGATGATGTGTGGTTTTGTGTCTCCTCATTTCAACAGCAATGCCACCCAGGAGGGGACCGTGTTCAAACTTGCAGCTCTCCAAAAATGAGGGAGGAAACTATCGAGACAACGACAGATAATTCAAACCTGATTGTCCTCGGTGCTTGACTTCTTTATTTTACCTTCCTTGCGAGCCTAAATTATTTGCTATTTAGAGAAACATTAGTTCACTCTGAAACAATAAGCATTTTCCACGGCTGTCCGCCTGAATCCAATCCATCATGTCCTTACCCACAGCCTATCTCTTCTTTCAAAACCTAAACTGTGAATGAGAAATTATGTGTAAATTGCCCATCACACCTTCATGATGAGTAGCCCTGGTATTTGAAGAACCAGTGATGTCAGCCTAGTGCTGGATAAGAAGGTGTTTTGACTCTTTGATCAACATATAGCTAAAGAAATTAGTTAGGCACAATCATCCTTCTCCTCTTCATGAGAGCAGGAGACCTCCGGGAACGTGGCAGTCATGTTCTCTTGGCTGAACAGTCTTAGAAATTTGGTTCTTGGCCTTGTAACCAATGCTTACTCATTCCCAGCTGAAGTCAACAAATATCTATTGAGATTTATTGAGTGTTGGTTACAATTCTTGGACTGTGTGACTAAAAGAAGAAAAATAGGAATTCGAAATTATCCCCTGTCCTCAAGGAAGTTAAATGAGAGTCAATGGTGAAAAGGAAAAAGATTCTCATCTCTGCTGTGAACTTGCTGGGTGGGCCCAGGCCACTCATTTCATTTGTCTGAGCTGCTTTTTCTTTCATAAATTAAAGTGTTGAGAGTGGATAATTTTGAATATTCCTTCCAAGTTAAAAATTGATGTTTTTGTGAATCTTATTGAATAGATTAGACGAATCAGAGAAATCTATGATTACAAGCCATAAAAGTCATGTAGCGAACCAGTTCCTTAGGTTTCCAAACATTGAAAGATGTTTCTGACTCGTTCATGGTCACATAGCTACAGTGTAGGAAGATGGTGATCAGGGAGGAGGTGTGACTGGGTGTTCTGGAGGCACTGAAATCTTTGTTTAGGTTGTAATGTAATCTGTGGGCTGTTTCAGAAGATCAGTGGACAATGGGAAGTTGAGCTGACCCTCGTCCCTCACATTTCTGCTTTAGAAGGGTAGAAAAAATTGACCACATAGATGGAATTACATGATGAACTGTGTCCAAAGGGCCATGTTGCCAGAGAGAGTTTGCATTTAGTATAATGAAACATCCTACAGAGAATTAAAACGGCAAATGAAAAGGTCTCAAAGAATTGCTCTCCTCCTAACCACAGCCAGTGTGCTGGCTCCTCTTTTTGGCCTTGGCAGCTCAAGAGCACTTATGTTCTATTATCATCTCACTTCCATTCTGCTAATGTCCTCTCCTGAAATTAACCTGAGTGAACAGAAATCTCCCATTTCCCATTAATCCTGCCTACGATCATTGATGAGTAATGCTCACAGGACGTGAGACAAAGTGGGTGAGGAGAGCTCACTACAGAACACTTATAGAACAGTTCTAGAGGAAGAACTTGTGGCCTTATCCCCAAGCCTTGTGTGGGGACAACAGAGAAAAGTTATCAAAGATTGCACTTGAGACCATATCAGCATTGGTAAGAGTATCAGATCCCAAATGATCTTTCCAGAGGTTTACTCTCCTTAAGTATTGAGTGGTGACTCAGTTAGCTACTGCTGAGTAACAAACTTTCCCAAACTCAGTGATTTAAAACAACAATCATTTATTATTATAGTTTGCATATCTGTAGGTCAACTGGGTGTTCCTACTGAAGACTAGGTTTGCTTCATCTCAGCTGGGCTTGCCCAAGTGTCTGAAGGTTGTCTGAGGGCTTTGTCCTGAGGTGGGCCTTGTTGAGGCACCTTGGTTATAGTACCTTAGGACTCTTCATCCTCCTTGTGGGGTCAGCAGGCTGGCCTAGGCATATCTATCCTGTAGTGATGACAGAAGCCAACGAGACCAAGCAGAAACACACTTTATCTTCTGATGCCTAAGCTTGGAACTGACACACTAAATTCCTCATTCCATGGATGAAAGCAAGTCATGGGTCTGAGCCCAGATTCAGGGAGTATGAACATAGACTTCACTTCTTTAGCAGCAGGAATTGCACAGTCCCGTGAACAAAATGTACACAGAGAGAAAGGTGAAGAATTTGAGTCGTTAATGAAATCTACCACAGGAGCCTGGAAAGGGCAATGGTTTTTATTTTCATTTCTTTATATATTTATCATTTGTTTATTGAAGTATAGTTTGCTTGCAATATTATATTGATTGCAACTGTATAAGATATTCATTTGATACTTTTATAGATTTTTTACCATGTAAAGTTCATACAGTATCATTTACTGTTTTCCATACTCTGTATATTATATGACTGACTTATTTATTATACAATTTGTAGTCTGTACCTCTAATTCCCTTCATTTATTTAGCCCATCTTCCACCCCCATCCCTTCTGTCAACCACTAGTTCGTTCTCTGTGTCTGTTTCTATTTCATTATATTTGTTCATTTGTTTTGTTCTTTGATTATACATATGCATGAAAACATACAGTGTTTGTCTTTCTCTGTCTGACTTAGACTTATTTCACTTAGCATAATACCCTCCAGGTTCAACTATGTTCTCACAAATAGCAAGATTTCACTCTTTTTAATGGTGGAGTAATATTCTATTGTGTGTGTGTGTGTGTGTGTGTGTATTATATAGATAACACATCTTCTGTATCCAACTCATCTGTTGGGTCCTAATTATCCATTTATAGGTTGGGTCTGTATTCTCTGTTGAGTCCTTCCTATCCATTCACAGGCTGGGTCCATATCTTGACTATTGTAAATATGATGCAATGAAAATTGGGGTGCTATATCTTTCCAAATTAGTGTTTTAATTTTCTTTGGCTAAATAGCCAAAACAATCTTAAGAAAGAAGAGCAAGGCTGGAAATATCATGATCTCAGACTTCAAACTATTCTACAAAGCTATAGTAATCAAAACACCATGTTACTAGCACACACCTAAAAACAGATATATAGATCAATGGAAGAGAATAGAATTCCCAAAAATAAGCCCTTCCCATATGGTCAATTAATCTGCAACAAAGGAGGCAGGAATATACAATCAGGAACGATAACTTCTTTATAAGCACAGATTCTTGCAGGTGGATTCTTTACCAGCTGAGCCACAAGGGAAGCCCAAGAATACTGGAGTGGGTAGCTTATCCCTTTCTCACCAGATCTTCCTGACCCAGGGATTGAACCAGGGTCTTCTGCATTGCAGGCAGATTGTTTACCAACTTAGCTATCAGAGAAGCCCTTTATAAGCAGAGTACTTTTTAAAACATGATTGAAAATGGATAGATAATTTTGAGGGTAAAATGAAAAAGAATTCCTCCTCTCCAAGACAGATCTGTGGTATGTAAAATGTGCTTGTGTCTCTGGGGTTTATTAATCCTTTGAGTCTATCCGTGGACCTCAAATTAAAATTCCGGGCCCAGAAGGTCAACATGGCTAACTAAGGGGTGACTCTGTATTTCTATTATGGAGAGAAGGACACTGCCGCCCAAGTGAGTCCAGGTGGCTCTCCAAGTTTGAGATATGCTAATCTACTAAGAACAGGGGTTTTTCTATCAAAGGGTTAAAAGTTTTGAGATCAACAAGTGTAAGACTCAATGCCAAAGTATGTACAGAAGAAAGAGCTCTGTGTGGGTGGCTGTTCTAGAATGTAGCATATTGACACTCTATCTTGGCAGTGTTTTCATTAAATACAGTACTTTATGAATTCTAGCTTTATTGCTCCATTAGCATAGTGACAGGAAGTTATATTTCACTTTTCAAAATAAGATTATTTGTCTCTCCTTAATAGCCTACTGCTTTTGGAGAGGATGTAAGCAGTGAAAGGCAGTTAGGCCTGCAGAGTAGATGCCAGACCTGGTTCTTGAGAAGCACGGCTCTTTCCAACGCTCATCAGGTTTGCAGTTCTGATTTCATGCCTGCATCCTTCCCTGAATGGGGAGCACCATAGAGGGTTGAACCTGCACCTGCTTTTTATTCCGTGTGGTATTTCTAGCATCTACACAGTGTCGAGCACACAGTGAGAACTCAACAGATTTGTCAAGTGATCAAAAAGAGTATTTCCAAAGCCCTGGGAGCAGTTCTTTCCACACAGTAGGCACCTTATTGCACATTAGCCATTTAAGACAGAAATGAACCTATATTTATAACTGAGATCACTGTCCTTGGGTTTGGTTGTAACTTCAGGATTCCTTGGGGAGGAATGGTAATTTGAAAATGTGGTATTATAATAGTATAATTTGGAGTCAAAAATTTTGTAATGGAGCTAAATTCAACCAATGATTAAAATGCAAAATTTGAAAGCTGTTTTCCCACAGCGGCTTTATATGATGAAAATATTTTTAAGGAACTTTTTTCTTTTGATTCTATTTAATCAGGAAATTTTAACATGTTCTGTTTTACATAAAGAGTTGAACATATTATTAACAATAGGAATATTAATTGATAGTCACTGTGAACTATAATACTGTCTAGCCTTTGGGATGAACAATTAATTATTATCACTTTTTTGTTTTTATTTTAATTAAGCACTTATGCAGCACTTTACATATTTGATGTATTTTATAACCATTAATTACAGAATTAATGCACAAACATAAATTATACATGTTCAGAAAAAAAGAATCATCTTTAAATTACGAATAAAGGCGCTGTTAAGTTTGCACAGTATTTCTCTTTGGGGAGAAAACTCTCCTATACATAATTAGGAGGTTCAAAAAGCATTTTCCTATAAAGCATGACTGGACTAGTAAATGTTAACTAATTGTTTTTAAGAAGGACTTGTGGCAGATACTAAAATATAAGTGATTTAACTTTTTAAAAATATCTGCTGTTTTCACAAGTGCATGTTTTTAAGAGCTTAGTGCTTTCTAAGTGTGCCTGTTACCCTTGTGGAACTGAGTGATTAGAGGAGGAGTATTTGTTCATTTTTCCTCCTCAGCAGAGGACCTGGGGAAGACAATGGCAGATATAAGACGGAGGGTAATGTGCGTTGTCCTTTAGAAGCAGGGAGAAACATGGCTTTTGGATGCAGAGATTGGCTTTGTGAGGACTTTGAGTATGAAGCACAGAGAAGCAGGGGCTGAGGGCTGCTGAGCTGAGGAGTATCTATCATGAGCCTGACAGCCTACTCAGTGGACCCAGGAAGGAAAAGGAAGCTTCTCAGAAGGAACTGTGCTGAGAAGGGATTGGCCTTGGCTGGTAGAAAACAGACTTTGGAACTACCCTTCCTGAGATAATAAAAAAAAATACTGTAAGAGGTAAAGTGTGATCTCTGGAACAAGACTGTTGACATTTGGTTATCCAAATGACTTTGAGCAAGTTTTTCCACCTCTCAGAACCTCAGTTTCCTCATCTGTGAATTGGGAACAGTATCTCCTAGGTTTGGTGTGAAGATGAAATTAGTTAAGTCATGTGAAGTGCTTTGAACAGTAGCTGATATATAGTAAATTCTCAATATTAGTCATTTCTGTTTGTTGTTCTTTGTTGTAAAACTAGGCAACTGTTTGAAAATGATGTACCAGAGTCCCTGTCATAAGAGAGCTTCTTTGAGAAAGCTTTCCTTTGAAGGAACAGGGGGCATTTTGATTAAAGAACAAACTTAGCAGGTTCAGATAGCTGAAGGAAATAGATTTGTTGTATAACCCCAAGCAGCATATCTGGCAGATCTGTATTTATAGTAACATACAGGTCAGTACTTAAAACAAAGAACTCAATATGTTTATTCAATGGAGGAATGGATGAATGAGAAAGTGAATTTGTATGAGAAAGAACTTAAAATTACCACTTAAAAAGAATGAGCCCCTTTCACTGGACATGGGCAAAAATAGCATAGGCGAGAACATGACTAGAGACACTTCGGAGTCAGGCTCAGTTTAAAATTCGGCCAATGCCGTGTAACGTCCATGTGGCCCTGGGGATTTTACCTAACTCTTCTCAACTCTTGCTCCTTTATCTGTAAAATGTATATATTGGCTGTACCCATCTCGTAGGGTTGTTGGGAAGCTTAAATGAGATAATGCATGCATTATAGGAATTCAATAAGTCACAGTCATAACGGCAATGAGAGTAGTTATTATTGTGGTCAGGCTGGGAAAATACAGGTCAAAGATATTGTAGGTGGACTTGGAGGATCAGACTGGAGATGAGAATGACTTCTTGTTTTACTTTCAAATTATAGATCCCCTGCTTCTATTTTCAGTAACTCATACTCTTCTACTGAAACTTTTGAGAGTTTTGGTAGTAGACAAAGTAGAAAGTATGAGTCTGCATGTTAAAGAGAGGGAGAAATCTGTCTGGTAATAAAGAGTGCAGCTTGTGGTCAGGGAAAAGAATAACAATAATAGGTATATCTGAGGAGGGATTACCTATATGACCATTGTTTTGTTGGTGCTGTGCTCTATGTACTAAGGCAATCAACCATAGAACTAGCCACAAGAGATCAGAGGTCAAAAGAAAAGAACGAAGAATGATTTCCCAACAACTATGAGCTGACAAGCTCTGGGTCCCTCTGATTAGGACCATTCTCCATGGTCCTCCATTTTCAGCACAGGGTCAACTAGAAATGCCTTCATTCTCTTATTAGTTTGATGCCTCAGGTCTCTTTGACACTAGACTCCAAGCTGAAACTTCTACTGCTGGAAGCATAAGACTGATACAACTTGTTATAGGTGGTCCTAGACTGCAGAACCCAGGTCCAGGATGTGAGGACCTAGCAAAGTTGGGTAAGGAAGAAATTTCTCATAGCCATATCAAGGCCACCACATTGCATAATTCCAGGAAGTCTCATTAATATTGTGATTCTGTACTGCAGCCTCCTGGACCAACATGGCAGTCTCCAAAATTCCGATGTACCCTGTCACCAGAGATGATCCAGGGGAGGCTAGGAGACCAGAGTTCTGATGGAGAGACTGTTGGCTCTCGTCAAACCAGAACCTTTGGCTGTTAAACCATATTAAGACATAACTCTTTCTCTACTTTGGAGAACTTATATCCTCTCTAAGGAAAGGAATCAGTTAAGGTACAGTCCATTATCATCTATGATTGAATACAATCACAGTTGCACAGGTAGTATTCTGTGTATTATCTCATTTGAAATAAAATGTTATTTTCATAATCTGGCAAGGGAAGAAATAGAGACTTTACCAATGATACTGCAGGGTTCTATTTTTTGTTTGTTTGTTTGTTTTTTTGAGGGAAAGATGCTTATTAACAAAGTCATATTCTCAAAGAGAAAGAGAGATGATCTTTTCACACTTAAATATTTGTGTTTTAAAAATACAGATTTATAAGACTTGAGCAAGTGCAATCTGGCACAGGCAACCTCTGGATCAGAATCTAAGATATTGAGTGAAAAAATAAAGGAAAAAAAAAGACAAAATGAATTTGCTCATTTTGGCATATTTTAACCTGAAGAGCCGGATTTGGGAATGGAGCTCCAACATACAAACAAGAAGGAAGGACTTCCAATATGTGGAAGTTATCTGGGGGGCCTTTTGAGGAATTCAGTAAACTATGGATTATTATTCTCAGAAAAGAAGGCATATATATGTGTGTGTGTTTCTGTGCCTGTAAATATCTCACACATACATATGCACATAAATGCTCTTACATACAGAATCTCCTTTGTGGACTTTGAAATTCCTGGATTCCACATAAGGAACTCATGTGTAGAGTGACCATCATTCCTTGGCAGTTATGCTCCTGCTCTTTCTAGGGTGAAGATTTTACTTCTGCATTTTGTCTGGAATCTCCCCAAGAGTAAGAACTTCATTTTCCTTTCTAGTACCTTGGTACCTAGTGAAATGCCAAATGTAAGGGTAAGTGTTTAATAACTTCAAGTCAAATGAGTCAATGTTGAAAAAGACTGATTCCAAAGTTAGACCCAGAACTAGCATTTTCTCCAGCTGCCCCAAGCCTAAAGAAACAAAATTGTGGTTTTGGTATGCTTTTCTCCTCTCATAGAAGGTAATCAGTGGAAAAACAAGACCTTTCAACAGTTCTGCTTGAAGGACCACAGAGATTTCTTCTCTCTGAAAAGAATCTAAAACCTGATCCCCAAAAAGAGTTTTCAAAGCAGGAGAAACAGCCCCAAGCATGCAAACAAACATCACAAAATGTCAAAATAAAACGACATTAAAGAGTGACTGTGCCAGGAATGCCAAGGAGCTTAAGAAAGCTGTTTCAGGCGGGTGAGGATGGGGCTGGTTCTCAGGGGGGTCTTCCACCCAAGTCCCTGCAGTGCCCTGGTCACACGGGCTGGATTTTGGAACTGTGTCTGCCTCCTTGTTCTTGGCCAACTATGCCCTCAGCCAAAACCAACTGGGACACAAGGAATGTGTTCTGAGGGACTGTGAATGTTACAACTGGCCCCTTTATGAGCCTTCCTGGAAGCCCAGTGGTGCTGCAGCCCCACGGCTGGGACAGTCCTTTGACATGAACCTGGAGGCCCTTCCAGGCCATGCCTCAGCCCCTGGAAAGTGAAAAATGCCACCGAAACCATTGGGAGCAGTTCAGAGAAGACAGGGTGAGAATGCTGCCGTGGGTCAGGCCCCTTCTGTGGAAGGACCAGCACAGGGTCACTAATTTGGCATGAAATAAGAGAAAAGATGCCTACTGGCGGGTTTCAGTGAACAACAACGGGCCTTTTGTGGGCAGAGAGACACAAGGAGGGAATTCAACATCCCAGCTGCCCAGATCTGCCCTTTTGGGTCCTGGCTGGGTAAGACTTCAGTCGCCTAGGGCCAAGATGCTGACTTATTCATTGGTATTTCTCCCAACACTGGGCTCTGGACCAACCCTTGCAAGGCATATTTGTGATTATTTGAGTTCTCAGAATCTGAAACACCAAAGTTTTGTGGTCCATATTAAGCCTTGGGGAAATAATCCACTTAGTTACATGGTTTATTCCCCATTTATGAATTCAGTCAACATTAATTTAACATTGGCTTTGAACAGAAATGAGCAAAACTCAGTGCTTTTCCTCTGTACAGGCATGTGCAGTGTGGATTGGGGAGATGGATATGGCCTCAAGCAATTGCAGTGGCAGAACATGGTGATGTGCAAAGCCAATGGGACACAGAGCAAAGGGTGCAAATGTCAATGATAAAAATCAAGAAAGCTTCAGGGAGGAGGAGGCGTTTGAACTGGAGTGCAAATCGGGTGGTATGAGAGGAAAATAGCACATTCTCTGCCCAACCTTCAAAAGTTCTAAGAGTAAACTTAATATATACGTGATTATGTAGTTACAGAACTGAGATTTCCCTGGAAGAAAACACTGCAGACCTTGGTTTCGGATAATCATTTAACGTAACGATGACATACTGTTGGTCTGATACATCTCGATAATGTTGCATTAGCCCATTGTGAGGAGCCAGCTGAGGTCTGACAAATACAACATCATCCCTGAGAAGAGAAGACACGAAGGCAAGAGTTAAAAAGTGGCCACACTGACTTTCAGACAGAAAGTGTCCACAGTGTTAGGTCAAGTGAACATCTTCAGGATCTTCAAGACAGAGTTTTATAGCGGGATGGTCAGACTCACCCGAGGACAAATCCTGATCCTACCAACGCTATGCACGTGATCTAGGGCAGGCCGTGGATCAGACTCTCTGAACCCGAATTTCCCCAACTGGACAATGAGTGCAGTTTTACTCACCACACAGGGTTCTTATAAAGAGTGATGCTTCAACAAAAGCAGTGATGCTTGAAAAGCACCTATCAGGCCCTCAGTGGAGGTTAATATCCCTCCCAACATGTCATAGAGTTATGCCTTGATAGGCCTGATTCAAGGTACCCATCCATGATCCCTGAACTATAGTGATGATTCTCTTACTTCTTACTCCAGCTTCCACTGGTATAAAGTAAAAACCAAGCTTCTTGGACCTGCGTACATTTCATTGTACCTGGACTTGCAGCTAATTGAACTAAAGATGGCCACGGGGAGGCTCCCGTCGGTGACACCGTTAGGCGCCCCGCTCCCCTTACGCTGTCCCCTGTTCATTTCCCAGTAGTCTCCTACCTAGATATTTTCTCAAACAAGGGCTTTAAATTTGTCAATTTGATACATTTTTACCACCTTTATAGCCAGAATTTGAAAGTAAAGATATCCAGGGGCTTTTGATTTTCATAGGCTTAAAGCAAGCTGTGGAAAAGACCAGAATTTTGTATGGTATTAGAGGAGTCTATTCTCAGAGTGTTGATTCCTTGTTGACCGCATCTGTCCACATCACCCCGTCAATAAATTTTTTAGTGCAGACACTGCTGCCAAGGATAAGGGACCTGCTGGAGAGGACTAAACAAGCAGCAGCCTTGATTCTTACAGTGTGGACCCTGGACTGCTTTTGTCGAACATGAAGAAACCCTTGTGCTACTTGATTCGTGTACAAGCAAAGTCATGGGACTCAGCGCAGACCTAATGGTTGGGTGGTGAATTGCATGCTTGACGTCTCATGCCCACTATAGTTTGGTATTTACCATCCAGATGAGGATGCCATGGCTTTCCACCAGCCTGTTGATGATGGCCATCAACAGGCCTCAAATTCATGGAAGGATGCTATGGCTGGAATTGAGGAAGCCTGGAGGGGCTGGTGAGCTTGTGTTTGGTATAGTGGTATAGAAAAACAAGACAAGTGGTCAGCGTCATGATGAGGAGACATAGGATAGGAAATGAAGGATCAGAGCAAGCAATAGTTAAACAGGGAGGGGGCCAAGAGTAAGAAAAACATACTGCCATTTCCAGAGAGCTGTGGATTCTGTGAGGATTCTCCAAGGTGCTTGCCTGGGCTCTTTGAGGAGAAAAAAAGCAAGATATCAGGTGTCTAATCAGAGAGGAATAAGAACATCTTTGGCTTTTGTTTACAAAATTCTCTGAACAATCCTGAATCCCAGTGTCCAGCTCTCGTCTGTCATTTAGCTCCAATCATGGGACATTAAACACCAGCCATGGGCCACGTCGGTGCAAGAAGCAGAGCCATACATCAGACAGTGTCCTGCACATTTTGGATATTAATCCTGACAGAAAAATCTTTAGCATTGTATGGATTAGTCAATGTAAATTCATTAACTACTTGTCATGACTGTAATATAATCTGACCTGACCGTAAAGACTCGACAGCACGGTGTTAATCAAATCTACGCAGAAAACAACGCATTTCTGTTTAGACTCAACCCCTGCTCCTCTTGCCAGATCACAGGCTGGTGTTTTAAGGGGAAGAATGGGGTGATCCTTTGCACTTCCCCAGGGGGGGGCCTTCCTACCTGCCCGTGAGCATCACAAGCCATGACAATTTGAAAGCACCTCCCGTTTTCCAGCAAACCTCGCAACTCCATGTAATAGAAGGCCGTCAATCTCCAGTCCCCATCAGTGAGAAGTTCACAGATAATAAAGCAGAATGTATTCTGCAGGGTTGAACATTTTCTCCCAGGATGAGTCATTACCAGGGTTTAATCATGCTCATTAGCCAGCCATTAGAGTCCTGTCCAGCTTTTCATTGCCAGAAATGAGAGCAGCGAGGGATTGTGGTTGGGGGCTGCACCCTACCTGGTGAAATACTCACCATCTGTTCCCAGTTGTAACTCCCTGTATGAAGCATCTTGGTTTATGGCTACAGCAGTCTTAGATCTCCTTATTTCTCCGGATCGAGCCAGGCCTGAGCCTGCCAGAACTTGAAACAGTAAGAATCGGACATTCACTGAAATCAAGGGCAGGCCAGCACCAACTTATCAATCTGGAGGTTTCCTTTTCAGCAGAAACACGCATTTTAATTTCTATAACTTGATACATTAAAGATCCTGTAGGAATGTGGCTTTGAAACAAATGAGCACAACTAGATTGAACAATGTGCCTGTTTCTTTTCTGTTCTGGAAGCAACTGCCACTGGATAAACCAACACACACCTTACAAATGCAGAGAGAGTGAAGTTTTAAAATTTCTAATGTCTTACTATTTGTACACAATTCTCTGTTGTACTTTGTCTCTGGACTGTTCTGTGTTATACAAATCTGTGTTTTATTTGAGTAGAAAACCTGAAAGATGGCTTCGTATACTGTAGGTGTTTTATAAAGTTTTGTTGAACGATAGACTATATTACATCTGTATTTTCTTACCTATAAATTATGAATACAAGGTGATTTCATCTATTTCTAGCATGAGTGTTTTTCTTTTTGTGCTTAGGTCTAATGCCCCAAAATATTCTGCCTGAATGTTAACCTTACCTATTACCCTACCTTAGCCTTTTCAGTTATAACCTGCTAGTTTAGAATTTTGTCTGTACCATAGACTAGCAAAATTAGTTAATTAAGGTTTTCGCTTTCCTTCCTGGTTGCAGCAGCTATCAAATCTCTTCTTCCCACTTTTGCCTCTTCCTTAGACTCAGATTCTATCCCACATTAATTTCAGCGGTGAGTTTTCCTGCCTTTCCTCCGTGCTCCTCATTTAAGCTCCTGTAGTGCTCAGTGCAGTAAAACGGGGCAAATGTGTAAGCCCTTGACCTCTAGCTTGATAGCCTCCCCTTCCAGTGTTAGAAGTCCAGGCAGGTGGTAAAGCAGAGTATCTCAAACAGGGATGCTCCAGGGAAGAATTTATATATTGCTGCAAGTGAACGGGTAGAGTTTGCTAATGGGAAGGAAGGGAAAAGTCAAAGAATGAATCGGTAAATTAGCCCCCCTGAGTGGAGAGCAGCCACAAGAACCTGAGTTCTACCTCCAGGGGTAGGATACCTCAGCAAAGCTGGAACATAGCTGCAGTTCCAAAAGAATGTGGTATTAAAGCACAATTTGGTTGTTAGAACCAGGCATTTGGCCTCTGAAACGAGGTAACCGGAAGCAAACTCCATGCCGAGCCGTGTTTTCTCTGAACATCGAGTTTGAGCTCTTAGTTACCTTCCGACCTAGGACAGAAGTCAAGAGCTCAAGTAGGTGGTGGACAACTGGCCCTATTAGGCGACAGAACCTAGCTGTGAAGACTCCAAAATTAGTTTTCTTTCTTTGAGGACAAGCTGCATTCCAAGAGATAAATGTTGCAGAAGGAGCCATACTGAAACTCCATCCATATGGCTGTGATTGCTGCGAGTTTATTGGGGTCATTGACACAGAAGTACCCCCATTTCTACTTTTGGCCAAGAATTGCCTCTCTCAATATTAAAATATGTTCTTACCAAGAATCAGTTTTTTCCATATCTACTTTTTTTCCAGTGCCTATGGATTGGTAGATATTATGATTGACACCAAGTTTTTATTTTAAGGACAGTGCTATAAGTAATTTTCTAGAGAAAACTTTAAGATCTTCATTAAGAAGAAAGAATTTTTTAAGCACGAGAAGGGAAAGTCAAAGCCCGAATCCCTACAACTTTTACTCCACAGCAGACTCAGCATCCCAGTAGGACTAGGGGATGCAAGAGGTTGGGATGGTGACTGAGACATGATGGACAAGGTGTATAATGAGGCAGGTATGCTGGCAGCTACAGGTTGTGCCTTTACACTTCTGGTGTGGGTAGCTCTGAAATCAGACAGTGGTGGAATCCTATCACTGCTCTCACTAAAGGGTTAGCAAATGAATGGAGGTAATAATGCATGCAGAACAAGACCAGACCACTTTTCACACCTGCAGTTGTTGCTGGTCAGCACGTTCGTCATGATTATTGTGATTCTTGTTATTCTTCATGGTTCCTTTGTTTGGCAGGAAGGTGTTGTGGATGTGGCACCAGGGAAGGAGAGAAGCCTTTTTGGTAGTAGATCTTCTGGAATTAGCAGGACTTTCCGCAGAATCTTGAATTATTTTGAAAGCGGTTGAGGGAATTGGGAAATGCTCCTGTTTAGGTATTGAATTCTGCAAGTGATATATTTTTTTTAATTAACCGAAGCTTCATTCATATTAGTAATAGAGTCACAGTGTTATGGAATGTTGAAATTCTTCCTTCTGCTCATAAGGAAACCAAGGCACGGAGGCAAAGGACCTTCTTGGTGGTTTGTTGTGTTTTCTAACACTTTCTTAAAAACTTCTAACTTCTCAGTCTGCGCATCCATTCTCCTCTTGAGCTCTTTGATCATCTTTATGATCATTACTCTGAACTCCGTCTCGGGTAGATTGCCTATCTCCACTTCACTTTGTTCTGGGATTTTATCTTGTTACTTCTTCTGCCACCTCTACTTGTCCGAGTTGCTATTTGTATTTTTATGTATGTGGTAGGTTAGTTATGTTTCTTGACCTTGGAGAAGTGACCTCTGTAGGAGGCATCTTATGCGTCATAACTCTGCACTCCCCTCTCATCACTCAAGCTGTATGCTCTAGGGCAGGGGTCCTCAACCTCTGGGCAGTGGATTGGTACCTCCTGTCAGATTAGCAGTAGCATTAGATTAGAATTAAAGTGTATAATAAATGGCAGATGCCGCGGTTAGTACCAGACTACTGACAGGCATAGCTGGTTCCTGGGGTCTGGCTGCAGGGCCCAGGGATCCCAAAGTCATGTCAGATTTTGGTGGGAGTGCCAGTCCTTGACACAGTTACATACAGGATTCATGGTGTCAAGTCGTGTTGGCCTGTTAGTGGGTAGGGCAGGGCCCAGGCGGTTCCCAGGATAGGTCTAGCCCACATTGCCAGTCTTACTTTTCTTGCTTCCTGGCCTGCCTCCTGGTGGTTGAGGCTGGCCTAGAGACTTCTGTAGGCTTCCTGGCAGGTGGGGCCAGTGTCTGTCCATTGGTGGGTGGAGCTGGGTTTTGGCTCACTGGTGGGCTGGACCCATGTATATGCGCACACCTAGTGGCAGGTGTGGGCTCTTTAGTGTTTAGCCTGTTGGCTGATGGGTGGGGCTGAGTCCTCACTCACTTAATTGTTCAGACTGCAGTGACCCAGCACTGACACCTGATGGCTGGTGGTGCCAGGCCTTGGTGCTAAGGAGCCAAAATGTTAGTTTCCAGTGGCAGCAGTGTTCACGCAGCTGAGTGTCAGCCCCCAACATGCCTGACACCAGCGTGCACGTCCACAGCCACCCTGCCTCTCCAGGAGACTCTCCGCGACCAGCAGGTAGGTCTGGCCCAGGTTCCTATCAGATTACTGCTCTTGCCCTTGTCCCCTTGCCTGTGAGAGTTTGCATGTGTTATTTAAGAGTGAAGACCATTTCCTCTAGTCTTGGGAGCTCCCAAAATTAAGCCCCGCTGGCTTTCAAAGCCAGAGGCTCTGGGGGCTCATGGAAAGTGCCTTCTTGTCCTTGCTGTCCCCAAAACTAGAGCCCAGGTCTTCTGGCTCCTGCTCTGAGCACTTTTCTCAGTTGTTTGGTAAGGTGTGGGCGGGCCCCGGGTGCCAGTTTTTCTGTAGAGCCCAGCACAGCCCTGGATAAACAAAAATGCTGCGTTGGACCCTGTCACTTGATCAGGTGTTTGATGAGGGCCTCTGCAAAGATGGCTTCTCACTTTCCTTCCACGCCCCAACTGCTTAAGACGCCTGATCGTTTCAGTGTGGCTTCCCTGCAGCTCAGTCCTTGCGTCTGGAAAACCTGTTCTCCCTTTCTGAGACTGCCTTCCTACGAGCTTGTCATTCACCTTCACTTTGTTTCTGGTGCCTGAGCAGTATCTGGTGGTGGCGAAGGGCTTGGACTTTAGAATCAAGCCAGCCTACGCTCAGCGCTCACAGTTTAGCTCTGAGACTTCTGGCAGGTTATCTGACTGCGCTCAGTCTTGATCCTTTCATCTGTAAAATGTGGGTAGCAATGTCTATGTGTTTGCATGGGGAGGGGTAGTGAGAATGACAGAAGATGATGTTTTAAATTGAATTAAGTTAGATGAAGTATGAGGAATGTCAGGCTCACGTGAAGTGCTCAAAATCTGACAGCGGTTAATTATAATGTGCACCCCTATCATATGAGTGGTGGGGACAGTAGGTGACAGAATTCAGTGCCCAAAAGCTATATATTTAAAGAGGTCTCATTCTTTTTTTTAAATCCTGTTTCCTGATATCTAGTATTCCATGTTGCCAATCATTTTTTCTCATATCATCTTGAGCTCAGAGTCAGGAATTCGGTACTATCCGTCATTTTTCCACAGTGACCAAGCACCTGCTCTAGCAATCAAAGTGAAAGCCAACGGACCCCACTGCCTCAGCCTGCTTTCTTTGCAAAGTTGTGTTTGCTGGATGAAGGGTAGTTCACAGATTCTGTGATCTGAGGGTTCTAGTAATGAGATACGACATTTGTGGGAGGGAGTTTGTCTGAAGGTCTCCCCTGAAGGCACCACAACAGGCTCCCTTGTCTCCCTCTGGAGGGAATCGCAGTCCAAACAGCAATGTACTTATGCCTCCATAGATATGGAGTTCCCATGCTTAGAGCAAGAGTGGGGCAGTGGGGCTTTTCAATGGCAAAAAGAGGAAAGCCCTTGTTTTGCTGACCCTGCATTTCCATGACAACACCCCCTCCTTCCATGGGTCATCTATGGACTAACCACTTGAGAGTCATTCCTGTTCTCTAGTCAGACCTTGGGGCCAGGACTCTACTGGCTGCAAAGCCCAGGTGTCATGACAGCCCTAATTAGAATAGCAAAGAAATATCACTTAGAAGACATCACCAAACACAGGAAATAAGCTGTTCTAGTAAGTAGTGACCTTTACCTTTTTATGTAATTTGGTATTTCCACTTGAATGATGTGAGCTCCATGAAAACAAGGATCCCCCCTGCCTTGCGCTGATTTTACATCCACAGTACCAGGTATAGTAGGCATTCACAAAATATTTGTTGAGCAAATGATTTTCAGGTGTCCAGAGGTGGCCTTCCAACACTGAAGAGTTTATCATATGCTCAATACTGCTTTGTACACCTTACACAAAGTAACATCTTCACGCCTCAGTCCCTCATCAGTAAAATGGGTATAATATTAGGAATGAGAGTTACTGTCACATGTTATGAATTAAGTAACTTGTTCTGGGTCACATGGCTAACAAATGATGAATCCAGGCAATCCAGATCTTGAGTCTAGGGGCTGAGCTGACAAGGCCATAGAGTTACCTTCTTGGAGAAGTCTGTCTGGGCCTGCTACCCTCATAGGTGCTTATGTTTCCTCACCCTTACACAATGGGCTCTGATAAAATTACATTTAAATGGCTTGGTAGAGTGGGAATGGGTACCAGATTACAAGCTTGCGGGAGGAAGTTAATGCCAGCCTTGCCATGTGGCAGTCCCATGGAGGGAAACTCTGGACGTTAACTAGTCCAGGGCTTGTCCCTCTTCTCCAAAGCACACTTCTCTCATCCATCTCAGACACAAGTTCTGAGCTAGACTAAGCTCTGCCAGGACAAGGGCTAAGTCTGTCTCATCCATCCTATAGCTTCCTTGCCCAGAAGAGTACCTGACCATACCTGTGGCTATAAACAAGTTTGTGGAATGAATGAATGATGAGATTACTATGTGATGGGTGAGGATTTTTTTTTAAAACAAAGAGCATTGAGTGTAACTGTCCAGGGTTCAGGGAGAAAAAAAAAAAAGCCAGTAGATACAGTTTTCTTTTTTGGGGATTCAAGTTTTGAATCGGATCCCAGAACTCAGATTCCAGAAGAGATGACAAAAATAATTATCTTTAAAACTCACATTGTATACTGTGACTTTTCCTTGGAAATATTCATTGCACAATTTTGAGGATGCCAGTTGGGAGGGAGGATTTTTTTTCCCCAATAAAACAGTACAGACCACTTCAATTATCCTGGGAAAAGAGACGTTTGTTCTTCCCTCTGCCTGTATCTGACTGGTCTCTGCCTTCCTCCTGAGGAACTGTGGGAAAGAACAGGATGTGTCTGCTTCTTTCCTTTCCTCTAATAAAGTTTGTCATTTACTGAGAACTAAAGTGCTGTCCTCTTCCCTGCATGATCCGTGCCCAGCCAGCCTCTCCAAGTTGGACCTCTGAGCCACCGGTGAGGAATGGAGCCCCATAGCCTCCCCTCTGCCTGGAGCCTTCTCCGTGTTTGTGTCAGCGCAGGCCAACAAGCTTAGCCGAAAGGGAAAGACCACTGTTTCGTGGCCCCTTAACCAGGCCCTCCTGGTTGTTTTCTGGCTCTCTGCAGATGGCAACAGCTGAGATCAAAGTTGCCCTTTGTCTTCTTTGGGGACTCTAGGGAAATACAGAACACACCACAGCTAGCTGTCTTGGATGAGTGGGACGAGGGGGCCATCCCAGCATAGAGATAGCTGTTCAGTCTTGCTGAAGCAAAGGTGGCATCCGTGATGTGCTCACAGCATGTAAGTGCCAGAGGGACAGGGGTCCTTATCTCTTGAGTTTACTGATGTATTCTCAGTCCCTACAAGTGTGCCTGGTGCTCAGCAAATACGTTTTGAAAGGATGAATAACTCTGGATAGTTTTTAGAAAAACATATCATCTTTCCTCTCCTGGACTACCTTTCCTGCCTTGACGATCCCTCTCTCCCCTACCCTTCCTAAGGCAAAATCCCATTTCTATTTCACAGGTAGCACAATGCAACCTCCCCTTTCCCAGGTGCCAGTATTACTGCCTCTCCCTAGAGATCAAATGTATCATTTCACTTTTCTTAGGGAAATGGGCACATGAAGTTGCCATTATGTTGTTACATTTTTGTCTTCCTCTAGTAACAAGGTTTCTCCAATGTGACACCCCGTTTGTTCATTTCTGTTTCTAGCATCCACTAAAGCTATCACCAGCCACTCTGGCCCAGTGGCTAAAATGCTGCCGCTGGAGCCAGGAGAGCTTGGTTGGAATTCCAGTTCTGCTATTTGCTAACCATACAGACTTGGCCAGGTTCTAACATCATGTTTTTGTTTCCTTTTTTTTTTTTGTAAAGTGATAATATTAACAGTATTTACTTCATAGAAGTTGTGAGGCTTTTAATGAATCAATACATGTAAAGCACTTAGATGGGCCTCATAGATGGCACCAGTGGTCAAGAACCTGCCTGCCAATGCAGGAGACGTAAGAAACATGGGTTCAATCCCTGGGTTGGGAAGGTCCCCTGGAGGTGGGCATGGCAGCCCACTCCAGTATTCTTGCCTGGAGAATCCCATGAACAGAGGAGCCTGGCTGGCTATAGTCCACGGGGTTGCACAGAGTCGGGCATGACTGAAGCAGCTTAGCATGTATGCACAAAGCACTTAGAATGCCTTTCACATGCTTTGTGAAAAGGAAGCACTCAATAGATACTCACTGTTATTTTTTAATTAAGAGTGGTGCTTATAGTAGAATCTATTTTTAATTTCTTTTTTAAAATGTACTTGTTTTTTGGTTTCCTATTCCAGCAGTCTTTTACCAGTAGTAACCTTTGCTTTTTTCTTTGGGAGCTCATCTCACCCTAAATTCTAAGTCTCAGTGCTTCTAGTTTTCCCGGAGCTCCATCCAGCCTTTCCTTCCCCAGTGCAGTGGGCTTATGAATCAGGTCTGCTCAGTAATTTCTCTGGTTCCATGATTGGGTCAGAGATGGATACCTGACATTACTTTAGACAGAAAAGGAGTTTGAAGCTTTTGTTGGGATTTCTGGGGCAAAGGAGGAGACCTTTTCTATACCAGACTGATCTGCAAAGATTTGACTCGCTCCAATTGTCTCACCTCCAGAAAGGTGGAGAGTGTTGAAAGCATCAGCAAAGAAGAGCTGGACCAAGAGATAGAGAGGGGAAAGCTGTGGCCTTGATGACATTGTTTGAGTCCTGATCAACCTATGCCAGGAGCCAGCAACATTTCTGGACGTTTCCTTTTATGGAGCCCTGTTCACATGGCGGTGGCTGCATAACAATTGCTCCTGAGTGTAATAGTTTAGCCAGTAGAAGACTGTATTTTGCTCATGAATCTGCAATTTGGGGAGGGTTCAGCAGAGGTACCTCAGATCTCCTCCACTAGGTGTCAAAGGTGGTGGCCCTTTGGGCTGGGGGCCAGGGCATCTGAGGGCATTATGATTGATGCTGGCTATCAGCAGTGGGCTGGGAAATCAGCTCCTCTCTATATGGTTCCCTTCCTGTGTTTTTCCCTCATGAGTTAGTCTGGGCTCCCATCATCAGGTTCAGTTCAGTTCAGTCATTCAGTCGTGTCCAAACTCTTTGTGACCCCACGGACTGTAGAACGCCAGGCCTCCCTGTCCATCACCAACTCCAGGAGCTTGCTCAAACTCATGTCCATCGAGTCGGTGATGCCATCCAACCATCTCATCCTCTGTCGTCCTCTTTTCCTCCTGCCTTCAACCTTCCCCAGCATCGAGGTCTTTTCAAATAAGTCAGTTCTTTACATCAGGTGGCCAAAGTACTGGACTTTCAACTTCAACATCAGTCCTTGCGATGAATATTCAGAACTGATTTCCCATCATGGTGACAGCTTTTCCCCAAGTGAGCATCCTACTCTTACAGCCGGTGAAAGAGAGAACCAGGCAAAAACTGCCTCTTTTAATGGAAAGTCACTTAGCACCAATTCTGTCATCTTTATTTTTTGGAACACTCACAAAGCGACTTAGATTCAAGAGGAGGGGAAGGGCAATGTTCTGGAAGAGCACGTGGGACGGGAAATATATAACTGGCCATTTCTGGAAAATATTTGTGTCATAAGTCCTTCTGGATAAAGTTTGTCGTTTTCCCCTTTAATCAAACCACAATGTTTATCATCTTCTGCTCCACATTTTGTTTAGGAAGAAAAGAAATCTTGGGTTGTAGGAAAACCCAACAAGAGTGGCATCTAAATAGATTTATTCAACTTTTCCAGTCAAGGCAGGCTTACTCTGCAAGCCTTACAGCATGGCATCCAGGACATATGTGTGCAGACATTCTAAGCCTCTCAAAACATTTCTATACCCATGAAATAGCTTGGCCCATCCAATAAGGCTTCTGCTGCTGCTAAGTCGCCTCAGTCGTGTCCAACTCTGTGCGACCCCAGAGACGGCAGCCCACCAGGCTCCGCCATCCCTGGGATTCTCCAGGCAAGAACACTGGAGTGTGTTGCCATTTCCTTCTCCAATGCATAAAAGTGAAAAGTGAAAGTGAAGTTGCTCAGTCGTGTCTGACTCTTCACGACCCCATGGACTGCAGCCTACCAGGCTCCTCCATCCATGGGATTTTCCAGGCAAGAGTACTGGAGTGGGGTGCCATTACCTTCTCCGATCCAATAAGGAGGTGAAGGTATAGTTGACTTTGAGTCACCCAGTTTAAAGATGAATAGAATTTGATAGCTAAAGAGAAAATCATAATACTGTATAGCAGACTGTAATGAGTTTAATAGAAGCCTACATAAAATTGCTATAGACTCATAGATATTTGGGGAAAGTTAGGATGAAACACAATGAAAGAAGGGTGTCTTTTTCATTTTCAGTCTAAGACTTTCAAAGTCCTTAACATGTCATTCACCTCCAGGGACTAAAGCACAGACTATTCTGAGCTAATTGGACCCTGGAATGTTTTCTTCTAAGACCCTCTTGCTCAATTCTGATGTTCCTAGGAACATAATTTGAGAAATAATGGCATTGCTAAAATCTTGGAGGCAACTACAAACCTTTTGAATTATTTTTCCTACTTGCTTTTTTTAAAAAAAAATAAGAATTTTTATTATTATTTTCTCCAGCCTATTAAATTTCATAGATTTTGTATAAACTCTCCACAAATGGTGTCCATATGAGAATGACATCTTCTGATTTATTTGAGGGAGTTCCTGCTATCTTCCTGGGTGGGATAATGTCTTTCATCTGTAGAATGTGAGACTCTCTGGTGTGTGGTAACACTGACATGCCATTGAGCAAGATAAGTCTTTCTGCCACCAAGAGAAGTGCCTTTTCCCAATTCGGAGGGGCTCTAATTCTTTTTGACAGCCTCATGGGTGCCCTGTGTCTGGTATATATTTCCCGACTCTGGAAACTGGATCTCATCCTTCAAACTGGGACTTCTTTTTAAAGACAACACTATGAGCCAACCAACAAATAGTGGATATTTGCTTGTCTTTCATAGCAGTGTTGCTTTCCTAATACACATTTGTTGTTGTTCTCTAGTTTTTGTTTGCTTGGAACTTGGCCTTGTTGTGATTGGTTCTTCTAAGCAGAAAGGATGATAAAACAATTTCTAGAAATGTTGGCTTCCTTTCAACTCTCTTCATTTCTAGTGAAGTTCCCTGGTACTTGCTGCCCCCTGAGCATTCTTATCAGGAAACTCCTCTATGGTTTCATGTGGTATTCAGTACCTATTGTTGTCAAATATTTACAGACTGCCAGCACTCAATGCGTGACATGGAACGGATCCCAACTAGATCAGTCTAGTGAGCATCTACCCAGCTATTTACAATTCTTTTGTTGTGGGTTTCTGATGGAGAGAATATTACAAACAGCAGGAGGAAATCTTATCCACCAGCTGACACTGAAGTGTTACATTGTTCCAGATCTCTCTCTCTTTAAGAAAAAAACTCTCCCCAATAATACAGAGGTCTTTAGAAAAGAGACTATGGTTCTTAATTAGATCTCCTGGGTGACCATAAGAGAAAAGGACAAGGAAGTAAACAATGAGCAGAGAGGGTTGATGTTTGAGTCCAGCATTGCTCAAAGTATTTTCCAATTAGCATCCATTCTGCAGAATATTAATAGTCATTAGTTGAAAAAGAAAGAGGTTGTTTTAGTCAGATGAATTCTTAAAAACTGGCATTAAGAACTCTTTTTAGTATCAGATCAGATCAGATCGGTTGCTCAGCCATGTCCGACTCTTTGCGACCCCATGAATCACAGCACGCCAGGCCTCCCTGTCCAACACCAACTCCTGGAGTTCACTGAGACTCACGTCCATCGAGTCAGTGATGCCATCCAGCCATCTCATCCTCTGTCGTCCACTTCTCCTCCTGCCCCCAATCCCTCCCAGCATCAGAGTCTTTTCCAATGAGTCAACTCTTCGCATGAGGTGGCCAAAGTACTGGAGTTTCAGCTTTCGCATCAGTCCTTCCAAAGAAATCCCAGGGCTGATCTTCAGAATGGACTGGTTGGATCTCCTTGCAGTCCAAGGGACTCTCAAGAGTCTTCTCCAACACCACAGTTCAAAAGCATCAATTCTTCGGCGCTCAGCCTTCTTCACAGTCCAACTTTCACATCCATACATGACCACAGGAAAAACCATAGCCTTTACTAGATGAACCTTTATTGGCAAGGTAATGTCTCTGCTTTTGAATATGCTATCTAGGTTGGTCATAACTTTCCTTCCAAGGAGTAAGTGTCTTTTAATTTCATGGCTGCAGTCACCATCTGCAGTGATTTTGGAGCCCACAAAAATAAAGTCTGACACTGTTTCCACTGTCTCCCCATCTATTTCCCATGAAGTGGTGGGACTGGATGCCATGATCTTCATTTTCTGAATGTTGAGCTTTAAGCCAACTTTTTCACTCTCCACTTTCACTTTCATCAAGAGGCTTTTTAGTTCCTCTTCACTTTCTGCCATAAGGGTGGTGTCATCTGCATATCTGAGGTTATTGATATTTCTCCCAGCAATCTTGATTCCAGCTTGTGCTTCTTCCAGTCAGGACTCAGCAAAACCCTTAACAGTGGTCCCCAATCTTTTTGACACCAAGGACTTCTTTCCTGGAAGACAGTTTTCTCATGCATTGGGGATGAGGGTATTTTGGGGATGATTCAAGCACATTACATTTCTTATGCCCTTTACTTCTATTATTATTACATCAGCTCCACCTCAGATCATCAGGAATTAGGTCCTGGAGGTTGGTGACCCCTGTCTTGATACATTAGTGTGTTTATGCATCTCCAAAAGGAGATAGGCCAAAAGGACAGTGTTCTAGACAGTTCACATGAATTTATTTTAATCTTCACAATTCCATGAAATAGGTAATATTACTATAACTCATTTTACAAATGGGAAAGGCAGGGCACAAAGATAGGACAATTCTTGCCCAGAATCACTCAGCAAATGGGTCGTGGAATTAGAAGTTAAACCCAGGCCATCTCACTCCAGAGCTGTTGCTTTGACCCATGATGTGCTGTGTGTGTTCAGTCACTCAGCCATGTCAGACTCCTTGTGACCCCATGGGCTGCAGCCCACCAGGCTCCTCTGTCCATGAAATTTCCTAGGCAAGAATACTGGAGTGGGTTGCCATTTCCTCCTCCAGCGGATCTTTCCCACGTGTCTCCTGTGACAGCAAGTGAATTCTTTACCACTGAGCCACTTGGGAAGCCCCTGACCCACTATACCATACTGATTTTATAAATATTGAAGAGTGTGAATACACCATGAGAGTTATTTCAAGGAAATGAAAGAGCATTGCCCTTAAAATGGTTCTGCAGCATGTGTCAAGGAAAGAATCAGATGGAAAAATATCTATACTTTTTCACGTAATAATCATTTTCCTGACTCTTTCTAGTGATACCAGCTTCTCCCACTTACATCATGTCCTTAAGTGTGCAGTGAGTGGCTCATGAGAGCACATGTGAATCCTGGCTCTGTATCAGGTGGCTCCCTCCTGACCTTGGAAAAAGGTCCTGTTGCTTAAGATGTTCTTAAATTATATTCCAAAGTTTCATGTGCTTTTTAAAAGATAACAGACTTTGTTAAAGCTGACTTAGGTTTTCAGAAAAATTAAGCACAAAGTATTTACAATTCCCATGCACCCCCTTCTTCCCACTCCCATAACCAGTTTTTCCCATTATTAACATTGATGTCATACATTTAGAATTGATGAATCAATATTGATATATTATTATTAATTAAAGGCCATAATTTATGTTACGGCTCACCTTTTGTGTTCTGTAGGTTTTGACAAATGAACAATGTCATGTATCCACCTTTACAATATTATACAGAATAGTTTCACTGCCCTAAAAATCCCTTGCTTCAATTATTAACCCTTCTCTCCTTAGATCCAAGCCCCTGGTACTATCTTTGCCAGAATGGCATATAGTTGGAATCATATAGTATGTAGCCTTTGTAGATTGTATATAAATTTAAGATTTCTTCAAGGCTTTCACAGAATGGTAGTTCATTTCTTTTTATTACTGAATGACATTCCATTATATGGGTATACCATAGTTTCTTGATCCGTTGACCTTTTGAAGGGCATCTTGGTGCTTCCAAGTTTTGTCCATTTGAGTATAGCTGCCATACACATCCATGCACAGGTTTTTCAACTCCTTTGGGTAAATAACTAAAAGTATGATGATAAAATCATATAGGAAGAGTGTCTTTAGCTTTGTAAGAAATTGCCAGGCTTCCAAATCACCTTCCAAAGTGATTGTGCTATTTTGCATTTCCATCAGGAATGAATGAGAGGTCCAGTTGCTCCACACCCTTGGCAGTATTTGATGTTGTCAGTGCCTTAGATTTCAATTCGTCAAATAGGTGTGTTGTAAAAGACTGTGATGCTGGGAAAGATTGAGGGCAGGAGGAGAAGGGGATGACAGAGGGTGAGATGGTTGGATGGCATCACAGACTCGATGGACATGGGTTTCGGTAGACTCCAGGAGTTGGTGATGGACAGGGAGGCCTGGCATGCTGCAGTTCATGGGATCACAGAGTCAGACACAACTGAGCAACTGAACTGAACTGAACATCTCATTGTTTTAATATGCAGTTCCCCAGATGCTGAACATCTTTCATATGCTTGTTTGTTATCTGCGTATCTTTACTGAGGTCTTTTCAGATCGTTTTCCCATTTTTTAATTGGGCTGCTTCCTTACTGAGTTTTAAGAGTTTTTTGTGTGTATTGGTTATGAGTCCTTTATCAGACTTGTGTTTTGAAAGTATTTTCTTCAAGTCTGTGGCTTGACTTTTCATTCTGTTAATAGTTTCCTTCACGGAGAAGATTTTTTTTAAGTTTTAATGAAGTCCAGCTTGTCAGTTTTTCTTTCATGGATCATGGATTTGATTTTTTTTTAAAGTAATTGACAAACCCAAGATTTGTTGGTTGTGTTAGTTTTATGTACGTAGCTGTAATGGTATTTTGTTATGGCTTAAATTTGCATTTCCTTTGTGAATAATGATGCTGAACACCATTTTTGTGAGCTCAGCCATCTCAGTCATTTTTTGTGATGACTTTTTCAAGGTACTGTTCAAATAATTTTCTAATTTTAAATTGAGTTGTTTTATTTTGAGTTGTATAAGTTTTTCACACACTTTGGATATGTGTATAGTTGTATATTCTATAAATATTTTCTCATCTGTGATTCGTCTGTTCCTTTTCTTAATGTTGTCTTTTGACAAGCAGATTTACAAATTTGGTGAAATCTAAAAGAAAAAAAGTAATTGACAAACCCAATGTGTCACCTAATTTCTCCTACATTAGTTTACAGGAGTCTCATATTTTTGCATTTTGCATTTAGTCTGTGATATATTTTAGTTAATTTTTGTGAAAGATGTAACATCTGTGTCTGAAGTCATCTATTTTCCATGTGAATATCCATTTGTTCCAGCACCATTTGTTAAAAAGACTATACTTTTGCATTGAATTGCCTTTGCTTCTTTGTCAATGATCAGTTGACTATATTTATATGGATCTCTTCCTGGGCTCTCTATTCTGTTGCATTGATCTGCTCATTATTTCATCAATAACATACTGTTTGATAACTGCAGCTTTATAGCAAGTCTTAAAATTGGGTGGTAGGAGTGTTTCCAATATCCTCTCCTTCTTTAATATTGTGTAGGCTATTCTGGTCCCTTGCCCTTTCCATATCAATTTTAGAATCAATTTGTAGATATCCATGAAGTAACTCGTGGGAATTTTGATTCATATGGCCTTGAATCTAATATCAAGTTGGAAACCCTGACAGCTCTACAATATTGAGAGTTCTTATCCATGAACATAAAATATCTCTCCATTCATGTTGAGATTTTTTATTTCTTTCATTAGTGTTTCATCATTTTTCTCACATATTTTATATATATATTAGATATTTGTGTGTGTGTGTATGTAGTATATATTTTTTTAGATTTATACCTAAGTATCAATATTTCTCTTTCTTTCATGGCATTGTAAATGATGTGTTTATAAATTAAAATTTTAATTCTAATTGCTCTTTGTTGGTATATAGGAAAGTAATTGGCTTTTTTATATGAATGTTATATTTTGTAACCTTGCTATAATCACTTGTTAGTTCCATCCAGGAGTTTTTTTGTAAATTCTTTGCAATTTTCTACATAAAACACAATGTCAGCTGCAAGAAGCAAAGTTTTATTTCTTCCTTCTCAGTTTTATACCTTTTATTTTCTTTCCTTGTCTCATTGCATTAGCTAGGAATTCCAGGATAATGTTGAATAGAGTTGGTTAGAGGGGGCATCCTGCCTTGTTCTGATATTAGGAGGGAAACTTCTAGTTTCTCATTATTAAATATGATATTAGCTGTAGGTTCTCTGTGATGTATAGTTGTGGAATTTCTCCTCCATTTCTATTTAGCTGGGAGATTTTATCAAGAATGGGTGTTGAATTTTGTCAAAACTTTTCTGCATCTATTGATATAATCATCTGATTTCTTTACTCTGTCATTGTAATGGATTATAATAATTGATTTTTGAATGTTGAACTGACTGCTTACCTGACATAAATCTCATTTGGTTGTGTTGTATAATTCTTTTTGTATATTGTTGGTTTTAATTTGCTAATATTCAGTGAGGATTTTTGCATCTGTGTTTTATCATATATATTTTGTCTATAGCTTTTTTTTTTTTTTTTTAATAATGTCTTTGCCTGGTTTGGGTGTTAGGGAAATGCTGGCCTCATAAAAAGCAATAGGAGGCATTACCTCAAAATTTTTATTTCTGTATAAGGTTGAAGATAAATGGCACAATTTCGTCCTTAAATGTTTGGTAGAATTCACCTGGTAAAACTATTTGGACTTCACCAGTGAAATCATTTTGGTGTCAGGAGTAAAGCCATTTGGGCCAGGTGCCTTTTGTTTTAGAAGTTTATTTATTTATTTTACACCACCACCTATTTCACCCTTCCTGTGGCAATCACTAGTCTTTTCTTCCTATCTATGAGTGCAGTGTTTTGTTTTGTTTTCTAGATTCCACATATAAGTGAAATCATACCATATTTGTCTCTCTTTCTTACTAATTTCACTTAGCATAATGCTCTCAGAGTCCATCTATATTGTAAAGGCAAGCTCTCCTTTGTATAGCTAAGTATATATATCGCCACACAATATGATGTGGATATATATGAATATATATCACTTTTCCTTTATGTGTTCATATATATGTATTTCCTTTATTCACTTATATATAATATGTATAAATGTTTATCACAGTTCCATTAAACATTTCATCTGTGTATAAACCCTTAGGTTGTTTAGCTTGCTTTGGTATCTTGGCTATTATAAATAATACTGCAATAAACTTGAGGCACAGATATATTTTTGAGAGAAGGATTTCATTTCCTTCAGATAATATACAGAAGTGGAATTATTGGATCATATGGTAATTCTATTTTTAGTATTTTGAGGAAACCCACAATGTTTTCCATAGTGTCTATACCAATTTATCTTCCTACCAGCAGTGTACAAGGGTTTCTTTTTATCCACCTCCTTGCCAACATCTGTTACTTCTTGGTGCTCTTACAGATTTGAGATGATATCTCTTTGTGTTTTTAATTCACATTTCTGTGTGTTTCCCATTATTCGTTATTTTAATTTCTTTGAATAAGTCTATTTGAGTTGTCTATTCCTGTTGGTGTGAGTTTTGGTATCTTTTATAATTCAAGGAATTAGTCCATTTCATCTCAAGTGTCAAATTGGTGGGCACAGAGGTGTCAATAATACTCTTATTATCTTCTTAATGTCCATGGAATTAGTAGTAATGACTCCTCTTTTGTTTCTAATATTAATAATTTGGGTCTTCTCTTGTCTCTTCTTGGTTAGTGTGACTAAATGTTGTCAATTTTATTGACACAATGAACAAACTTAAAATAATGTATTTCTTATTTTGGCAGCGTCAGGCCTTAGTTATCGCACGTGGGATCTTCGTTGCAGCGTGTAGGATCTCTCGTTGCAGTGCGCAGACCCTCTAGCTGTGGCACACGTGCTCCAGAGCATGAGAGCCCAGTAGCTGCAGGTCCCGGCTCAGGTGCTCTGTGGCATGTGGGAATCTTAGTTTCCTGACCAGAAATTGAGCCTGTGTCCCCTGCATTGCAAGGTGTATTCTTAACCACTGGACCACCAGGGAAGTCCCAGTGAACCAACTTTTGTTTTCACTGATTTTACCTACTGATTTCCTTGCTTCAATTTCATTGATTTCTGTTCTGACTGTTATTTATTCTTCCCTTCTTATTTGGAGCTAATTTACTCTTCTTTTTCTAGTTTCTGAAGGCGGAAGCTTCAGATACTGATTTTGGTCTTTCTTCTTCTCTAATCTGTGCATTCAGTGCTATGAGTTTCCCTCCAAGTGCTGCTTTTGCTGCATCCCACACATTTTAATAAATTGCGTTTTCTCTCTACCTTCAGTTTGGAAGATTTCTGTGGATATATCTTCTAGTTCACTGATTCTTCCTTCAGCATGTCCAGTCTACAGATGAATCCTTCAAAGACATTCTTAATTTTTATGACAATGTTTTTGAATTCTTACATTCCTCTTAATTTTTTCTTAGGGTTTCCATATTTCTGTTTATATTATCCATTTGCTCTGTTGTCCACCTATTCCATTAGAACTGTAGTATGTTAATCAAAAGTATTTTAAATTCCTGGTCTGAGAATTCTAAATTTCTGCCATAGTTGAATCTGGCTCCAATGCCTGCTTTGTCTCTTAAAGCTGTGTTTTTGCCTCTTCACATGCCTTGTAATTTTTTGTTTATAATTAGATGTGATATATTGGGTTAAAGAAAGTGAGGTAAATATGCCTTTGCTGTGAGTTTCTGTGTTTATCTGGCTAGAATTTAGGCTGTATTTGCTGCTTGTTGTAACTGTAGGTATTAGAGACTAATTTATTCTCTTTTATTCTTATTTTTGCCTTCTCTAGTTCCTCTGGGTTCCCCTCAGTCAGTAAGTCAGTTTAGTCACTCAGTCGCATCCAATTCTTTGCCACCCCATGGACTGCAGCATGCCAGGCCTCAAGGTCTATCACCAACTCCCGGAGTTTACTCAAACTCATGTCCATTGAGTTGGTGATGCCATCCACCATCTCATCCTCTGTCGTCCCCTTCTCCTCTTGCCTTTGATCTTTCCCAGCATCATGGTCTTTTCAAATGATTCAGCTCTTCACATCAGGTCACCAAAGTATTGGAGTTTCAGCTTCAATATCAGTCCTTCCAGTGAATATTCAGGACTGATCTCCTTTAGGATGGACTGGTTGGATATCTTTGCAGTCCAAGGGACTCTCAAGAGTCTTCTCTAATACCACAGTTCAAAAGCATCAATTCCTCAGCACTCAGCTTTCTTTATAGTCCAACTCTCAAATCCATACGTGACTACAAGAAAAACCATAGCCTTGACTAGATGGGCTTTTGTTGGCAAAGTAATGTCTCTGCTTTTTAATAAGCTGTCTAGGTTGGTCATAGCTTTTCTTCTAAGGAGCAAGCGTCTTTTAATTTCATGGCTGCAATCACCATCTGCAGTGATTTTGGAGCCCAAGAAAATAAAGTCTGCCACTGTTTCCACTGTTTCTCCATCTATTTGTCATGAAGTGATGGAACCAGATGCCATGATCTTCGTTTTCTGAATGTTGAGCTTTAAGCCAACTTTTTCACTCTCCTCTTTCATTTTCATCAAGAGGCTTTTTAGTTCTTCTTCGCTTTCTGCCACAAGGGTGGTGCCATCTGCATATCTGGGGTTATTGATATTTCTCCTGGCAATCTTGATTCCAGCTTGTGCTTCATCCAGCCCAGCATTCCACATGATGTACTCTGCATATAAGTTAAATAAGCAGAGTGACAATATACAACCTTGGCGTATTCCTTTCCCTATTTGGAACCAGTCTGTTCCATGTTCAGTTCTAACTGTTGCTTCCTGACCTGCATACAGATTTCTCAAGAAGCAGGTCAGGTTGGTCTGGTATTCCCATCTCTTTCAGAATTTTCCACAGTTTATTGTGATCCACACAGTCAAAGGCTTTGGCATAGTCAATATAGCAGAAATAGATCAAATTGCCAACATCTGCTGAATCATCAAAAAAGCAAGCAAGTTCCAGAATAACATCTATTTCTGCTTTATTGACTATTCCAAACCTTTTGACTGTGGATCACAATATATGTGTTAAAATATGGTGTTTATTTTTGCCTTGTATGAGAGTCTCAGGTTCCATCTGTGGTCTCTACATATGAACCAATTTTGTTCCTTTTTATGGCTGAGTGATATTCCATTGTATATATGTACCACATCTTGTTTATGCATCCTTCTGTTGATGGGCATTTAGGTTGCTTCCATGTCCTGGCTGGGCTTCTCTGGTGGTGCTAGCAGTAAAGAACCTACCCACCTGCTAATGCAGGAGATGTAAGAGACAAGGGTTCAATCCCTGGATTGGGAAGATCCCCTGGGGGAGGGCATGGCAATTCACTCCAGTATTCTTGCCTGGAGAATCCCTATGGAAGAGGAGCCTGGCAGGCTATAGTCCATAGGGTTGCAAAGAGTCAGATGTGACTGAAGTGATTTAGCACAGCACACAGCACATGTCCTGGATATTGTAAATAGTGCTGCAATGAACACTGGGGTTCATGTTTCTTTTGAATTATGTTTTTTTTTTGGGTATATGCCCAGTAGTGGGATTGTTGGGACATATGGTAGTTCTATTTTTAGTTTTTTAAGGAACCCCCATACTGTTCTCCATAGAGGCTGTATCAATTTACATTCCCATCAACAGTGCAAGAGGGTTCCCTTTGCTCCACAACCTCTCCAGCATTTATTGTTTCCATATTTCATGATGATGGCCATTCTGATCAGTATGAAGTGATACCTCATTGTAGTTTTGATTTTCATTTCTCTAGTGAATTAGTGATATTGTGCATCTTTTCATGTGTTTGTTGGCCAATCTTTTGTCATCTTTGGAGAAATATCTGTTTAGGTCTTTTGCCCATATTTTGATTAGGTTTTTGTTTTTTTGATATTGAATTGCATGAGCTGTTTGTATATTTTGGAAATTAACTCTTTGTCTGTTGCTTCATTTCCTAATATCTTCTCCCATTCTGAGGATGAACTCCCTTATTAGGTTGAACAGAATAAGCAGAACAAAATATTCTGGGAGTATTTCAAAATGGTTATTTCTTTATTCCTCATACCCACTCACTCCCATCAGAAACACAAGAGAATGTTTCTCCAATGTACATCCTGAGAACCTAGTGGAGGTCCTGGAGATAAAAGTCAACAGAAGTACATGGTCATTCCCCTCCCCACTTAAGACTTTGTCTCTCATACTAATCTACACTGAATTTATAGAAATTTTTGAGTTACACTCTAAGTATTCCTACCATAACTGGGTTCATTGACAATTTCTATTCCTGGACTTCTGCTCTAAGTGAACTTTGATTCTATGTATCTACCTCTCTCTCCAGTTTTCAGGGCAATGATTTATTCTATGACTTCAATTCTCTGATGACTCAAGAAGTGTTGATTTTTCACTTTAGTAGCTTTTTCTTGTTGAGAGGTTGAGTGGGGTAACTTCCAAATTCTTTACATGTCATACCAGAAGCTAGAAGTCAATTTCATATGCTTTAGAGGAGAAATATTTCCCACATTCCATATGCTGTCTCTTCGGATTATTTTTCCTGCTTCTGCACCGTCTCTTGTATGGAAATTCTCTTACCACCTGTAAATAATGACAAACATTTAGTGCTCATTCAAGGTCCAGGTCAGTTGATTCTCCACCAATGCACAGTAGATTTTCTTCACAGAGAACATTTGTAGTACTTATTCTCTATATCTTTTCATACTGTTCAAGGGGTTCTCAAGGCAAGAATACTGAAGTGGTCTGCCATTCCCTTCTCCAATGGACCACGTTTTGTCAGAACTCTCCACCATGACCCATCTGTCTTGGGTGCCCCTTACAGGTCATGGCTTATGGTTTCATTGAGTTAGACAAGGCTGTGGTACATGTGATCAGTTTGATTAGTTTTCTGTGATTGTGGATTTCATTCTATTTGCCATCTGCTAGATAAGGATAAGAGGCATATGGAAATTACCCGATGGGAGAGACTGATTAAGGGGAAAACTGGGTCTTGCTCTGATGGGCGGGGCTGTGCACAGTAAATCTTTAATCCAATTTTCCATTGAAGAGCTGTGTTCCCTCCCTGTTGTTTGACCTGAGGCCAACCTATGGTGGAGGTAATGAAGACAATGGTGACCTCCTTCAGAAGTTTCCATGCCACACTCAGTGCCCCAGACCCTGCAGCAGGCCACCACCAACTCACCCTCCACAGAGACTCCTGGATACTCACAGGCAAGTCTGAGTCAGTCTACTGTGTGGTCACTGCTCCTTTCTCCTATACAAAAAAGAATTATGAAAGAACTATACAAAAAAGATCTTCATGACCCAGATAACCATGATGGTGTGATCACTCACCTAGAGCCAGACATCCTGGAATGTGAAGTCAAGTGGGCCTTAGGAAGCATCACTACGACAAAGCTAGTGGAGGTGATGGAATTCCAGTTGAGCTATTTCAAATCCTAAAAGATGATGCTGTGAGAGTGCTGCACTCAATATGCCAGCAAATTTGGAAAACTCAGAAGTGGCCACAGGACTGGAAAAGGTCAGTTTTCATTCCAATCCTGAAGAAAGGCAATGCCAAAGAATGTTCAAACTACCAGACAATTACACTCATTTCACACACTAGCAAAGTAATGCTCAAAATCCTCCAAGCCAGGCTTCAATAGTATGTGAACCATGAACTTCCAGATGTTCAAGCTGGATTTAGAAAAGGCAGAGGAACAAGAGATCAAATTGCCAACATCCATTGGATCATTGAAAAATCAAGAGAGTTCATGAAAAACATCTACTTCTGCTTTATTGACTATGCCAAAGCCTTTGACTGTATGGATCCTAACAAATTGTGGAAAATTCTTAAAGAGATGGAAATACCAGGCCACCTTACTTGCCTCCTGAGAAATCCGTATGCAGATCAAGAAGCAACACTTAGAACTGAACATGGAACAACAGACTGGTTCCAAATATGGAAAGGAATATGCCAAGGTTGTATATTGTCACCCTGCTATTTAAAGTATATGCAGTATATATAGCATGTGAAATGCTGGGCCGGATGAAGCACAAGCTGGAATCAAGATTGCTGGGAGAAATATCAATAACCTCAGATATGCAGATGATACCACCCTTGTGGCAGAAAGCAAAAAAGAACTAAAGAGCCTCTTGATGTGAGTGAAAGGGGATAGTGGAAAAGTTGGCTTAAAACTCAACATTCAGAAAACTAAGATCATAGCATCTGGTCTCATTACTTCATGGCAAATAGATGGGGAAACAATGGAAACAGTGTCAGACTTTATTTTCTTGGGCTCCAAAATCACTGCAGATGGAGACTGCAGCCATGAAATTAAAAGATGCTTGCTCCTTGGAAGAAAAGCTATGACCAACCTAGACAGCATATTAAAAAGCAGAGACACTACTTTGCCAACACAAGTCTATCTAGTCAAAACTATGGTTTTCCCAGTAGTCATGTATGTCTGAGAGTTAGACTGTAAAGAAAGCTGAGCACCGAAGAATTGATGCTTTTGAACTGTGGTGTTGAAGAAGACTCTTGAGAGTCCCTTGGACTGCAAGGAGATCAAACCAGTCAATCCTAAAGGTAATCAATCCTGCATATTCACTGAAAGGACTGATGCTGAAGCTGAAACTTTCATACTTTGGCCACTTGATGTGAAGAACTGACTCATTGGAAAAGATCCTGATGCTGGGGAAGATTGAAGGCAGGAGGAGAAGCGGGTGACGGAGCATGAGGTGGTTGGATTGCATCACCGACTCAATGGACATGAGTTTGAGTAAGCTCCAGGAGTTGGTGATGGACAGGGAAGCCTGGCGTGCTGCAGTCCATGGGGTCACAAAAAGTCAGACATGACTGAGTGACTGAAATGAACTGAACTGAACTGATTCTCTATACCAACCATCTGACCCAAACTTCTCTTTTGCTTTGACTTTTTCTGATTATTTTGTGACCTGATATTTCAAGAGAGACATGTAAAATCCCTCAGGTGAAATAGGGCCTCACTTTTTGGGTTGGCCAAAAAGTCCATTTGGGTTTTTCCATAATGTCTTAAACCCAAACTTTTTGGCCAACCCAATAAAACAACCTGAGAACTGATGTCATTCCTTTTACCCTAAGGGTCTCCTGAGACCTTGCTGGATGAATTCAGAGACAGGAGAATTCATGAATTCTGACCATAAAGGATGTGTTCTCCCTACCTCTCAATCTCAAGCTTCCGATCACCCATAGGGTGGTTTTGTAAGAATAAAAAAAGACATTCTTCCCTTAAGAGGTCTACTTCTAGCACTCGCTCATTAGCATAGTAATTTTGTGAGAGCAAGGTGCTTTACTCCCATCTGCAAGGAAATGTTGTAATACATGCACGCCTATGATGCTTACCCTGTGAATGGAGCCTTCTTGGATATGCATGCACAATCTGCACATCCAAACTGGGAGGCCCTGCCTCTGATTGCTTAAGACGTTTAAAAGTCAGTTTATGGTTCTCAGTCAGAACCATAAAAAAGCAGACCTCCGAATCCCTCTTAGTCAATTTAAAAGCCAACAACATTTTGCTTCTTTAAATGTTCTTTTTATGCTCAATTAAATCTCTTCTCTGTTTATTTGACTATTATATGTTCTTCAAAATCCAGCCTAAGTTCTACCTTCTCTAAGACAATTTCAGTAACTCCTGCAAACCTCATTGTTCTCCCACATCTCTTAAAATCTAAACCACTGATCAGCCCCACAGAGTTCATTATATATTGTCATGTCTTGTTCACTATTATGTTAGAAATGTTAGCTTTTAGACTTAAGCTGGTTGGGGTGGTCTGAGCACAGAAACAGAACTTTTTACTTTGTCTTATATCCCCCATTGACTTTATTTGGAGGCATTGAGTGGTCTTTTTGTAAACACATTCTTGTTGGATGATAATATCATTAGGAGACAAATGAACTGTCTCCTAAACTTTTGTTTCTATGGCCTTTCACAGTCCACCCCTTGCATCTCAGCTATAATTAATCCTCTCCATTTTTTGCAACTTTATACCTGGATAAAGACATAAACCACGAACAACCCACACTACCCTAGATTGAGAGTGTGAATGAAATTACCACAAAAATATAAAATAAGCCAAGGGTGGTTCATATACATTTTTAGTGAATTTTGGGGCCTTCTTTTTTGTTTGCTTTTTACATTTTCATTGGAGTATGGTTGATTTACAATGTTAGTTTCTGCTATAGAGTTATACAGATTTCCACTTTTTAAGATTCTTCTCCCATATAGGTTATTGCAGAGAATTCAGTAGAGTTCCTTGAGCTAGAGTAATAGGTCCTTATTAATTACCTATTTTATATATAGTAACATGTATATGTCAGTCCCAATATCCCAATTTATCCTTTCCCCCAGTAACCGTAAGTTTGTGTTCTACACCTATGACTCTATTTCTGTTTGGTATTAAATAAATTCATTTGTACCATTTTTTTTTTTTAGATTCAACATGTAAGTCACATGATATTTGTGTTTCTCTGTCTGACTTACTTCATTCAGTACAATTTCTAGGTCCATCCATGTTGCTGCAAATGACATTATTTAGTTCTTTTTTATTGCTGAATAGTATGCCATTGTCTGTATGTACCACGTTTTTATTCATTCCTCTGTCGGTGAACACTTAGGTTGCTTCCATGTCCTGGCTTTTGTAAATAGTGCTTCAAGTGAACAGTGAAGTGCATGTATTTTTACAAATTATGGTTTTCTCTGAGCACATACCCAGGAATAGGACTGCAGGATCATATGGTAGCTCTGTTTTTAGTGTTTTTAAGGAACCTCCGTATTGTTCTCCATAGTGGCTATACCAAATTACATTCCCACCAACAGTGTAGGAGGGTTCCCTTTTCTCCACTCTCTCTCCAGCATTTATTTGTAGACTTTCTGATGATAGCCATTCTGACTGGTGTGAGGTGACACCTCATTGTAGTTTTGATTTGCATTTCTCTAATGTTGAGTATCTTTTCCCATCTGTATGTCTTCCTTAGAGAAATGTCTATTTAGATCTCTGCCCATTTTTCTTATTGTTGTTTTTTTTTAATTGAGCTGCTTGAACTGTTTGTGTATTTTGAAGATTAATCCCTTGTCAGTTAGTTCATTTGTAATATTTTCTCCCATTCTGTGGGTTGTCTTTTTGTTTTGTTTATGATTTCTTTGCTGTGCAAAAGCTTTTGAATTTCATTAGGTTTCATTTTTTTGCTTTTATTTTTATTACTGTAGGAAGTAGGTAAAAAAAAACTTTATGTCACAAAGTGTTCTGCCTGTATTTTCCTCTGTTTATTTTTGTGTATGGTGTTAGGGAGTATTCCAATTTCATTCTTTCACATGTAGCTCTCTAGTTTTCCCAACACCACTTATTGAATAAACTGTCTTTTCTCCGTTGTATATTCTTTCTTTGTCACAAATCAATTGACCATAGGTGCATGGGTTTAATCTCTGGATTTATATCCTGTTCCACTGATTTCTACTTCTGTTTTTGTGCCAGTGGCATACTGTTCAGATGACTATAGTTTTGTATATATTCAGGGAGCCTGATTCCTTTAGCTCTGCTTTTCTTTCTCAAAATTGCTTTGGCTATTCAGGGTCATCTGTGTTTTCATACAAACTGTAAAATTTTTTCTTCTAATTCTGTGAAAAATGCCTTTGATACTGTGAGAGGGATTACACTGAATCTGTAGATTGCTTTGGGTCATCTCATGATTTTCATAGTATTGATTCTTCTAGTTCAAGAATATAGTATATCTCTCCATCTGTTTGTGTCATCTTTGATTTCTTTCATTAGTACCTTATAGTTTTCTGGGTACAGGTCTTTTGCCTCCTTAGGTAAGGTTATTCCTAGGTATTTTATTCTTTTTGATGTAGCGGTAAATGTGATTGTTTCCTTAGTTTATCTTTCTGATCTTTTGTTGTTAGTGTATAGGAAGGAATACACAAGATTTCTGTGCATTAACTTTGTATCCTTCAACTTTACCAAATTCATTGATGAGCTCTAGTAATTTTCTGGTAGCATCTTTGGGATTTTTTATGTACAGTATCATGCCATCTGCAGACAATGACATTTACAAACAAGTAAAAGAAGTTTTACTTCTTTTCAAATTTGGATTCCTTTTATTTCTTTTTCTTCACTGATGGTTGTGGCTAGAATTTCCAAAACTATGTCTCACTAAGAGGTGAGAGTGGACATCTTGTTTTTCACCTTAAAATAAATGCTTTCAGTCTTTCACCATTGTGAATGATGTTTGCTGTGGTTTATCATATATAGGCTTTATTATATTGAGGTCAGTTCCCTCTATGCCTACTTTCTGGAGAGTTCTCACCATAAATGCATGTTGATTTTTGTCAAAAGTTTTTTTCTACATTTATTGAGATGATCATAGGGTTTTTTTAGTTATTTTTTATTTTATTTTTTTGATTGGAGTGTAGTTCCTTTACAAAGTTGTGTTAGTTTCTGCTGCACAATGAAGTGAATCAGCTCTACATACATATATCCCCTCCTTGAAGCTCCTTCCTGTTAGCCCCCATCCCATTCATCTAGGCCACAGAGCACCAAGCTGAGCTCCCTGTGCTATACAGTAGGTTTCCATCTAGATAATTATTTTGCAAAGATTATATGGTTTTTATTCTTCAGTGTGTTCATGTGGTGTATCACATTGATTTACATATATCAAAGAATGCTTTCATCCCTGGGATAAATCAAAATTGATCATGGTGTATGATCTTTTTAATGTGTTGCTGAATTTAGTTTGCTAGTATTTTGTGGAGGATTTTTGCATATATATTCATTGGTGATACTGTGATTTTCTTTTTTGTGGTATCTTTGCTTTTAATGTTGGGGTGATAGTGGTGAATGTTGGGTGATAATGTTGGGGGGTGTTCCTTCTTGTGCAAATTTTTTTTTAGTTTCAAAAGGATAGTGTTAACTCTCCTCTAACTGGTAGATAGATTTCACCTGTAAAGTCATCTGGTCCTGGACTTTCGTTTGTTGAAAGTTTTTAAATCACAGTTTCAATTTCATTACTTGTGATTGATTTGTCCATATTTTCTATTTCTTCCTGGTCCAATCTTCCTGTACCTTTCACAGATTTTGTCTCTTTCTTCCAGGTTGTCCATTTTATTGGTGTATAGTTACTTGTATTAGTCTCTTATTATCCCTTGTATTTCTGTGGTATTTGTTGTAATTACTTTATCATTTCTAATTTTATTGATTTGAGCTTTGCCCTCTTTTTTATCTGATGAGTCTGGCTAAACGTGTCAGAGAACGTTTTAGTTTCATTCATCTTTTCTGTTGCTTTCTTCATCCCTATTTATCTCTGCTTTGATCTTTATGATTTCCTTCCTTCTAAGGGTTTTGTTTGTTCTTCTTTCCCTAGTTGCCTTAGGTGTAAGATAAGGCTGTCTACTTGATATTTTCTTGTTTCCTGAAGTAATCTTGTATTTCTGTACATTTCCCTCTTAGAACTTCTTTTGCTTCGTCTATAGGTTTAGGATCATTTTGTGTCTCCACTTGTTATTTGTTTCTACCTATTTTTTATTTACTCTTTGATTTCTTCAGAGATCCATTGGTGTTTAGTAACATTCTGTTTATCCTCCACCTGTGGAACTGTGTTCCTGTCTTGCTGGGTTTTGGCCTGAGGCTTTCCAGCACTGGAACCCGCAAGCTGTTGGGTGCAGCCAGGTCTTGGGGCCAAAATGGGGACCTTCAGGAGAACTTATACCAATCAGAAGCGTGCCGGCTGCGAGGGACCACACCAGAGCGCGGCTAAGAGGAGCTACCCCTCACCCAAGGTCAGGGGCGGCGACCGAGAGTGCCAGGCTGCGACGGCGCAGGAGTGGCCTAGAGGAGCTACCCCACGTCCAAGGTCAGGGGCGGCGGCTGAGAGGAGCTACTCCATGCCCGAGGTCAGGGGAGGTGGCCGAGAGGAGCAACGCCACATCCAAGGAACCGTGGCTGCGCGGGTGCAGGAGGGCTGAGAGGAGCTACTCCTCATTACGGTCAGGAGGGGCGGCCTGAGGAGATACCCCTTGTCCAAGGTAAGAGAAACCAAAGTAAGATGGAAGGTGTTGCGAGAGGGCATCAGAGGGTAGACACACTGAAATCATAATCACAGAAAACTAGCCAATCTGATCACATGGACCACAGCCTTGTCTAACTCAATGAAACTAAGCCATGCCGTGTGGGGCCACCCAAGACAGACGGGTCATGGTGGAGAGGTCTGACAGAATGTGGTCCACTGGAGAAGGGAATGGCAAACCACTTCAGTATTCTTGCCTTGGGAACCCCATGAACAGTATGAAAAGGCAAAATGATAGGATACTGAAAGAGGAACCCCCCAGGTTGGTAGGTGCCCAATATGCTACTGGAGATCAGTGGAGAAATATAACTCAAGAAAGAATGAAGGAATAGAGCCAAAGCAACAACACCACCCAGTTGTGGATGGGACTGGTGATAGAAGTAAGGTCCGATGCTGTAAAGAGCAATATTGCATAGGAACCTGGAATGTCAGGTCCATGAATCAAGGCAAATTGGAAGTGGTCAAACATCAGATGGCAAGAGTGAATGTCGACGTTCTAGGAATCAGCGAACTAAAATGGACTGGAATGGGTGAATTTAAGTCAGATAACCATTATATCTACTACTGTGGGCAGGAATCCCGTAGAAGAAATGGAGTAGCCATCATGGTCAACAAGAGTCCAAAATGCAGTACTTGGATGCAATCTCAAAAACGACAGAATGATCTCTGTTCATTTCCAAGGCTAACCATTCAGTATCACAGTAATCCAAGCCTATGCCCTGACCAGTAATGCTGAAGAAGCTGAAGTTGAACGGTTCTATGAAGACCTCCAAGACCTTTTAGAACTAACACCCAAAAAAGATGTCCTTTTCATTATAGGGCACTGGAATGCAAAAGTAGGAAGTCGAGAAACACCTGGAGTAACAGGCAAATTTGGCCTTGGAGTATGGAATGAAGCAGGGCAAAGGCTAATAGAGTTTTGCTAAGAGAACACACTGGTCATAGCAAACACCCTTTCCAACAACACAAGAAAAGACTCTACACATGGACATCGCCAGATGGTCAACACCAAAATCAGATTGATTATATTCTTTGCAGCCAAAGATGGAGATGCTATATACAAAAACAAGTCAGCAAAAACAAGACCAGGAGCTGACTGTGGCTCAGATCATGAACTCCTTATTGCCAAATTCAGACTAAAATTGAAGAAAGTAGGGAAAACCACTAGACCATTCAGGTATGACCTAAATCAAATCCCTTATGATTATACAGTGAAAATGAGAAATAGATTTAAGGGACTAGATCTGATAGACAGAGTGCCTGATGAACTATGGACAGAGGTTTGTGACATTGTACAGGAGACAGGGATCAAGACCATCCTCATGGAAAAGAAATGCAAAAAAGCAAAATGGCTGTCTGAGGAGGCCTTTACAAATAGCTGTGAAAAGAAGACAAGTGAAAAGCAAAGGAGAAAAGGAAAGATATAAGCATCTGAATGCAGAATTCCAAAGAATAGCAAGAAGAGATAAGAAAGCCTTCCTCAGCAATCAATGCAAAGAACTAGAGGAAAACAACAGAATGGGAAAGACCAGAGATCTCTTCAAGAAAATTAGAGATACCGAGGAAATATTTCATGCAAAGATGGGCTCGATAAAGGACAGAAATGGTATGGACCTAACAGAAGCAGAAGATATTAAGAAGAGGTGGCAAGAATACACAGAAGAACTGTACAAAAAAGAGCTTCATGACCCAGATAATCAGGAGGGTGTGATCACTCACCTACAGCCAGACATCCTGGAGTGTGAAATCAAGTGAGCCTTAGAAAGTATTACTACAAACAAAGCTAGTGGAGGTGATAGAATTCCAGTTGAGCTATTTCAAATCCTGAAAGATGATGCTATGAAAGTGCTGCACTCAATATGCCAGCAAATTTGGAAAACTCAGCAGTGGCCACAGGACTGGAAAAGGTCAGTTTTCATTCCAATCCCAAAAAAAGGCAATGCCAAAGAATGCTCAAACTACTGCACAATCACACTCATCTCACACGCTAGTAAAGTAATGCTCAAAATTCTCCAAGCCAGGCTTCAGCAATACATGAACCGTGAACTTCCTGATGTTCAAGCTGGTTTTAGAAAAGGCAGAGGAACCACAAATCAAATTGCCAAAATCTGCTAGATCATCAAAAAAGCAAGAGAGTTCCAGAAAAACATCTATATCTGCTTTATTGACTATGCCAAAGCCTTTGACTGTGGGATCACAATAAACTGTGGAAGATTCTGAAAGAGATGGGAATACAAGACCACCTGACCTGCCTCTTGAGAAACCTGTATGCAGGTCAGGAAGCAACAGTTAGAACTGGACATGAAATAACAGACTGGCTCCTAATAGGAAAAGGAGTACGTCAAGGCTGTATATTGTCACCCTGCTTATTTAACTTATATGCAAAGTACATCATGAGAAATGCTGGGCTGGAAGAAGCACAAACTGGAATCAAGATTGCTGGGAGAAATGTCAATAACCTCAGATATGCAGATGACACCACCATTATGGCAGAAAGTGAAGAGGAACTGAAAAGCTTCTTGATGAAAGTGAAAGAGGAGAGTGAAAAAGTTGGCTTAAAGCTCAACATTCAGAAAACTAAAATCATGGCATCTGATCCCATCACTTCATGGCAAGTAGATGGGGAAACAATGGAAACAGTGGCTGACTTTATCTTTTTTGGCTCCAAAATCACCACCGATGGTGATTGCAGCCATGAAATTAAAAGACGCCTACTCCTTGGAAGGAAAATTATGACCAACCTAGATAGCATATTAAAGTGCAGAGACATTACTTTGCCAACAAGGGTCCCTCTAGTCAAGGCTATGGTTTTTCCAGTGGTCATGTAATGATGTGAGAGTTGGACTGTGAAGAAAGCTGAGCGCTGAAGAATTGACGCTTTTGAACTGTGGTGTTGGAGAAGACTCTTGAGAGTCCCTTGGACTGCAAGGAGTTCCAACCAGTCCATCCTAAAGGAGATCAGTCCTGGGTGTTCATTGGAAGGCTAATGCTAAAGCTGAAACTCCAGTACTCTGGCCACCTCATGCCAAGAGTTGACTCATTGGAAAAGACCCTGATGCTGGGAGGGATTGAGGGCAGGAGGAGAAGGGGATGACAGAGGATGAGATGGCTGGATGGCATCACCAACTCGATAGACATGAGTTTTTGTGAACTCCAGGAGTTGGTGATGGACAGGGAGGCCTGGCGTGCTGCAGTTCATGGGGTCGCAAAGAGTCAGACGTAACTTAGCAACTGAACTGAACTGATACCAATCAGTATTCCCTGGGGCCTCTGTTCTTGCCTCATAGCAGGCTACAGCCAACCCCTGCCCCCCAACCCAGGAAACCTCTAAGGCCCCTAGGTAGGTCTAGCCCTGGTTCCCTTAGAGGTATTGCATTGTGCTTGATCCCAGTGCACGTGAGACCTTGTGGGCACCCTCCAGGAGTGGAGTCTCTTTTTCCCGCCATCCTTATGGCAGAAAGTGAAGAGGAACTAAAAAGCCTCTTGATGAAAGTGAAAGTGGAGAGTGAAAAAGTTGGCTTAAAGCTCAACATTCAGAAAACGAAGATCATGGCATCCGGTCCCATCACTTCATGGGAAATAGATGGGGAAACAGTGGAAACAGTGTCAGACTTTATTTTTCTGGGCTCCAAAATCACTACAGATGGTGACTGCAGCCATGAAATTAAAAGACACTTACTCCTTGGAAGGAAAGTTATGACCAACCTAGATAGCATATTCAAAAGCAGAGACATGACTTTGCCCACAAAGTTCCGTCTAGTCAAGGCTATGGTTTTTCCTGTGGTCATGTATGGATGTGAGAGTTGGACTGTGAAGAAGGCTGAGTGCCGAAGAATTGATGCTTTTGAACTGTGGTGTTGGAGAAGACTCTTGAGAGTCCCTTGGACTGCAAGGAGATCCAACCAGTCCATTCTGAAGGAGATCAGCCCTGGGATTTCTTTGGAAGGAATAATGCTAAAGCTGAAATTCCAGTACTTTGGCCACCTCATGTGAAGAGTTGACTCATTGGAAAAGACCCTGATGCTGGGAGTGATTGGGGGCAAGAGGAGAAGGGGACGACAGAGGATGAGATGGCTGGATGGCATCACTGACTCGATGGACGTGAGTCTGGGTGAACTCTGGGAGTTGGTGATGGACTGGGAGGCCTGGCGTGCTGCGATTCATGGGGTCGCAAAGAGTCGGACGCAACTGAGCGACTGATCTGATCTGATCTGATCTATGGAGCTTCTGCACTCAAGCCAAATTTTAATGGTTTTCCTGTCAAGGCTGCCTCTCACAGTGTCTGCCAGTATTCATATACACAGACACTCATGCAAACACACCCACACTGCACTGGGTCCTGAGAGAGGTTATTTGCAAGAGCTGAAAATGGATTCAATGCAGTGTATGCCCTCAAGGAGGCTCTGAGTCTTGCTGGTGCAAAAAACAAACTCGTAGAGTACAGTGAGTGCAGGAGAGTAAATGTGGCTTAAGTGGTGTGCAAGAGCTCATAGGAGGGAGAGAAGGTGAGCTAGAAATCAGAGGGAAAGGGGCTTTGACCTGGATAATGAACTCAGAAGTTTATTTGGAGAAAATAACAAAAGAAAGTGTTAATGATGGGCATGGAAAAGACAGCAGAAGCAAAGACATAGAGAAGGGAGGTGGAGAGATGTGCTGGCTTCCACTAGAAGCTACATTTATAGTAGCACTGTGAAGATAAAGGAGATGTGGGAAGAGGTCAAATTTTTAGAAAGTTGATTCAGTAAGTTGTATCTTAGAATCCTTTTTATTTGAACGTTCTGCAATCCCAACTCCAACTTGCTTAAGTTAAAAAAAGAAAAAAGAAAGGGAAAGATGGAAGATGGAAGGAAAGGAGAGAAAAAAATTTATTAGTGTACGTATCTTTCAGCTCAGTTCAGTTCAGTCACTCAGTCGTGTCCAGCTCTTTGAGACCCCATGGACTGCAGCACGCCAGGCCTCCGTGTCCATCACCAACTCCTGGAATTTACTCAGACTCATGTCCATTGAGTCAGTGATGCCATCCAAGCATCTCATCCTCTGTCATCCGCTTCTCCTCCCACCTTCAATCTTCCCCAGCATCAGGGTCTTCTCAAATGAGTCAGTTCTTCATATCAGGTGGCCAAAGTATTGGAGTTTCAGCTTCAGCTTCAGCTTTCAGTCCTTCCAATGAATATTCAGGACAGATTTCCTTTAGGATGGACTGATTGGATCTCCTTGCAGTCCAAGGGACTCTCAAGAGTCTTATCCACACCACAGTTCAAAAGAATCAACTCTTCAGTGCTCAACTTTCTTTATAGTCCAACTCTCACATGACTACTGGAAAAACCATAGCTTTGACTAGATAGACCTTTGTTGACAAAGTAATGTCTCTGCTTTATAATATACTGTCTAAGTTGGTCATAACTTTTCTTCTAAGGAGCACATGTCTTTTAATTTCATGGCAGCAGTCACCATCTGCAGTGATTTTGGAGCCCAAGAAAATAGTCTTTTTCTCTTTCCACTGTTTCCCCATCTATTTGCCATCAAGTAATGGGACCAGATGCCATGATCTCTGTTTTCTGAATGTTGAGCTTTAAGCCAACTATTTCACTCTCCTCTTTCACTTTCATCAAGAGGCTCTTTAGTTCTTCACTTTCTGCCACAAGGGTGGTGCCATCTGCATATCTGAGGTTATTGATATTTCTCCCAGCAATCTTGATTCCAGCTTGTGATTCATCCAGCCCAGCGTTTCTCATGATGTACTCTGCATATAAGTTAAATAAGCAGGGTGACAATATACAGCCTTGATGTACTCCTTTCCCTATTTGGAACCAGTCTGTTGTTCCATGTCCAGTTCTAACTGTTGCTTCCTGACCTGCATACAGGTTTCTCAAGAGGCAGGTCAGGTGGTCTGGTATTCCCACCTGTTTAAGAATTTTCCACAGTTTGTTGTGATAATATCTTTAGGTGTACATATCTTTAGGTGTTACCTGGATCCAGGTGTTTTAAGGTAGCATCAAGAATGTCCTTCTCCAATTTTATTGCATCCTCTTCTCTCATGATGATTAATGACCACCAACACTTCATATTTCCATTCTGTTAATTCGCAATCCCAATGGAAAGGGAGCTTCACTTTTATAATGACCCCAGCAAGTGATTCCATGATTGTCTCACTGGATAGGTTTATTCCATGTGTCAATCTCTGCACCAGTTACTGAGGTCAGAGGGACAAAATGCTTTGCTTGGCTCACTCACAGTGTGCAATCCTAGAGTCCCAGGATAGAGTCAATTGTACCCAATCCACTGAATCTTGTGTTGGGGAAGAAAAGAGACAGCTTTCCAAAGAAAACTAGAAAGCTATTTCCTGAAGGGAAATGCATGCAGGGCAGAAAACAATGAGACAAACCAGATACAAAGGCCTTAGAAAACTAGGCAGAGGGCAGCTTATGAAGTAGACATCAGTGAATAATAGCTAGGAGTCAGAGGGAGCAATTTAAAGATACCTTGGAGGAGCACAAACTAGACAGAACCCTTCAGGAGAGTGTGTAGCTTGGAGTCAGGCAGGCCTCATAGCAATGCAGCCCCAACACCAGTACTCTGAGAGTATGATGATATTCAATAGAGTTTGCTTTTATTGTGGTCTCTTATCTTCACTGTCTATTACAGTAGTCACTAGCCATATGTGGCTATTTATATTTACATTATTTAAAATTAAATTAATTAATTAAAATAAAAATTCAGCTCCTCACCTTCACTATGCACATTTCAAGTGCCCAGTAACAACATGTGGCTGATAGCTACCACATTACATAACACAGAACAGAACAATGCAGAGCAGAACATTTTCAGCGTTACAAAATGTTCTAATAGGTAGCATTGGATTAAACTATTGCTTCCATCACTTCGGTTAATTTACCCAAGAAACATATGTGCTCAGACATCACAGTTTTCTTTTGTTTGCTGGCCAATTTAAAATAATGGGAAAAGGAGTAGAATTATTCTGCTTGGGATAGACCCAATATAGAATCTCCGATGAAAGGCTTAAGTTCAAACCTGAAATTCAATTAAAAATGTTGATTATCTATGCATTGCTACACTTACCCCCTGTGTGCTCTCTTTTTCTCTTCCTCTAAGCATGTCCTGTCAAGTTGGAAAATACATTGTGATTATTGGAAGCCAGTCAGGCTGATTAACAGACACCAATTAAGTATCTATCGAAAGGAACAAACATGAGGCTGGTAATTCTGGCTTTGGGACTCCGTGGCCTTCTATTGGCATCATGCAGGCCTCCAGCAGGGTTTAGGATAAGATCTCCAGTTCCTCTGTCAGCCAGCCTCCAGGCACCCTGGATGCTCCTGATATCGTCAGGGGAAGCCTGGTGTTCCGGGACTGAATCTTGTAGTTGATGAAAATTATTTACAACCACTACATCCTGAAACTGTAGCATATGTTTCTTATCTTAAAGGAAATCTTATGGCACATATAAGACGTCTTTTTGGTTTTATGAATGAATTGGGAGTGTTTTGAAGCGTCACTTTACAGGGAAAAGGGAATGGGATGGTACCATCATAACCAGACTCTATGCCAGGGATCTGACAACAAAGAACCCTGTCCTGTAGGAATTACACCCATTGTTACTGATGAGGAAGCTGAGGCTTAGTGAAGCCAAACAAGTTTACAGGTATTTCAAATGCTGCCATTAAGTGGCAGAGATGGGACACAAACCTATCATTGTCTGACACCTCCTTATACGCCAGCGGTGTTTGTGCTGTACAGATAAGAAAGCACAGCCTTGGACTGGGACCACCTCCTCCACATTATCAGAAGTCCACACAGGCTCCATCTGTAAAGCCTTAAGAATTTGAGCAGTGTTAAAGTTGGAAGTTTCTACTTTTGTCATGGGCATGTATGTTTGGATCTTGGCCCATTTCTTATATGCATGTATTCATTGAATCATTCTTCCAGCAAACAGTTATTAAGAATCTAATTGTGCATCTATATGTTGGGGATATAGAGATGAGTAAATAAGGCCTTTCTGCCTTCTAAAGCTCAAAATATCCTATATGATATAGATACATCAATAAACTATTATAAAGCAGGGTGACAGATGTAAGGGAAAAAGGAAACAGGGTGTTCTGCAGTGCATTCCACAGGTAAGATGGGAGGAGCAGCCAGTGAGGGGATGCATTGTGGGGAAATTAAAGATAATAACAAAAGTAACTAAAAGTTAGATTTCTTTTTTTAATATCTCCATGTGATAATAAATTCTAGGCAATGTCAGCAATAAAATTCTCCTCCTTTCCAAAATAATTTCTTGGTGTAAATTCTAAGAAATTGCTGATATTACGGTCTAGTTTAAATAATATATACATAAACAAGAAATTGGCACATTTTTGATGCTTTTCCTTTAGGAAATATTTCACTCTGTCTGTAAGTTAATTCAGAGAACTCTCAGTTATACTGTCAACTCACCACCCCCAACTCCTCCATCCCCTAACACACACCTGACTGCACTCACTGGTTCCCACGGTCAGTTCATAAGAGTATAGGTGCCTTCTCCCCTGATGTTGTCTCCACCCTCTGTAATACAATGTATTCCTGAATTTAATCAATAGATTCCAAATAAGCACAATGGTTGGGAGGATGACAGGACAAGTTATTTCCTGCCAAGTGACCTCTTATTTGATTCAAAATTGAAAACAAAAACAGTAAGAGTTTTATTACAGGTAAGAAGAGATTTTAATTTCTACATGAAATCTTTAAAGATTGTGTACAAACCTTTGAAATTGGCATCTGGTCTTTTAAAATTGTGCATTGTTTTTAAACCAGTGAACACATTAGGAAAATAACAATTATAATATTATGAATTCTTATGCAATTTCAACTGAAAATAATTTCATCATTTAGGAGAGGTGTTAAAAAGTATGCTGTGTATATCTGATACACTAGGTCTTGTGGGTTCAGAGAAGGAGGCTCCTGAACCTCCATAGACTTGAGGGAGCTCCGTGCATTTGAAGAGTTGGAGATGGTGGAAATCTAGGATAGGTGTTGTGAAGAACAAGAGCTAAGTTTGATGAGGCCATCAGGGACCAGGTAAGGAAGGCCAGAGGCTCAGAAGGTTTTGAACAAGGAGGGAAGTGGTTACATTTGTGCCTTGAAAAGTCCATTGAGAAGTATGAGCACTGGCAGCAGCCTAGTATTTTGTCACTGTACTTATTAATTTTTTTACTTAACAAATTTTAACAACTTATTTAATTTATTTATTAAATATAACTATTTATTTTAATTGGAGGTTAATTACTTTACAATATTGTATTGGTTTTTAATTTTAGGCTTACAGTAAAGTTGCAAAACGACTTTTCAAATATTCTTTGCCCAGAATCCCCAACAGTTATATCTTAGTAGGACTGATACAATACTACACATATACTACTGTTATCTAATCTATAGACCTTATTTGAATATCATCAATTTCCCACTAATACCATTTCTTTTGGTCTAATATTCCATACAAGGTATCACACTGGATTTAGTTATTATGCTTTTGCTTAGTATCTCCTGGAATTTGGGACAGTTCCTTAATCTTGCTTTGTTTTTCATGACCTCAGCACGTTTGAGAAGCACTGGCTGTTTATTTCATAGCCTGATCCTCAGTGGAAGTTTGTCTGCTGTCTCTACATGATTTCTTTCTGATTTTAATTTTTTGCAGAAATACTGAAAAATTGATATTTTGTTCTTTTTAAAACATATCAAGAAACACTTGTTGATTTGTGACATTACTGATAATGTTAACATCACTTTAAGGGGACATATGCTTGGTTTCTTCACTGTACTTATTATTTTTTTCCAGTTGTAAGTATATTGTGTGGTGATATTTTGAGATAATATAAATATCCTGTTTCCCATCATACTTCCACCCACTAATTTTAGCATTCACTAATCAATTTTGCCTGAAACAATTTTTACTGTGATGTGTCTCAAATGATGACTTTCTATTTCCACAATTTCTTCTACATGACTTAGTTGGAATTATGCTATAAAGAAAAGCTGTCTTATTTATTTGTTCATATCAACATATAAATGTATAAACATACATTTATATAAATATCAGTATATATCAGTATAAAGCCACAGAGTCTTATTTTAATCTATGGGTTATAACTGATTACTGTCATCATTTTGTTCCCTAAAATTTCCTAGATTTGGCCATTGGAAGCCACTTTATGTTGACTTCTGAGTCTTTGCAACATTTCCTAATGTTTTTATTTTAATTGATTTATTTTTTCAATATATATATTTATTTATTTATTTTAATTGGAGGCGAATTACTTTACAACATTGTATTGGTTTTGCCATACATCAACATGAATCCGCCACGGGTGTACACGTGTTCACCATCCTGAACCTCCCCCCACCCCCCTCCTTTATTATTGCTCAAACAGTATGTATATATTGTGAGGGTTTTTTAGGAAAAACAAAAAACCAGAATTTGGATATATTAGGTCTCTTTTTCCTGTTACTGACATGACTTGATATTGTCTCACAACTCTAGGGTACTCTGTTTTGTGTTTCCGCACTTCCATTCTTTTTCCTGCTTATGTTTCCGTTGGGTCATTGCTGATGACTTATCCTCCACCTTAACTGATTATTTCCTCAGCTGTGCCAGTCTACCAGTGAGTCCAACAAGCGTGCTCTTCAAGAGTGCTATTACCAATTGTTCTTCCTAGGACTCATCTAGGAATGAATATTTCCTATAGCTTATTTCTTCCAAAATGACCCATGCTTTTATTTTTTATGAATGCTGCTTACCAATTTACTGGAGCCGTTAGCATGTTAATTATATTTATGTTTGATTCCCTCTCTGATGTTTCCAACATCTGGTTTACCTTTGAGCATTATTCTGCTGATTGCCTTCTCTCTTAGCAGTGGGTGCATTTTCTGCTTTTTAGCATCTTGTCATTTTTGATTGAATGGCAGACATTGTGTATAGATCAGTTGAGGCTGATGTAAATAATATTTTTGCCTAGAAATGAGCATATATTTCTTCTGGCAAGCCATTGAGGGGTTTAGTCAGTCCATTTAGGTCTTGAACTGAGTTTAGGGTTTATTGTTATACATAATGTACTCCATCTGTAAATTTTTTAGCATTGCCTTGTGTTTAGGTTGGAGTCTCCAGCATGGGATAGCATGCTTCAACTGTCAGCCTTTCCCATGCACCTGTGCAAGAGTGGTTTCTCTCTGTGCTTTGCCATTCTGTACTTTAGTAACTTCTGTTTATATCTGTGTTATTTTCTCTTGTGCTTTCTTTTAGTCTGGTTTCTTATACATTGTTTATATTTTTGTTGAGCTGAATATTTAAGTTTTTAACTTTCATGGTTTCATTTTTATTTATGAGAGTATTTTTGGCTATTCACTTTCTGAAAATCATTGCTTTAAGTGTATCTGTAGATTCTTATAATCAGTGTTTTCATTATCATTAAGTTTTTAGATTCTGCATTTTCAGTGTGTACTTTCCTTTTACATGAGGTAGTTTTCAATTACAGGTGGAAGGGAGTTTGGAATTTTTTATTTTCTCGGTGATATTTAAGTGCTCAAGGGTTTTTTGCATAGTAATCAGACAGTAAGTTATATTTCTATTTTATGAAGCATATTACTATTTTCTTTGTAACTTAATATTAGATCAGTTTTTTGACGACCCACAAGTAGTGTAGAAGAAGGTATAATATATTCTTTGTTATCAGTGTGTGAAGTGTGTCTGTATTATCAGTGTAAGACGTGTGTGTATTCTTGAAACCATAAGGATTTTTCTTTTATCTTTGAAGTATAATAGTTTTATATTACCATCTCAGTGTTGATCATCCATGTTTACTTTCCCAATACTTTTATGGGTCCTTTCAAGATGTAGATTTAAGTTTTCCTTTGTTTCTGGAAATAGTATTGAATTACAGTTTTAAAATATTCGATACACTAAATTACTTTGGTTTTCTTGCTCTGGCCATCCAATTATATGTATGTTCTTTCTTCTTTGCCTGTTTCCCATTACTAACAGTTTTTTTCTGTCTTTCTTCCTTCTTGATGTATCTCATTTACATTATCTTGGATATTTCCTAACTTTATTCCATACCATTTATTAAACTTTCATTTGAATCTATTTTTCCCTGAGAATCTTGCAATTTAGTCATAATTTCTGAAATAATTTTGCTTATTTTAATCATTTTATTTCATTGGTTTGATGAACTGTCCTTTCTTTTTTTTCTTATATTTTTGTTTCTGCCTTTTGAATTTCTGATTCAAGGTGATTTTTCATATTTCCAAAGGCTTGCTCATTTATATGTAATTAAGTCTGCAGTGATTTCTTGTAAGTTATTTCTACTTTATGATTATTTTTTGGGGGAGAATTTACATCAGCTTAATTGAGTTGACTCTTCCTTTCTGATCCATATTATAATTTTTAATAGATTCTTGTTTCCCATGGATTTTTTTAAAGATTTGATAATATTTAGATTTCTAATTCAATGCTGCCCTCTTCTGCCAATTCTAAAGTCCATTTCTTTAGTGGAGTGTGTGTGTGTGTGTGTGTGTGTGTATGTGAGAGAGAGAGAAAGAGAGAAAGAGAATGGGAGAGAGGGAGAGAGGTGAGGAATATGGACCATGTCTTTTATTTTTTGTTAAGTCTTTTTGTTTTGCTTGTTCTCTTCCAAAACTCTAAACTTTTCCAATTTGTTTCTTTTCTCCTTTTCTATTAGTCAAGGGAGTCATCTCCCTTTCCTTTTGTTGTTCCTCTCCCTGAAGCCATGCCTTTCAAAAGCTGCCATGTGAAATCATGTGTACTTTTCAGCATCCTTCTTGTCATCAGTAATTATATTTGTCAATAGACATTTTTAAAGTACTTTCACACTTAAGGTCAACTTTCTCTTTTTGGCTGTGCTTTTGAGAACTCTTTATGTACCTTTACCTTCCATCTCCTCATTTTCTTATAGTTTTTTTCAAACTTGTTCAGCTTTTGGTAGGAGTGTGCGTGAGAGATCACAAGATTTGACGAGTTTTATTTCTCCGGTTATTATAAAGTTTGACAATCCTCTGTGGTTTAGTTATGCTGAGATTGCAGGGTTTATGTAGCTTCATTTGCTCCTCTTATTGTTCTTTCTTATTTTTATAGGATATATGCAAAGTGTAGACCTAGCGAGCTGCTATTATTTTCAGCTCTCCTGAAGTTCTCAAAGCGTCACTGTAGAGCAGCACACCAGTTTTATACTCAAAGATTAAAAAATGTTGAGGCTCTATGGGTAGTAAACCCAAGACTATACAGCTCATCAGTGACCAGAACTGACAATAAAGTAGTTATTTGAAAGCAAGTGTTCCGTTAAGCCTTTCTTCCCAGACTATGGAGCCTTCATTGTTTTGGTGCCTGATTCTTCTCTGTAGAAATAACTAGACTTCTGCATGATTGTCCCTAAGGTGGGTTGTAGGATGTTTTTCCCTATTCACTAAGTGTACCGGGCCCCTCTCAGAAATGTGCATTTTGGATCTTTTCTAGATTCCATTCCTTCCATACAGAAGAACATCTATAATAGTGATTTCTGCCACAGATGCTAAAGTTATAGGATATAGATGCATGCCCAGCAGAACTCAAGACCAGTAATGAAAGCTATCATTTCTGATTTTTCTCTGATGCTTTCTCTGATTCAGCCTTTTTTTTTTTTTCTTTTTTTTACAAGGGGGATGGATTATCTCACTGTTACTCTCCCCATTCCTGGCAGCATTTTATTGAATATGATTGTGTAGGTCAGTAATTTAAACTGATAAGTTGCATAGAAATGTAATGCAAATATAAAGGCAGATTTCATCAAACAAGTTTAGAACGGCTCCAAGTTTTAAAAATAGTTACAAATAGACTTGTCATCAAACCTCAATTTAGCAGCAAACATGACAACAAAATAGAATTCTGTCTTAAAAACGTGTTACCTGTATATCTACCTTGCCCATCATGTCTAATGTAATGTCCTAATTTCAAATAAATATTTTTTACCACTTTAGGTCACATGTCAAAATTTTCATTTAGTCAACACAGTCACCAAACCCAGAAAGCATGTGATATTCCTATTTCCCCAACTCAGTGATTATCATCCACAAAACTGTAGTATTGTTAGTAGCTGTGGTAATAATCATGGTAGATAGCTTTTATTGAGTACTGTATGTCCACTTTGTTGTTTAATTTAATCATCATAAAAATCCTGTAGGATTTTTGTATTCTGTAGGCCATGCCTTTTCCTAAGTTTACTATAAAATATGTTTCTTTTCACCAAACTTCTTAGAAGATTCTCTATTTCATGACTTTCCTTTGCATTCTTTTAGCATGTGGCTCCTGCCCTCATCACTCTATTGAAACTTATAACCGATAATCATCTTATTGACCAATGGAAAGGCTTCTCTTTATTTCTTATCTAGGTGGACCTTTCCTAAAGCCTTTGATATTGTTTACCACTCAATTTTTTATGCAGTTTTATTTATTATTAATTATTTATTTGACTGCATCAGGTGCTAGTTGTGGTACATGGGGTCTTCATAGCAGCATGGGATCTTTCTTTGGTGCTCAGCTTTCTTTATAGTCCAACTCTCACATCCATACATGACCACTGGAAAAACCATAGTTTTGACTAGATGGACTTTTGTTGGCAAAGTAATGTCTCTGCTTTTTAATGTGCTGTCTAGGTTGATCATAGCTTTTCTTTTAAGAAGCAAGTGTCTTTTAATTTCACAGCTGCAGTCATCCTCCGCAGTGATTTTGGAGCGCAAGAAAATAAAGTCTTTCCCTGTTTCCATTGTTTCCCCATCTATTTGCCATAAATTGATCGGTCCAGACACCATGATCTTAGTTTTCTGAATGTTGAGCTTTAAGCCAACTATTTCACTCTCCTCTTTCACTTTCATCAAGAGGCTCTTTATTTCTTGTTCGCTTTCTGCCATAAGGGTGGTGTCATTTGCATATCTGAGGTTATTGATATTTCTCCTGGCAATCTTGATTCCAGCTTGTGCTTCATCCAGCCTGGCATTTCCCATGATGTACTCTGCATATAAGTTAAATAATCAGGGTAACAATATACAACCTTGACATACTCCTTTTCTGATTTGGAGCCAGTCTGTTGTTCCATGTCCAGCTCTAACTGTTGCTTCTTGACCTGCATACAGATTTCTAGGAGGCAGGTAAGGTGGTCTGGTATTCCCTTATCTTTAAAAGTTTTCCACATTTTGTTGTTATCCATACAGCCAAAGGCTTTGGAGTGGTCAATAAAGCAGAAATAGATATTTTTCTGGAATTCTCTTGCTTTCTTGATGATCTAACGGATGTTGGCAATTTGATCTCTGCTTCCTCTTTTCTAAATCCAGCTTGAACATCCAGAAGTTCACAGTTCATGTACTGTTGAAGCCTGGGTTGGAGAATTTTGAGCATTAGTTTGCAAGCATGTGAGATGAGTGAAATTGTGCGGTAGTTTGAGCATTCTTTGGCATTGCCTTTCTTTAGGATTGGAATGAAAACTAACTGACCTTTTCCAGTCCTGTGGCCACTGCTGAGTTTTCCAAATTTGCTGGCATATTGAGTGCAGCACTTTCACAGCATCATCATTTAGGATTTGAAATAGCTCAGCTGGAATTCCATCACCCCCACTAGCTTTGTTTGTAGTAATTCTTCCTAAGGCCCACTTGATTTCACACTCCAGGATGTCTGCCTCCAGGTGAATGATCACACCATCGTGGTTATCTGGGTCATGAAGATCTTTTTTGTACAGTTCTTCTGTGTATTCTTGCCACCTCTTAGTATCTTCAGCTTCTGTTAGGTCCATACCATTTCTGTCCTTTATTGTGCCCATCTTTGCATGAAATGTTCCCTTGGTATCTCTAATTTTCTTGAAGAGATCTCTAGTCTTTCCCATTCTATTGTTTTCCCTTTATTTCTTTGCATTGATCACTGAGGAAGGCTTTTTTATCTCTCCTTCCTATTCTTTGGAACTCTGCATTCAGATGCAGAGTAAATCTACATTCAGGTTTGCTCCCTGGTCCTCTACAAAAAAAGAAAAAAATTGATGATCCTTGCTTTTGGTTATTGAAAAGTATACTTAGCAAATGTTAAGTATAATTATATATATATATGTATACACACACACATATATATATGCATATATATATAATTTTTATCTTTGATATCACTTTTAATTCATTCTAATTTGTTCACACTAGATCCCATGATTTTAATTGCATCAAGAAGAGAATGTTCCAGTAAGTGAGGAAAAATAATAATTTCCATCCAAGTATCTCTCACACTACTCGTTTCGTTCCTCAGGAGTTCTGCCATGAGGCACTTCTCTTATTTTGCTAAACCATTGGATGGTTTGGAGAAAGAATTGCTGTGGAATCATAGTCTTAGAAGATTTAAAATAAGGCAAAATGTTTCTCCAGGGAAATATATTTTGTGAAAAAAAAAAAAAGCAACAACTCTGTGTATTTATGGCTTTCTTCAACCCTGATTTATAAGTCTAAAATAATCAGCTAGAGCCACTGGTGAGAGTAGGCTTCCTGGCTGATGCAGAGAGAGGCACATTCAGTGAAGGCCTTGTGTCCTTACATGTTGCTTTGGCAGGGTGTTAATGGGATTACCCACGCTTCATTTGGACAAGGCTTGGCCCAGAATACATATCTGGATCATACCTGAATACCAAAGGAGAGATTCCTCCATCATAAACATCCCTGAGCCCCTGCATTGATGTTAAAACCTTGGATGCCTTTGTTATGGCCCTTAATTCTGTTAATCGCCCTAGGTAAAGATTAGCTGCTCTTGTCAATTTAATTCAGCTTCAAACAAAGCAACAAGGTCACTATTTTTTCCCCTTCTCTCCCTCTCTCCCATTCTCTCTCTCCCTCTCCCTCTCTTTGCCAGCACACAGGATTGAGTTGTCATGTAGCTCTAATAGGCAGCGTGGGGAATCGTTAGTCCACCTCAACGCCCTGACTGATGGGCACTTCACTTCAATCATCTGCCTGAGCAGTAGTGGCCCAGTACTATTGACACTGTGTCAGCTGCAAGAGAAGATGCCTTAATCGGCCTCGACACCCTCTGCATTGATTTGACAAGTTGCTGTAATGACCTTCTTGTTTTTCTGAAGGATTACTGTTTACTCAGGAGGTGCCGCTGACTAAATGTACTGCATCGTCATGGAAACGCTGCTGGTGGAGGCTGCCTCCCCACCAGGACTGGGTGGAGGGTGACATTGATAGGAGACTCTGAATATTTCAATGAACTGGTCTGTCCCAATAGTACTAATTCCAGCCCATTAATCAGACCTGCTCTGAAGAGCCAACTGGAATTAGGGACCAGCCTTGTCAGGTCCCCTGTAAAAGACAGTTTGCTACAAAACTCATTTTTTCCCCCAGAACCCATGTTGAGGTTTACTTAGAGTGAGAAGGCACTGTTCACTGTGGCTACTTCCTGAGTGCACCTGGAAATTATGATCATTTACATATTATAGAAGGAGGCTGCTTTCTCCTTCACAGACACACCCTTGTCCGTGAAGGGACAAGGGACAAGAAGGGACAAGAATGGAGGAAAGGAAACAATACTTGTAACTGGCAATGTGTCAGCGCTGTTTCCTTTATGAATAATAATTGCTCTATAAGTGATAGCTATTGTTATTTTATTTCGTTGATTCTAAGATAGAAAATGTGCACCCCTAACATTCCTGAAATCAAGCACGTCTTATAAATCAATCTGTACATCTGTTGTCAGCCAGGTGGCACTTCTGACACAGGAGAAAATGTTCCACTCACCTTTTCTAGTAAGAACAAAAACAACAGCATCAAAGTCTCTTAGATTCAATATTGCAGGTTTTTGCAGTGAGTGCTTTATACAGATTACTTCTTTGAATTTTTAACAAAACTCGTGTAAGTGCATATTGTATTTGGCTGCAAGAAACAAGGGCCCTGTCTACAGAGGACTAAATGCAAAAGATTTATTTTTTTGTTGTTGTTCTCATTAACAAGAAATCTAGAAGTAAGTGTTTGTTGGCATTGTCTCAGCAAGTCAAGGATTTCAGATCCAAAGTCTCAGCAATTCTCTTTATCTTTTCCTCGTGGGTCCAAGATAGCTGCTGGAGTTAAAGGCATTGCATCATAACTGCAGTTGAAAGGAGGAAAAGGGGGAAAGAGTATAGCTCTCATCAGCCCTTCAAAAGGATTCCTGTACATCACTCTTAACTGTTTCCACCGTCTTCCATCCAAGGGTAGATGAGTAGTAGATCTCATCTACCCCTCCTATATTCAAGAAAAGCTGGGTCTTTTAAAAATCATGGCATGTTGCATCCCTACCCAAACTGGAATTATTGTCACTAAGGAAAAAGAGCAGGAAGGATATTAAATAGGCATCTCTAGTGTATCCTATGAGTAAAATATAACTATACATATGCCCATTGTACAGATCATGAAATGGAAGCTTAAAGAGGTTAAGTGATTGAAGCTTCACAACTGTCCCATGAAAGAAATATTCTTGTTCCCATACTACAGGTAAAGGGTAAGCCAAGTTTACAGAAATTAGGGAATTTGCCCTCATTGTCACACATCTACCTTCTTCTAGAATTTTGACACCATGTACTACACCACAAGTCATTCTAGGGAAGGCTTTGATTCAATGGCAAGACAGTTTGAAGATGGAAAGAGGAACTGGGCTAAGAAACATGATTGAGACTTTGTTTTTCTTCTCCCAGTGATTCGGCCAGTGATCATGAGCAGAATCTATTTTGTGGTTGCGTGTGATTTGTTTGATGTCTATTAAGTGAGCACAGAACATCTGGCTACTTTTCCAAGACTCTTGAATGGAGGCCATCTGCCCATTTTTACTGCTTATTTTGAGGCTCATTGGCCATGCGAGTGTTTTATCTCTTGGGCTCCTGTTGACTCCTGACTTCCCTGGAAAGTCCTGGGCAACTTCAGCTATAAATTAAAGACTACTTAGAGGAAAAAAAAAAAAGAAAGAAAGAAATTGAGACCTGGGTGGAGGGCAAGAGTCCTGTACATGGTAAGATAAGGAGAGATGACCATATGAGGTGATCCTGAGTCAAGGCACCTGGGTAGGTAAGGAGAATTCTAATTCCCCTTTCCTATGAAAGCTACTCTTCCCACAAACAACCCCAACCCCCAGGACACAACATTACGTGTAGTTCTGATGGGGCTATTTATACTGAAATTCCACTTTTAGCCCCCTGGTCCTAAGCTGTGCTCTGTCTCCAGCAGACCTGGAATGTAAACAAATAGTGTTTAGTCCAGTGATTGGCAGTGTGCACTAGGTAGGGCCATTTAGAACTCTCCCTAGATTCTAACTCTTAACAGTGAGAGAATGTCCCTATTTTTTCCAATGATGAGCCATTAGTATAAAGGTCTAGGGATGCTAATACTCTCTCTCACCACCGGGAAGAGAACTTAGCTGCGAATGATACAGTCATTCAGTGGGGGATGAATCCAGACACGGCAACATAGCCAGAGCCCTGAAAATATCATTGAGCCCCTGGATCTACCATTGCCTGACCTGTGACCTATTTCAAACTAAGTTAAACAAAGGAACAGCAACCAAAGAAAAACAGCAAGAAATCTGTTGTCTGGTGTAACTGGAAAGTCTCTCTCACTTTTGATAACAGTGATGCTGACTAAGACTCTAGAAATGAAGCACCTTGCTAAATAAAATCAACTAAAAAGTTTAAAGGAACATAACCAAGGCAATAATCCAAGACTATTTGAAGGACATATAAGGAATGAGTTGAGAAGAATGGCTGAAAACTAAGTTTGAGAACATGGAAGGTGAGATATTGCTTTTCTTTACACAGTGAATGTATACATACAAGTACATATATGAATGTATGTACATACACACATACATACATATATTTGTATGTACACATGCATATGTGCACACACAGACGTATATACCTTGTATTATCTCATGGATGTATGTGTGCATGTACAGGTGTATGTATGTGTATATACAGTTATTTTCAGATCTATTTAAGTGCTATTGTGATTGAGTTGATAGTGCTTATAGACAAACCTGAATTTTCTCCAAGGTCCTTTTTATCGTTTTCTATAGCAACAAATAAGAAAAAAAATGTTCCTACCCCATTCATAAAAAGGTCAATTAATTTTTTGTGTTTTTCTATGGTCTAGTGGCTAACTGAAAACTCTCCCCATCTCTTACCCCCAGCAAGAGCTTCAGAAACACAAAAGCTGATGCAGTGTCCCTAGTTCTTAAAGCCCCTCCTCCAGACTTTTTCCTTTAATGAGTTTAAAAATTCAATAATAACTATGCATATGGGAGTAGAATCCATTGTGTCATCCTTGTTTAAGTGTTTCACTATTAACCTCTTACATTTATAAATATTTTCAAGGGAGAGCACATGCATATTTCATATGCCATGCTGAATGTGCTCTCTACACAGGTTGCCAGAAGGCAAAATACAAACACATGAAATGTTCAACTAGATCATATGCAGCTCAGTTAAATAAATACTAAGATGACAGACTCTAACAGTAATTCACTATCAAATTGTTAATAGACAGTACATTGTCTGTTATGCCCAAATTGTGTTACCAGTGAGTCAAATTAAAGGGTGAAGAAAGTTAGATTTGTGTGTCACTTTAAATTGAAGCCTGCTTCAAAATGCTATCGAGCATAATGAAAGAATACCTATAGACCATCCTCTGTTGGCATGGTAATGTATTAAGCTAAGATAAATGGGGCAGTCATCTGAAGCAGGAACTAATGTTGACCAAACCAGCAGTTAACAAGCTGGGTACCTGACATATATCAGATTTTGAAAGACAGAAAACATTAACAGTCCTGCTGATCAAGATCTGATGAGGGTTTTTTTTTTTTTTTTAAAGTTCACTGGGTCTTGCTAACCACATATCTAAAAGAAAGAGTCCCTTTTAAAAAAATGTAATTTATCATTTCATGTATTTATTTTTGGCTGTGCTGGGCCTTCATTGCCGCACAGGCTGTTCTTTAGTTGCTACGACCGGGGCTACTCTTGGTTGCTATGCGCGGGTTTCTCACTGCGGTCTTCTCTTGCGAAGGAGCACGGTTGCAGGGCACACAACGGTAGTTTGTAGCGCGTGAACTCCGCACTTGTGGCTCAAGGGCTCTAGCGCACAGGTTCGATAGTTGCCCGTGGGCTGAGTCGCTCTGTAGCATGTGGGATCCTTCCTAATGAGGTTGAAGCCATGTTTCCTACATGGGCAGGCTGATTCTTTTACCGCTGAGCCACCAGGGAAGCCCAGAGTCACTTGACATGAAGGCAAGTCAAATTTCCAGAAGTGTGGTATCACTGTTTGTAGTAGCAGGGTTTGCAGTGGTTGGGAGGGTTAGACCTCATTATCCATACTATCACCTCATGCCACCACCCCAGCTATGTCATCTCAGCATAATGACCAGATGACTTAAGTTCCTCAATGAAGTATACTTCTTGGCAGGAGAAAAGAAAATTCAAACTGTGATCTATATTTCAGAGCTTAAACGATGTGGAAATTTCTGCTGTTGTTATTATTTCTTGATATTTGGGGGTTCTTTTGTTTGTTTTTCTCAGTTTACATCTTGAAAGATTTGTGCTACTCTACCATTCCAGGCCAAAATGCTATCTTATTCAGAGAGTAGGTTAGTATCATCATGCCTCTGCTGGACCACAGCCATGTCTCCTTAACGGAGTCTTAGGCCATGAGCCTGGGAGGAAGGAGCTGACATTCAGTGCCCGAGTGCTGCCCATCCATTCCCTTCTCTGACCCCTTCTCCCCCATCCAATCTGAGTGGTCTCCACTCCTCTCTTTTCTTTATGCTGTATTTCACTTATTCGTAATGACCATACACTGAGGTACCCAACTCACATTCTACCCCTAAGCTGTTGCAGCTGCTGCTAAGTCACTTCAGTCGCGTCTGACTCTTTGCAACCCCATGGACCGCAGCCTATGAGGCTCCTCCGTGAAAACTCCATGGGAGTTTTCAGGCAAGAGTACTGGAGTGGGTTGCCATTGCCTTCTCCATCTACTCCTAAGATGTGCCTCCTAAAATTGTGTTGTCTATTTGTGATTAGGACCATACAGCAATTCCAGAGACAGTATGTATATGTGTGTGTATATATATACATACACACACACATATATCTACCTGTATGAGCCCCGAGGCAGCTGTGACATGGACTGAAATGAACTGGTCAGTGAATATCAAACTGAACATGTGTACATCTGAGTGATCCTGGACATATCTGTGTACACATGTGTCTGTCAGTCTGGGGAGCATAAAGAACAGTGACCTCTGTACTGATGGAGACATCTGTCAGGGGCTGAGATATATACCCCTCTGCTCCCCTAACCCAGCCATGGATAAGTAGATACCCTGATAAACCTCTCTCTACACACCTGTATTCATGAGAATTTGATAGTAACAGATAACCTTTCCTGCATATAATACATGTCCGTGTTAATAGAAGCCACATGGTGATTGGATACATTAGTGAGAATGCTAAGATAGTAGGATTTGGAACCTCCTAAGCAGCCAGTGGGACCTTCCAGTCCCTCTCAAAACCATCTGCAGCAGTAGTCACCTCGGTGATCCCCATAAAGAGCTGGGTCTTACTGTGGACAAAGCCCCATCATTAACCTGTGCATATTTTTCTTGTGCAGCAACAGAAACATGAGGTCAGTCCAGCCTGGGGCAGTTTCTCTCCAAGAGAAGATGGAGGAAGCACAGCTAAGTGACTGGAAATTTGACATGCCTTCATGTCAAGAGATACCTGTACCTCTTGGAAACAACAAGCCCTTTGTGGTACCTCAGTGGGATCATCAGTGGGGCATGGCCCTCTCTTGGACGACGTAAGAGCTCTGTTATATTTCCCTGGCCCCTGAAGGGCTTCTGAAGCATCACCTCCTTTCCCTCACCAGCTTTACACTCCTGGTTCTGCCCATCACATCCATTTCCCCAAGTGGCATCTGCCTATTGCCTCCAGGTCTGTGGAAATTGTCTCCATCTGCCTCTTCCCCTGGAAACCTCTCACTGACAATCTAAGTCTCTGCTTCTATTCTCTTCATACAATACTATCTCAAAACCAGTGGTCCTTAAAACGTGCCCCCGCCCCAGACCATCAACACTGATAGTGTCTGAGAGCTTATTAGAAACGTATTCCTGTGTGTTTATCTTGTTTATCCTTTTAAGAGTATGGAAACAAACCGTGCAGTTCCCATTCATTGTGAAGCCTCAACAATCAGACCCATTGTCCGTCAGAGCCGGGAATGCGCTTGTTCCTGCCTGATCCTTTGTGTCCAGGTGGTGTTGCTGGGGGAGGCTCTGAGCCTGACTGAGCAGGAGGCTTGGTAAATGTTTATTGAATGAATACATGATTTACAAGTGAACAGGAAGCAGAATCATAAGGCAGTAGAAAGTCCAGGCTCTGAGGCAAGACTTTCTCAGAGCAAATCCTGGCTCCTATATTGCTGGTTCTGGGGCCCTAGACAGTTACTTAGTCTCTATGCTGCTAAGTCACTTCAGTCGTGTCCGACTCTGCGACCCCAGAGACGGCAGCCCACCAAGCTCCCCCGTCCCTGGGATCCTCCAGGCAAGAACACTGGAGTGGGTTGCCATTTCCTTCTCCAGTGCATGAAAGTGAAAAGTGAAAGTGAAGTCGCTCAGTCGTGCCCGACTCTTCACAACCCCATGGACTGCAGCCTACCAGGCTCCTCCATCCATGGGATTTTCCAGGCAAGAGTACTGGAGTGGGGTGCCATTGCCTTCTCCTATGCTTGCTAGCAAAAAAGGCATGGTAATGGTGCCGATTCTGTGGGCAGTGTGTGGATTTGATATATTAATACCGATAAGTACTTTGAATGGTGCATGTCATCTAGTTGCTATTGTTATTGTTTAGTTGCTCAGTCGTGTCCAAATGTTTGTGACCCCATCGACTGTAGCCCACCAGGCTCCTCTGTCCTTGGGATTTCCCAGCAAAGAATACTGGAGTGAATTGCCATTTCCTTTTCCAGGGCATCTAGTAAGCACCCCCTATTATGAGTATTAATTAAGAAGGATTTTAATTCTGATATATTCCTGTTGAAGGATTTCACTGGATTTCCCCAAAGGATACTTGGAATTAGAATCTGGAATATACAGACAGACAGTCTGTGACTTATGATAGTTCAACTTATGATTTTTCAGTGTTATGATGACGTGAAAGCAATGTACATTCAGTAGAAACTGTACTTTGAATGTTTCATTTTGATCTTTTCCTGAGCGAGTGATACGTATTACAAGACTCTCTCAGGATGCTGGAAGTGGCACCCATAGCTTGCAGTCAGCCCTGACTGACAACCAACACACTTACAACCACTCAGCACCCAGGCAACCATTCTGTTTTTCACTTTTAGTGCAGTGTTCAATAAATTACTCAAGAGATTCAGCACTTGATTATAAAATAGGCTTTGTGTTAAATGATGTTGCCCAACTGTAGGCTAATGTATGTGTTCTGGGCATGTTTAGGGTGGGCTAGGCTAAGGTACCATGTTCCATCAGTTGGATATGCTAAATGCATTTCAATTTGTTATGTTCTCAACTCATGATATATTTATAGGGACATAACCCATCATAAGTCAAAGAAGAGCTGTATATATATTATCTTCTGATTCTATTTCTTGGCACTTCTCAACACAGTGTCTGGAAAAGAGCTTTATTTGGTGATGTCATTTTCTACCCACTAACAGTGTTTATAAATTTGAGACAGAGTTGAAGAGAGCAGAATTTGCTGAAGTCTGTCTTGCTCTTCCCTTTTCACCTCTCCTTTTCCTCAGCCCCCATCTTCTTTGGGGCTTCCCTGGTGTCTCAGTGGTGAAGAGTCCACCTGCAATGCAGGAACTGCAGGAGACGCAAGTTCGATTCCTGGGTCAGGAAGATCCCTGGAAGAGGGCGTGGCAACCCACTCCAGTATTCCTGCCTGGAGAAGCCCATGGACAGGGGAGCCTGGCGGGCCATAATTCATAGGGTCACAAAGAGTCAGAAGCAACTTAGCACACATACATCTTCTTTTCCCTCCTATTTCCTGCTTTTCCCTTTTCTTTCTTGCTGTCTTTCTATGCATCTCTCTCTTCTCTCTGCCTCCCCTTCCTCTTAACCCACACTGACTTCCTCCTTTTCTTCCTCTCTCTCACCCAGATGCTTCTGGAACCATCACAATTGGTTTCTGCCAAAACAATGAAATGCCACAAAATGTCTGAAATATTATACATGACTCTTAACCGCCCTAATGAACATGCTAGGAAAGTGTCCAGGGAAACGAAACATTATTGCAAGTGAAGTACTCAAAGTTATTTTTTCACTGTACCTGAAATTGAACTTCTTTGCTATTCTTTCAGCTGAGAACATCTTGTTACAAACTATCCCCAAAGCAAAGGCAGGAAGGGCTGCCTGGGGACCACTTGGGTACCACCTGGTATCCCAGCCCACCAGCAGAATGCCAGTCTCACCCGCCTCGCAAAGCGGACAGACTGCAGGTCTCATGGCTGCTGTCTTCCATCAGATGCCTCATTCGCCCCTGCAGCTTGGAGGGGGCCTAAAATGGAGAGTTCATGATCCCCCCGTGCTCAGAGGCTGAGTATGCCCCTCACATGTACTGAGGAGAGGATTCTGATGTTTGGTGGGAGGTTGGACACAATGACCTCAGAGATCCCTTCAAAGTGGGAATTCTGTGATTAGGGTCAATTCTTAACCTCTGAACTGTTGAAGGTAACTGGAATTCTGCTGGACTGTGGGTCACCCCACCTCAGCCCTCAAACCACGGAGGCCTTTTTTAATGGTCAGCATTCCCTCAGCCCTCTGACAATCATCCAGTACAATTCCTCTGTATTCCACCTTAGCTCTGTACTCTATCTCAAATATAAACAGTAAGTCAAACATGTCTCTCTGAAGTGGCTGCAAAGATAGGGTGTTGCCCACCCAGGCCAGCTGATTATGGCTTTTTGGTTCAGATGGGGGGTGGCTCAACACAGGAGTGAGTGACGGTGCCAGTGGGCCATGCCCGTCCTTGACTTCTGCCTCAGCAGAAAAGCCCTCTCCTCCTCTTGGGGGTGCATCCTCCTCCCGTTTTAAAAGTCAAGCCGAATTTATACCCCCTTTCTCTCCCAGCCAAACAGGTGACTCCTGCCAGGCCAGGAAGAGAAAAAGGGCATTGTCTGCTTCTCCCTCTGGCTCCACTTCATTTCATTGAGCTCACGTGTTCCCTCTTCATGTCACTGAAAATGTTATTTATCGATCCTGCTGACAGTGGCAGTAAATAGAGCCCAGGCTGTTTTACATCGCTGATGAGAAGGCAGGCTCCATAACTCATCAGGCCCAATCTGATTCCACATCAGTCCTCTTCCCCTTTTTTCTCCTCTGTATCTCATTACAGAAAGAGGAATTAATACACATGGACAGAAGAGAAATGAGTTTGGCTGCTCTTAGGGCTTTTGTGGGAAAGCAGACATCCTCAGTGGCTCTTTAAGAAAAATGGATGGAGGGTCAGCCCACTTGCTCGCTGTGGACCGTTAGCTGTGCCCTGATGATAACAGACTGAGGGGTCCTCATACCCTTGGACTGGAGCTGAGATTTGGGGATTAGCATAGAGATGGCTTCCCAGCCATTCTTTTGAATCTCGATGTACAGCTATGGGCCAGGGATGCTATGAACTGTAAGATAAAATGATGCATTTTCTTGCAATGCCTACTTTAGATTTAAGGAGTAAATGTATATTAAAATAAACACAAATATTTTAATGTGGGGTTAACTCGAATGGACATGGATTTTAGTGTGACACTTCAAAGAAATTTTGCTTTTGTGATGAGTTCCATTGGAGCTATGCTTCAGACCTCAGTGACGAGCAATCCCTTCATCCCTTCATTCTGGCTTTGGGCCTTCTCAAATAAAACACTTCCAAAAATGAGCCAACCTGTTCATCCTACTCTTCCATCTTTTAATGTTTATTTATTTGGCTGCATCAGGTCTTAGTTGGGGCATTCGAGATCTTCACTGTAGCCGTGGCCTCTCTAGTTGTCGTGTAGAGGGCTCAGTAGCTGTGGTGCTTAGGCTCAGTTGCTCCGCGGCATGTGGGATCTTGGTTCCCTGACCAGGAACTTCTGAAAACACTTACTTTGCATTGAACCCACCATAGTAGACAGTGAGTCTACACTGAGACAAGTGGTACTGAGTGGAATCCGTGCTGAACGTAGGGTGGGAACCCTGAGATTATTCTCCAGGCCTGTCCCTTTGTTGCTGGATTTCAGGCACAAAGCTCCCTCTTGCCCCAAACTCACTATCCTCCTCTGTTAAATGGGGTTGATGGTATCTGCCTGCCTGAGCCTTCGTGAGCATTAACTGAGACAGAGAGAGGAACTTTGCTCGTCAGTCGTCTTGTACCTGGGATTAAAGCAGTATTAGAACGCAGAATCAGCGCCAATCACTTTTCTTTTATCTTTTTAATATTTATTGGTTTGTCTGTACCAGATATTTAGTTGCGGCATGCAGGATCTTGGTTGCCACCTATGGGATCTTTCAGCTGTGGCATGCAAGACCTAATTCCCTGAAGCCCCTTGTGTTGGGAGCAGGAAGCCTTACCTGCTGGATCACCAGGGAAGCCCCTGAGCACCCGTTTCTGATGGCAGGTACATCATCGTCATAAGGGCGTGTGGAAGGACTACATGTTACAAAACGTCCCACCATGTGAAACAGAATTTGTGTCATTATTGAGCACTCGCTAACCGACTTAAGGTCAGACACGGAGAATACTCTGTGGAGTACAAGAGGACTCTGATCTAAGGAAACCCATGTCTAACTGAGATAAGTAGACAAATGTCACTAGTGTGGGACATGGGCAAGCAATAGCTAGACTGTGCAGGTAGACTGTCTGTCCAGACTCTATAATAAAAACAGGACTATCACTGTGAATGTTTATGGGTGTTTAGTATGTTCTAGCAGAGAAAGCAGTGGCACCCCGCTCCAGTACTCTTGCCTGGAAAATCCCATGGACGGAGGACCCTGGTAGGCTGCAGTCCATGGGGTCGCTAAGAGTCGGGCACGACTGAGCGACTTCACTTTCACTTTTCACTTTGATGCATTGGAGAAGGAAATGGCAACCCACTCCAGTGTTCTTGCCTGGAGAATCCCAGGGACAGAGGAGCCTGGTGGGCTGCCACCTACAGGGTCGCACAGACTCGGACACGACTCAAGTGACTTAGCAGCAGCAGCAGCAGCATGTTCTAGGCATTGTCCTAAGGACACTACCTGTAGTTATCTCCACTAAACCTTCTAACAAACCTCCAAAATGTATCTTCATTTATAATTAAAGAATCCAGGCTTAACCAGATGAGGAGGTTCCCCCATGATCCTGCAGTGTTTGCACCAGATTTGTTTGACTTCGGAGCCTCTGAAAAGGCCTTCTCAGGGAGCTGTGACCATGCAGGGCAGGGGTGCGTGAACATTGCCAAATAAGCCCAATTTTGTTCACTTTTATCCTCTGGGCACTAGGGCTCCTCAACCCCTCACTGTGCCTCAGGTTCTTCATTTGCAAGAGAAAAGGACTGACTTAGTTGATCTCAATTCTGAGACTCTGGATATACTTGTGAAAAGGGGAACTAGATAGATTGAACTTCAGTCTAAAAAGCTTGTGATAGGCTTTGAAAACGGGCATGATACAGCCCTAAACTAGGACTCGGTTATCTCTCAGGAGATGGTTCCTTTAATTTTGGAAAAATAGATGCACAATTCATCCACTTCTTTGAAATAAATTTTGAACATATGTGTGTACATGTATGTACATACACATATATATTCATATGTAAAATATGTACATATAATACATATACATTCATAGGTAAAATATAGGTATTTATATAAATATGTACCACATATATATAAACTATATATGTATATGTATACAAACTATATATGTATATTGTATATGTATACAAACACTTATCATTATTATTGCAATCTTTATTAACTTGCTTGAATTTTAAGTTGACTCTCCCTCTCCTATACTCAAAGTTTAGAGCTCTGAGTATTGAGATATCTGAAAATCCTAGCTTTTATTCCTTTATTTGCCATCTTTAGAAGTTACTGCTGCTTGTTTTCTTAGCTATTTCATAGTTCCTAAACTTTGCTTAAAAGTGTTTCTAATTCTTCACATTGAAAAGTGGACTGCAAATGAAGTTTAATACGGAATGTTTTGTACCAAGAAAACTAATGCCTCGTTTTCCCCCCTAATGAGTGCCAAAATCATCACAGACTCAAGGCTCATGAATAATGCATATCATCCAATTAAGTACAAATGCTGTTCAGTTCTTGCAAGTGGTATGTGATACCAGTCTGGCCTTAGAATGGGCACTGAGGGTAGGGATGGAAGAAGGGCTTGGGGAGCGTTGTGGTTGTGTGCCTGTGTATCTGACAGCTAAGCCCCCACAACTTGTCATGCTCGTTATATCCTGCGAGCTAAACTTCCCATGCTCGAGTCCACAGAGAGGTGTTTTTTGTTTTGTTTTGTTTTTCCTAACCATAAATAGAACTTATCTTAAAATTTTAAATCCTCAGGCTCTAATGGCCTGGGAGCTCTTGTCTGGTCATGTCCTCTGTTTGTGAAACCATCCACTCTGACTGGCCAGCAGACCCCTCTCCCCAAGCTGAACTGCTTCAGGTGGTCACCCTCTAGAGGCTGACCCTCCGAGGGAGATGCTCCAGTGATTCTCTGTACCCAAAGAATACACTTCACTCTTTTGGCTCCTGATCAAGATGTCCTTCTTCACCAAGAGATCTTGGCAACCTTTTGAGGGTGCTGATTTGGGTGTTGGGTATGTGTTTGTTTATTTTTGTTTTAGCATTTATTTATTTGCACACAATACTGTGGTCAGGAGCTTGCTACTTCTCCAGGGAAGTTGTCTGCAACGCATCATTGAGGCGACAACTTAACGATTCAGAGAGATCATCCTCTGTGGTCTGCCATGGAGACTCAGGAAAGCATGAACTGGGCATGTTCTTTATCTTCCACGACCAAAAACACAGAGCCTGAAGGACATGATATCACATCAGCACTTTCAGACAGCCAGTAAAGGTGATTATATGTCTGAACCTCAGTTCCCTCATCAGAAATAGAAGATAGTAACTAACAAATGTTTTATCCAGGTGGGTGTATAGAGTAAAAGCATTGTTACCTATAAATCCTGAAGCCTTGTGCAAATGTTTGTAATTACCCTCTTCGCTATGAGTGTATAGACATCCCCACTAGGACTTCATGACTGGACATGACAAATCTCCAGGACTTGGGCTTACCCAAGCCAGGTTAATGTTGTTCATAAAAAATATTCATCTATCAGGGTTTGCATTTGTAACATTTAGTTGTGCCAAATAACAGAGCCAGCCGGCGGTTTCTTAGAATTACACCACCTAATAATGAATGCTGGAGACAGAATTTTTTTCAGCCTAAAATCTCTTCTTATAACTCAGGGTTGATGAGTGCTGCCCTACATTTCTCGATGGATCCAATTTAACACCAGACGAAGCAGTGACTCAGACTAACTTAAATATCTCAAGACAAGTTTCACCTTTTCCTCTGAGGCCGTATCAGTTCAATTGCATAAGTGCAAATTTATTGAAAGTGGTTTGGTGCTTAGCTTTTCTCTATTGGCAGTAATGGAGTTTAAATTTATAGCAGGCTGATGAATTTCAGATAAGAGAACCATTACCTTACAACAACATTAAGGAAAAATATATAACTCAATTGCTGAACCTCAAATGCGTATTGTTTGAATGAGGGGAGATGGATGAGGTAGGCTGACATTTGCAAATGCAATTCCTTTCCATCCTCGTGGTACTAGCCCAGGAGTTTGAAAGCATGGCATATTCCAGAAAGGGCTCGGGATAGTTATGCATTACAAGTGCATTATAACAAAATAGCAGAAGCAGGACATGATCTAGAGGTGAGGGATTTTTCCTTCTCCTAATTAATATAATTGGAGGTGTCTTTTGGCAAAGGACCAACGCTGTCGTAGGGCTTGGGTGATTCGTTTGGTACTTGTGACATCGTCGCCCATGTGTTATGTTCCTTTTATACTTGCTTTGTCTTCCCACAGGGTGGAACTCTGGCATTATATAGACGAAAATGAAGGATGCAGTCCACGTGTGAGGGCCAAAGAGGCCTGGGCGTCTCCATTTTCTTGAGACTTCCAATATATGGGGGAGGGGGAGAGGAATGCAACTGAAACAGCTTTATAAAAATTATATGTGTTATATTTATATGTTGTATTTTTAAATGTTTATGCTGAGTAAATGAATTCTTTACCTTTAAGAATGTAATATTATTTGCTACATTAAGATTATCACAGAATTGATAAAATGGGGGTTATAGACAATATTCTCACACAATGGAACACAAATTTCGGGTTGTGTGATGCACTTTATCTTTTCCCCATTTCTGTCATGCATCTTAGAAATTGTGTGAATGACATCATTTAGAGATAGTCTCTTTTTAAAATAATTTATTTTGATTGTAGTTGATTTACAGTGTTTCAGGAGAACAGTGTGACTCAGTCGTACATACATATGTATATCTATTATATTTCAGTTTCCAGCATAGGTTATTACAAGATACCAACTATGGTCTCCTGTGCCATACAGTAAGTCCTTGTTTGTTTATTTTATATAGTAATGTGTATCTACTAATCCCAAATTCCTAATTTATCTCTTTGTCCCTTTCCCCTTTAGTAACCATTAGTTTAATTTCTAAGTCGGTGAGTCTGTTTCTGCTTTGTAAATAAGTTCATTTGTATCTTTTTTTGAGATTACACATATACTCCACTTTGTATGAATATAAAGTCTTAACATGAGATGCTTTGTGAGTTTGTGTGTCAAATACGCCTTTCTGCCTTTCCATTTCCACCCCATTCCTCTATAGACCATAGCTTTCCAAAAAATGTCATTCTTGGGCAAGTTACTTACTTTTCTGGCTCTTGTTCTCATTCCTAAAATGCATGTGTGTCTGAGGCAGGGGTAAAGGTACGGGGGTCCCCAGCACCACCACAATCCAAGATGAGACCCCAGATTTCCCCAGGGTGAGAAGCATTTTCCCAGCTTTTAGAGAGAAGGTCACTTCAGTCCCCAGGGAAACCCCACTGGGGTTGACTTCTCTGTGGTCCTCTCTCAGTCCAAGGCCCCTCCTTTGCAGTCCGTGCTACCCATGGGGAACCAGTCACTACAAATGCCCCAACCCTTCTGAGAAGGGGGTGGCTGAGGAAGGAGCCGTGAAAAGTGTCATTTTATTGATTTTATTGACGTTTAGTTGCTTTACAGTGTTGTGTTATTTTCACGTGTACAGCACAGGGGTTCAGATAGGTAGGTGGATAGACAGTTCTTTATCCAATTCTTTCCCCTACAGATTATTACCAGATCATGAGTGTAGTTCCTTGTGCTATACAGTAAGTCCTTATTGATTATCTATTTTATATAGTATGTATATTTTAATCCCAGAGTCCTAATGAATCCTTCCCCACCCTCACCATTTCCCCTTTGGTAACCATAAGCTTGTTTTCTATGTCTAGTTCTGATTTGTAACTGAGTTCATTTGTATCGTATTTTTAGATTTCACATAAAAACGATACCATCTGACACTTGCCTTTGTCTGGCTTACTCAGATTAGTACAATACTCTCTAGGTCCGTCCATGTTGCTACAGATGGCATTATTTCATCCTTACGGCTGAGTAATGTTCCCTTGTATATGTGTAGCACATCTTTGTTATGCATTCATCTATTGATGGACACTTAGGTTGCATCCATATTTTGGCTATTGTAAATACTGCTGCAGTGAACACTGGGGTGCATGTATCTTTTGGAATTATGGTTTTCTCCAGATATATGGCCCAGCAGTAGGATTGCAGGATTATTTACGGTAGTTCCATTTTTAGTTTTTAAGAAACCTCTGTACTGTTCTCCATAGTTGCTGTACCAATTTCTATTCCCACCAACAGTGTAGGAACGCCCCCCTTTCTCCACACTCTCCAGCATTTATTATTTGCAGACTTTTGATGATGGCCATTTAGAGTATTGTAAGGTGGTTGGTACCTGTTTAGTTTTGATTTGCATGTCTCTAATAATTAGCAGTCTTGAGTATTTTTTTCATGTGCCTGTGGGCCTTCTGTATGTCTTCTTGGAGAAATGTCTATTTAGATCTTCTGCCCATTTTTTTACTGGATTTTTTTTTTTATACTGAGCTGTATGAGCTGTTTGTATATTTTGGGAATTAATCCTTTGTTGGTTGCGTCATTTGCAAATATTTTCTTCCATTTCATAGATCGTCATATTATTTCGTTGATGGTTTTCTTTGCTGTGCAAAAGCTTTTAAGTTTCATTAGGTCCCATTTGTTTCTATCAACAAATATTTAGGTTGCTTCCAAGTCTTGGCTATTGTAAATAGTGCTGCAGTGAAACTAGGTACATGTATCGTTTTGAATTATACTTTTCTCCTGCGTCATTTTAGACACCATTCCTCTGACCGTTGTCCCAGCACTATGGGCAGGGAATGGAAGTTCTACACATTCAGTGTCTTTCCTATTTGGCTTGTAATCTCTGTCCTACGATACCAGAGTCAGCCCAGCACTTAAAACACAGTTCTCTCTAAGAGAGACTCTTCAGTTTTCTGTAAATAATACCAGAGGAATTTGTGTGGAATGAGACATTCGTTTTGTAGTTATTCACACAGCACATTTGAAAGAAAGGGAACTGAATTCAGTTGGCTGGTGGTTTATTATGAAAAGAACTGGCTATTTGAACTCAGGAAAGTTTGAATGAAATTAAATAGTCAAACACATGATGTTTTGCCAGCAGTTTTTTCAGCCAAGAAATAGCTTTTGGTGTGGCCCAGTCTTGGAAAGGTTGATACTGTCGCTCTAGGCCAGAGCAACTGACTCTGGTCCCTTGTTATAAAAGTCCGTTAGAAAACACCCAGACTAATGTGGCCTTGGGGGGAAAATTATATTTCAAGTGCAAATTGCAGAGCAGTGTCCATAGCTGATCCAAGAACATCGATTATAATTTTAATATGGAGCCTTTGAGGATCTCACAGTAATCCCAAATTGATTTTTTTTTCTAACATAAGGACAATGGCACATCAAAATCATAAAACTAAAAGTGACTGCAACTATCAAAGTACATTTTAATTCACAAACATAACTTTGAAAATAAGAGATTATTTAGTTCAGTTTTCTAATTTTACGGATGAAGAGACTATGACCTATAGAAATGACCCTCGTGCCTTCCCTGGGGTAGAGATTATAGTCCCATCTCCTCTTTGTAGTGTCTTGCCTGATAGAAATTGACATCATGGAGCTTCATGAATTAGGAAGGACAGATTACTTTTTTTGGTCCTATTTTAATTTTTCTCAAAACTCATAAAATATCATTAGAGTGCTTTTTAATTTTTTCTGAAAAGCAGGAAATCGTAAGATTGATAAATAGTTTAATGTGAACCTGATGGCTTGATTAATTAATCACCAAGCTGAGGAACCACTACAATTCATATGTCAATTCAGACTATTTTCGGGAAATGATTTGAATCAATTGCTAATGAAATTGAGAAATTTAGGAGCCACTTTCTGACTTCCAAATGACAGGGCTCATATTTAACTCAAGAGATGTGACAGTTAATGACAACATAAAAAGTGCCATGAATTATTTTCCAGATCATGGGAAAATTACAGCATCTCCCCATTGAAACAGCTTGCAGCTCATCAGCATGAAAATAAACAGCCTTAATCACATGCTAAGACATCTTCGATGCTGTTTAAAATCTAGGTTCTTTTTGAAATAAACAAAGACCATAATCCTCAGGAATAATTGTAATATTTCATAACCTCTTCCTTAATACAGAGTGATAGATGAACCTAGTCTAACTGATATTACTCCTGAAACCTTACAGAAAAAAAAAAACAGTATGGATCATTGTAATTAATAAATCTAATTACTTTAAATCCTTATACTAGATAAAGGTTAATTTCTCTTCCCTACTTTAATTCATAGGCTGAGGTTTCCAACCCTGTTTATGGCTTGCTTTGTATATCTTTCCATAACTTTTCACTTCTAGGCAGACACCTTAATGAACTTAACATTACATCGAGATATAACAAGACAGTTGTTGTGTGTTAATGAAATATCAATGGCAATGGGAAAATGCACTGATCAATATTTAATCTAATTAAGGTGTATACAAGGCAATATTATGTAATTAACTCAAAAGAGCATAAGTGATACATGCATGTTTAAATTTTTATTAATATATTTGTTAAGAATTTTTACATCATGCTGCTTTATGGGCTTACTTGAGAGATATAAAATTAAAATGTTTGTCAAGATGCTACTGGAGCAAGTATTAAATGTGGCTCTTAATCATCTTAACAGTCTTTAAGGTTCCCGTGCAGTTCTGATAGTCTCACTAAGGATGAAAGATGAATTTTCCAACAAACAAGGGTCCATATATAAAACCTTTCTGGAATGGTCTTTTAATTTTTTTCTTCTAGGTTCTCATGCTGCTTTGCAAAGAGAATATATAACAGGATTTGTACAGGTAAGAAAATTTGAAATATGTTTACTATTTTTAAGAACATTCTTTAAAGAGCTACATGTTGCCAGGGAGAAAATATACGGAACTGTAAATATCATTGAGTTACTCTACATATATCTTTTGGGATTTTAATACCACAGCTTCACAAATTCCTGTAGAATTGCAATTTGGGGGGGGCGGTGAATTTTGGTGGGACGGTGATTATGTATCTCATACAAAGACCAGAATAGACTGTTATGATTTTCTACTTTGCAAATATACAAAGCTGCAATATGGGAAAACACTTAAATGGGATCTTGAAGCAAATCCAGAAACAGGCCATTGTGCATAGACATTAACAGGGATGGTGCTGTGGGATGTACATTTGTGCTGAGTAAGAACAAGTTCAAGGTTACAAAGTCTAAGCTCCTTGTTAGGTCATATTGCTCAGAAAGTTTGTAGTGTCTCATGGTTCTCTAAACCCCGCAGGCAAATCTAGCTCTTGAACCAGAGAACCATCTACTTAAATGTACTCATTTCCTGTGCAGATATTCATAGATGTGGTTAGAGCCTCTTGGATTGCTGTAGCTGCTGGAACACCAAAACTATAGGAGAATTTTTATCCAAATAAATATATAAAGACTGACTGTGGTTGCACAGTGATCTTATTCTAAAACTTTCATTGCTTCCCTCCATCCTACCATTTTATTGTGGAAAGAATATTGGAGTCACTGGGACAATTTATTGTTCTCATACATTCCTGGTATGTATATCTTGCCTAAATGTTGGGATGGCATTTCTGGTTTTATCTCTGTGAATGAGGGAGTGAGGGATAAGTCATACCTTATGACTCCCCATCTCTCCTGTGAGCAATGATAACAACAGGGTGAGTCATCATATAATATACACACAGCTTATTTTTCTTCCTCTCTCTTGAGAAGGGCTGCAAATGCTGAAGATGACAGTTAAGGAAAATGAAAACTCCATAAAAGGTATGGGATAAAGATGTTCCAAATAGAAGTAAGCTTTTAAATACTTCTGTGCAACTGTGTTGGTAATGAAGCCATTGATAGGTGTGTGGCAAGCTAACAAGAATGGCTTGAAAAGGATTACCTTCACCTCTGGGCTTTTTTCACTGTAGTTAGAATCATCTCGAGTCCACAATTCCTGTTGTGTTACAAATCTTTTACAGCTAGACAGTTTTTAGGCCTAAGCAACTCTTAAGGTGAGCAAGGGAAAGATTCACAATGTCCTTCCTCGTGTAGGCTCATGTCTGAGCCCATCATGGTGAGGCAGGACAACCCATCTTGGAGTTTGTGAGGGAGCGGGAGAACTGACTAACCCAGATAATCAAAAACTCCCCTACCTCATACTGTCCCTAGAAGGAAATGTGCAAATGAAAATTCTGGCATTTGATTATCCTTTTCATATCAAAACTGAAATTTTAAAGGTTTTTGCCTGTAAAGGAACTATTGATCCTTCATCTTAAGGAAAAGGAAACAAACCAGCAAAGAACACAGCTAAACTCTTTAGAAGAGTTTTCTAACAGTCATTTCTGAATTTGATGTAATAAAAGTATTCCAAGTGGCCTATTACCCTCAACTTTTAATTTGCAAAGAAAAATAGTTCTTTAATTCCTCTGTCATTTCTGAGCCTTTCTTTTTTATCAGCTTTGTTGAGAACTTTACATACCAAAACTTAATTGGTATGTAAAATCCTAAAAGATATATGTTGAGAACTTTACATACCAAAAAGAAAAAATATCACGAATTTTCAATGTACAACTTTATGAGTCTGGCAAATATGTAGTCATTTAATAACAGCAGTCAAGATACAGAATAATTCAAGTTTTGTCCTGCTCCTTTGCAGTCAATACCCTTCCATGACAGTTAGAGGCAACCACTGATACTATTTCTGTAATTTTGCCTTTACTAGAATTTTATTCTTATGGAATCATAAGATTGTCTTTTGTGTTAGGCTTCCTTTACTTAGCATAATGCTTTTGAGATTCATCGTGCAGCTGGTTATTTCAATAGTATGCTTTCATACTGGTGAATAGAACTCTTTGAATGGATATGCCATAATGTTTAATTCACCGATTAATACGTTTTTGGTTTAGTTTTTAGCTATGAAGACTAAGACCCATATGAACATCTGAATACAAATCTTTCAACAGCCCTATGTTATAATTTGCCTTGAATAAATAGAAGTGGAAATGCTGGATCAAATGGTAACTGTGCATGCATGCTTAGTCATGTCCAACTCTTTGCGACCCTATGGACTGTAGCCCACCAGGCTCCTCTGTCCATGGGATTCTCCAGGGAAGAATACTGGAGTGGGTTGCATGCCCTCCTCCAGGGGGTCTTTCCAACATAGGGATCGAACCCACGTCTCTTGTGGCTCATGCATTGGTCGACGGATTCTTTACCGCTGAGCAGCCGGGGATACACAGAAGTGGGAATGGTAGATCGAATGGTAAAGGGAAGTGTGAATTCTTAGAGACTGCCAAGATGTTGTTTAAAGTGACTGTATAACTTTGTATTCACACCAGCAATGTATGAGAGATCTATTTCATATCTTTGCCGAGACTAAGGTTGGTGGTCTTTTTATATATACCACATCTTTCTTTTTCCATTCATTTGCCAATGGGCATTTGGCTTGTTTACATGCCTTGGCTATTGTAAGTAGTGCTACTAAGAACATTGAGATGCATGTATCTTTTTGAATTTTCATCTTTTCTCAATGATTACAGGATCATACAGTAACTCTATTTTTATTTTTTAAGGCGCCCCATACTGTTTTCCATGGCAGCCGTACCAATTTACATTCCCACCAATAGTTTAGGAGGTTTCCATTTCCTCCACACCTTCTCCAGCATTTATTATTTGTAGACTTTTTGAGATGACCATTCTGACTGGCACAAGGTGATATGTCATTATAGCTTTGATTTGCATTCCTCTAATACAGTAAGCCCCCCACATAGAAACCGTGGAATTGTGACCTTTCAAAGAGACAAACGTCCATTCACATGCCCAATCACGTAAGTTAGTTCACATGTCTGGCATACACTGCCAGAGGCATGCACCCTGTACGAGTGATTGTGCTCCTGTGAACTTTATAGTACTGTATGCAGTAGTACAGAATCTTTATTTCAAGCCCAGATGTCTGGAAGCAAGCATCAAAGCAGTGGTGATGTAGCTGGTACGACTGTACTTTTCAAGGCACTTTGCTGTAGGATTAAGTGTCTTAGTTTTTATTTATGTATTATTTGTGTGGAAAGTATTATAAACCTACTACATTACAGTTCCTATACAGCCGACCGTGTGTGTTGGCTTCCCAACTTCATTGGACTTAAAAACATGCTCTCAGAATGGAACTTGTTCATATGTAGGGGCTTACTGTAATCAGCAATATTGAACATATTTTTCATGTGCCTATTGGCCTTCTGTATGTCTTCTTTGGAAAAATGTCTATTTAGATCTTCCACCTATGTTTTGATTGGGTCACTTGTCTCTTTGAAATTGGACTGTTTGAGCTGTTTGAATATGCTGGAGTTTAATCCCTTGTTGGTCACATTGTTTGCAAATGTTTTTTCTCATCCTGTATGTTGTCTTTTCATTTTGTTGCTTCCCTTTGCTGTACAAAAGCTTTTAAGTACTATTTATTTTTGCTTTTGTTTCTATTACTGTAGGAGATGGGTTCAAAAAATATTGCTGTGATACACATTGTGGAGTGTTCTGCCTGTGTTTTCCTCTAGGGGTTTTATAGTATCCAGTCTTACATTTAGGTCTTTAATCCACTTTGAGTTTATTTTTGTGTATAGTGTTAGAGAATGTTCTTAAATACAGTATACTAACGCATGTATATGGAATTTAGAAAGATGGTAACGATAACCCTGTGTACGAGACAGCAAAAGAGACACTGATGTATAGAACAGTCTTATGGACTCTGTGGGAGAGGGTGGGAAGATTTGGGAGAATGTCATTGAAACATGTGAAATGTCATGTATGAAACGAGATGCCAGTCCAGGTTCAGTGCACGATGCTGGATGCTTGGGGCTGGTGCGCTGGGAAGGCCCAGGGGGTTGGTATGGGGAGGTTGGGAGGGAGGAGGGTTCAGGATGGGGAGCATGTGATTTTTTTAAAAATAAAATTTAAAAAAAAAAAAGAAAAAAAAAAAAAAAAGAGAATGTTCTAATTTTATTCTTTTTGTATAGCTGTCCCGTTTTTCCAGCACCACTTTTTGAAGACACTGTCTTTTCTCCATTGTATATCCTAGCCTCCTTTATCATAGACTAAGTGACTTTTTCTGTCCTGTTCCATTGATCTGTTTTTGTGCCAGTACCATACTGTTTTGATCACTGTGCTGCTGCTGCTAAGTCGTTTCAGTCGTGTCCGACTGTGCGACCCCATAGACGGCAGCCCACCAGGCTCCTCTGTCCCTGGGATTCTCCAGGCAAGAACACTGTAGTGGGTTGCCATTGCCTTCTCCATTTGTTCTAAACCTACAGTAATTGAAATCTGTGATGTTAGAGTCAAGATAGAGGGACAATGAAATAGAATAAAGAAATTAGAGATAGATATCTGATTAGTTTACCTTCAACAAAGAAGGAAATATTATTTAATGGAGAATAAATAGCTGTTTCAACAAATGATGCTAAAAAAGTTAATATCAATATTCAGAATTGAAAAATATTCAATGTCATGTCTTACAATATTTTAAACAATAATTAATTGGACTTTATCCAAATTAAAGACTTCTGCTCTTTAAAAGACACTGTTAAGATAATGAGAGAGGCCACAGATAGGTAGAAAATATTTGCAATCACATATCTGATAAAGGACTGGTATCCAGAATATGTAAAAAAAAAAAAAAAGCAAATACTTCACTATAAGAAATAACCTAATTTTAAATATGGACAGACCATTTTATGGCTAGAAGTCCCAATATAATATGTAATAGAGGTTTTGGAGAAAGGAAGAAAATGAAGGTAAAGCAATATCCCAAGTCATAACTGGTCATTACTAAGAAGTAAATTGAAAGGGATGACAGAGAAGACTAAAGCACCCACAACAAGAGCACCAAAGCTGTATTGACATATCTTGTGTACACCTCAGGGCATTGTTAGTAAAGGGAAATCTACTTGTTTGCACATCTTCGCCTCAGAACATGCTGCAAGAATTCAGGTTACCACAGGTTTCTTGTCAACAATATTGGAAAGAAGACAGTGAAACGCCTGTGAGTCCAGATGGAAATACTTTGATCCTAGGAGTCTGTGACCACAGAGACTAGCAGGGAAGGGTGAGTTTCGTCTCAGGCTGTTTCTGAAAATAGCTACTTTTTGGAGGATAAAGTACATCAGGGAAGAAAGTTAATCCAGAAAGAAACAGGGGGATGTGTGACTATATAGTTGATGGAAGTGAGAACTACTCGTTGGTAGGTCTAAATAAGTATTATGAAAAGAAAAGAATCTCAACAATATGAATTAATATTCTAGGCATTTTCCACATGGACATTGGTGGAGGCAAGGGAAAAAAAGCAGGAAAATGAAAGCATGTAAAACTTTTACATTGGTCTGGAGGAAACAACAGTTACTAATTAACTGACTCCAGACTTTAAATGAAATAAAAACTATAATAATGAGTAATAGAATTACCTCACATAGAGATCGCTCAGTTAATGATGTTGTACCATAATAACTTGAAAAAACGACTCCTTTTTTCCTTGGCATAGTGACTTATCACCTAAAAACACATTAAGTAAATGCCATCTAAGATCTGATGTTTTCTAAGATGTTATATTTTCAAGCAGAAACCTTCACCAATTTACTAGACACACTTTCTAACCAGAGACTATGATATGGAACAAATTTAAACTGCAGGCCATAGCTCAATGAACAACGTTTTTATTTGTGAATATATGCCAAATGAGTTCTTCTTCAGCTCTTTAGTCTGTGCACTTTTTTCAAATGTTTCAATGTGCTTCTGCTTCTAAGTCGCTTCAGTCGTGTCCAACTCTGTGCGACCCCATAGATGGCAGCCCACCAGGCTCCCCAGTCCCTGGGATTCTCCAGGCAAGAACACTGGAGTGGGTTGCCATTTCCTTCTCCAACGCATGAAAGTGAAAAGTGGAAGTGAAGTTGCTCAATCATGTCTGACTCTTTGTGACCCCATGGACTGCAGCCCACCAGGCTCCTCCGTCCATGGGATTTTCCAGGCAAGAGTAGTGGAGTGGGGTGCCACTGCCTTCTCTTTCAATGTGCTTTTAGACCTACTATTATTTTGCCAAGATTGGTGTTTCCTCCTTTTTGATTTTATTTGAGTCCAAAAATATAAACTCCAAAATGTTAAGTAAGAAAGAGGTGCAAAATAGTGAATACACCTTCCAAAGAGTGAGCTCTACCCTTCTCCACCAAACAGCACCTATTCTGAAATTTTCTCTTTGCTCCATGGAGAATGCAATAAATCTGTATTACATCAGGTATTTATTGGCTTTAAAATTATTATCTCACAGTTATTTACTTATTCAATGTACATAGTTATTATTTGTGAGATTATGTGGGGTCTTAATGGTGACTGCAGCCATGAAATTAAAAGACGCTTACTCCTTGGAAGGAAAGTTATGACCAACCTAGATAGCATATTCAAAAGCAGAGACATTACTTTGCCAACAAAGGTCCGTCTAGTCAAGGCTATGGTTTTTCCTGTGGTCATGTATGGGTGTGAGAGTTGGACTGTGAAGAAGGCTGAGCGCCAAAGAATTGATGCTTTTCAACTGTGTGGTATTGGAGAAGACTCTTGAGAGTCCCTTGGACTGCAAAGAGATCCAACCAGTCCATTCTGAAGGAGATCAGCCCTGGGATTTCTTTGGAAGGACTGATGTTGAAGCTGAAACTCCAATACTTTGGCCACCTGATGTGAAGAACTGACTCATTTGAAAAGACCCTGATGCTAGGAAAGATTGAGGGCAGGAGGAGAAGGGGACGACAGAGGATAAGATGGTTGGTTCGCATCACCGACTCAATGGACATGGGTTTGGGTGGACTCTGGGAGTTGGTGATAGACAGGGAGGCCTGGCCTGCTGCAATTCATGGCGTCACAAAGAGTCAGACACGACTGAGCTACTGAACTGAATACTGAAACCTTATCTCACATAGGGAAAGAGATTTTCTTCCCCTTGTAGTCCTTTGTAGGATTAGTATTTCATCTAAACGGGAAAGGAAACATGAACAAGGGACAGTTTCAAGGAAATATATCAGGAACTGGGTACAGAGAAGATGGGAGGAGCTCTATGCCTTGAAAAGGAATAGAAACAGGGGTGAAGGCCACACTCTGAGACCAAGTTCCACCAAAAGACATTCTTACCTTCTCTGCACTCAGCCCCCACACCAACAATCAGTGTAGCAGAGAATTTACAACTGAAAATCTATAAAACATAGAGCCCTCTGAGAAATAGTGTAACAAACCTTAAAGCCAAAAGAGGAAATAAATAATGACAATAGAGGAGCTTGGAATCTCTACCCTTATAGCTACAGCAAACGTTAAAATACAGCCCAACTCATATGTAGATTACCATAAATCCTGCCCTCGAAAGGTGTATTTCCTGCAGTGACTATGGACACATGTCAACTTTGAGTTTTTTATTAAAAGGCATACTATAAAAGTCACAGTTTTGGAAGACTTGGCAATCATAACCACATTCAGATATGTGAGTTAACAGATAATCATGGTTATTTGAAATGCCTTAACATGTTAACAAATAGCATGTAAGATCAAATGGGTAATGTCAGCAGAATTGTAGAAATTTCTAAAGTAAATGTTAGAAATCAAAACACAGTTAAAGAAGGCCTTCGCGAGGCTCATAGACTTACCCACAGTTAAGCAAAGAACTACTAAACTTGAAGATAGATCAATCAAGACAAAATTAAAACACAAACAGAAAGAAAAAAAAAAAAAAAACCCTGAGAACTCTGTGTGTGTGTGTGTGTGTGTGTGTGTGTGTGTGTATAATTGCAACACCAGAAAGAATGGGGCAGAAGAAATGTTTGAAGTAATAATTGCTGAGATGCTACCAAAATTATTCCCAGACACCAAACCACGATTGCAGAAGTTTGGAACACCAAGCAAGATAAGTGCAAAAAACAACCACATCTAGACTTATTACTGATATGTTTACCTATAGAAAAACCAAAGACAAGAGAAAATGCTGAAAGAGACTAATTAAAGAAGAAAACCTTCCCAATATAGGGAACAAAGCTACGAACACAGCAAACGTCTCATTGGAATCCACGCAAGCAAAAGTAGAATACTGCACAATATTCCAAGTGTTGACAGAAACTAACCAACATAGAATTCAACGTCTAGCAAAAGTATTTTTTAAAAGTAGACGAGAAATAGACTTTCTAAAACAAAACCATAGCAAGTTTGTTGCCAGCAGATCAGTCCAATTAAAAAACTAAAAGAATTTCTTGAGATAGATGAAAATTTTCTGGATCAAAAATTTGGATCTACAGAAGTGTGTCAGAGAAGGAACAAAGGTAAAAATAAATATTTTTATTATTCTTCTTTCATCTAAAAGCAATAAAGTAGTAATGTATTGAGTAACTGTAACTTATGTGTAAGTGAAATATATTACAGAAATTTCACAAGGGATAGTTGGAGGAATTAATACTCTGTTATAAGGTCCCTGCACTATGCATGAAGTTGTATAATGTCATTTGAAAGTTGATTTATATTGTTAACCTATATATTGTGAGCCCTAAGGAAATCACTAAAAGCATGTTAAGAGGAAATAAAAATGATATACCAAGGGGAGACAATTGAGAACAATTGAGAATCATAAATTATCAACTAAAAACCAAAGAAGAAAAACAAGAGGTAAAAAGAAGCAAAGAACAAATGTAATGTTTAAAAAACAGTTACAAAGATGGCAGAATTCAATCCAACTATATCAAAAGCCACTTATAAATGGACTAAACAATTAAAAGCCCAAGATTGTCAGACAAGAGAAAGAAACCTAATTATCTGTCATCTAGAAGAAAGACATTTTAAATATAAAGACTGCAGATAAAGGAAAGCAGTGGTAAGTGATATAAGATGCTTAACATCAAAATTAAGCTGGAGTAACTATATTAATTTCAGATAAAGTAGACTATCAGAGATAAAGAAAGATATTACATAATGACAGAGGGAAGTCAGTCCTCCAAAAGCACACCAAAAATTATAAACCTATTGGTACCTAACAAAAGAGCATCAAAATGCATGAGGCAATAATTAATAGAATAGAAACGAGAATAGATTAGTCTGCTATTATATTTGCAGACTTCAACACAACTCTGTCAGTAATTGATAGATTAGGCAGGCCAAAAATCAGTAAAAACATAAGTGACCTGGACAGCACTATAAATCAATTTGATCAAATTGACATAAATAGAATACTCCATCAAAGAACAGGAGAATACTCATTTTTCTCAAGAACACATGAAATAGTCACCAAAATAGAATGATACACTAGGCCATGACATACATCTTAACATTTTTAAAAGAATAGAAATCATGCGGAGTATGCCTTTAGATTACCGCAGAATTAGACAAGATGTCAGTACCAGAAAGATAGCTGGAAAACGCCCAACTATTTGGATATTAAACAGCATACTTCTAATTAATCACTAGGTCAAATGTTTCCAAGAAATTTTAAAATATGCTAAACTAAACAAAAATATAACATGAAAATGTTCTTTAGCGGTTTATAGTGTTAACTACTTATATTAAAAAAAGAGAAATTTACAGTTGATTTCTGAAACATCCACCTAAGAAAACTACAGTAAGAAGAACAAATTGAACCTAAAGCAAGCAGAGGAAATAAATTATAAACACTAGAGGAGGAATCAATAAAAGTTAAGAGAGGAAAACACAAGAAAATGAATAAATCAAAGTGTTTATTTGAAAAGATTAATAAAAATCGATAAGGCTCTACACAGCCTACACCTGAAAAAGAAAAATGATGCAAATTACAAATATCAAGAATGAGAGAGAGAGCATTACTACTAGTCTCAAGGACAGTAAAAGGATAAAAAGAAGTACTATGAACAACTATACGCCCCCAAATTTGATAAGAGATAAAATGATCTACAAAGGTCTGTCTAGTCAAGGCTATGGTTTTTCCAGTGGTCATGTATGGATGTGAGAGTTAGACTGTGAAGAAAGCTGAGTGCCAAAGAAGTGATGCTCTTGAACTGTGGTGTTGCAGAAGACTCTTGAGAGTCCCTTGGACTGCAAGGAGATCCAACCAGTCCATTCTGAAGGAGATCAGTCCTGGGTGTTCATTGGAAGGAATGATGCTAAAGCTGAAACTCCAGTACTTTGGCCACCTCATGCGAAAAGTTGACTCATTGGAAAAGACTCTGATGCTGGGAGGAATTGGGGGCAGGAGGAGAAGGGGACAACAGAGGATGAGATGGCTGGATGGCATCACCAACTTGATGGACGTGAGTCTGAGTGAACTCCGGGAGTTGGTGATGGACAGGGAGGCCTGGTGTGCTGCGATTCATGGGGTCAAGAAGAGTCGAACATGACTGAGTGACTGAACTGAACTGAAAATGATCTAATTAAATTATAAAAATTTCCATATCTCACTTGAGAAATAGATATTCTGATAGTACAACATAACTATTAAAGAAGCAGAGTTCACTATTTACAAATTTCCAAAAGTGAAATCACCAGGTCCAGGTAGTTTTACTGGTGAATTCTATTGAACTATTAAGGAAAAAATGATACCAATTCTCCACAGTATCTTTTAAAATGTTTTCTTCATGAGGAAACACATCCTAACTAGTTTTATGAGACCATAATTATCCCAAATAGAAACCTGGTAAAGACACTATAGCAAAGGAAACTACAGGCTGATATATCTCAGTTCAGTTCACTTGCTCAGTCGTGTCTGACTTTTTGTAACCCCATGGACTGAAGCATGCCAGGCTTCCCTGTCCATCAACAACTCCCAGAGCCTGCTCAAACACATCTCCATTTAGTTGGTGATGCCATCCAACCATCTCATTCTCTGCCGTCCCCTTCTCCTCCTGCCTTCAATCCTTCCCAGCATCAGGGTCTTTTCAAATGAGTCAGCTCTTCATGTCAGGTGGCCAAAGTATTGGAGTTTCAGCTTCAGCATCAGTCCTTTCAATGAATATTAAGGACTGATTTCATTTAGAATGGACTGCTTGGATCTCCTTACAGTCCAAGGGATTCTCAAGAGTCTTCTCCAACACCACAGTTCAAAAGCATCAGTTCTTTGGTGCTCAGCTTTCTTTATAGTCCAACTCTCACAGCCATACAGGACCACTGGAAAAACCATAGCCTTGACTAGAAGGACCTTTGTTGGCAAAGTAATGTCTCTGCTTTTCATAAACTGTCTAGGTTGGTCATAACTTTTCTTCCAAGGAACAAGCGTCTTTTAATTTCATGGCTGCAGTCACCATCTGCAGTGATTTTGGAGCCCCCCAAAATAAAGTCTGTCACCATTTCCACTATTTCCCCATCTATTTGCCATATAGTGATGGGACTAGATGCCATGATCTTAGTTTTCTGAATGTTGAGCTTTAAGCCAACTTTTTCACTCTCCTCTTTCACTTTCATCAAGAGGCTCATCAAGAGGCTTTCATCAAGAGTTCTTCATTTTCTGCCATAAGGGTGGTGTCATCTGCATATCTGATGTTATTGATATTTCTCCCAGCAATCTTGATTCTAGCTTGTGTTTCATCCAGTCCAGCATTTCACATGATGTACTCTGCATACAAGTTAAATAAGCAGGGTGACAATATACAACCTTGACGTACAATCCTTTCCTGATTTGGAACCAGTCTGTTGTTCCATGTTCAGTTCTAACTGTTGCTTCTTGACCTGAGTACACATTTCTCAGGAGGCAGGTCAGGTGGTCTGGTATTCCCATCTCTTTAAGGATTTTCCACAGTCTGTTGTGATCCACACAGTCAAAGGCTTTGGCATAGTCAACGAAGCAGAAGTAGATGTTTTTCTGGAACTTTCTTGCTTTTTTGATGATCCAACAGATGTTGGCAATTTGATCTCAGGTTCCTCTGCCTTTTTCTAAATCCAGATTGAACATCTGGAAGTTCATGGTTCATGTACTGTTGAAGCCTGGCTTGCAGAATCGTGATCATTACTTTGCTAGCGTTTGAGATGACTGCAATTGTGCGGTAGTTTGAGCATTCTTTGGCATTGCCTTTCTTTGGGATTGGAATGAAAACTGACCTTTTCCAGTCCTGTGGCCACTGCTGAGTTTTCCAAATTTGCTGGCATATTGAGTGCAGCACTTTCACAGCATCATCTTTCAGGATTTGAAAGAGCTCAACTGGAATTCCTTCACCTCCACTAGCTTTGTTCGCAGTGATGGCTCACTTGACTTCGCATTCCTAAGGCTCACTTGACTTCGCATTCCAGGATGTCTGGCTCTAGGTGAGATAACCACACCATCATGGTTATCTGGGTCATGAAGATCTTTTTCGTATAGTTCTGTGTATTTTTGCCACCTCTACTTAATATCTTTTGCTTCTGTTAGGCCCATACCATTTCTGTCCTTTATTGTGCCTATTTTGCATGAAAAATTCCCTTGGTACCTCTAGATTTCTTGAAGAGATTTCTAGTCTTTCCCATTCTATTGTTTTCCTCTATTTCTTTGCACTGATCACTGAGGAAGGCTTTCTTATCTCTCCTTGGTATTCTTTGGAACTCTCCATTCAAATGGGTATATCTTTCCTTTTCTCCTTTGCTTTTCACTTCTCTTCTTTTCTCAGCTATTTATAAGGCCTCCTCAGCAACCATTTTGCCTTTTTGCATTTCTTTTTCTTAAGGATAGTCTTGCTCACTGCCTCTTGTACAATGTCACGAACCTCTGAATATAGTTCTTCAGGTGCTCTATCAGATCTAATCTCTTGAGTCTATTTGTCACTTCCACTGTATAATCATAAGGGATTTGATTTAGGTCATACATGGTCTAGTGGTTTTCCCTACTGCTGCTAAGCTGCTGCTAAGTCACTTCAGTCGTGGCCGATTCTGTGCAACCCCATAGATGGCAGCCCAACAGGCTGTCCTGTCCCTGGGATTCTCCAGGCAAGAACACTGGAGTGGGTGGCCATTTCCTTCTCCAATGCATGAAAGTGAAAAGTGAAAGTGAAGTCGCTCAGTCATGTCTGACTCATAGTGACCCCATGGATTGCAGCCTACCAGGCTCCTCCATCCATGGGATTTGCCAGGCAAGAATATTGGAGTGGGGTGCCATTGCCTTCTCCAGTGGTTTTCCCTACTTTCTTCAACTTAAGTCTAAATTCGGCAATAAGGAGTTCATGATCTGAGCCACAGTCAGCTCCTGGCCTTGCTTTTGCTGACTGAACAGAGCTTCTCCATCTTTGGCTGCAAAGAATATAATCCATCTGATTTTGGTATTGACCATCAGGTGGTGTCCATGTGTAGTGTCTTCTCTTGTGTTGTTAGAAGAGGGTGTTTGCTATGACCAGTGCGTTCTCTCAGCAAAACTCATTAGCCTTGTTAGCCTGCTTTGTTTTGTACTCCAAGGCCAAATTTGACTGTTACTCCAGGTATCTCTTGACTTCCTACTTTTGCGTTCCAGTCCCCTATAATGAAAAGGACATCTTTTTTGGGTGTTAGTCCTAGAAGGTCTTGTAGGTCTTCATAGAACCATTCAACTTCAGCTTCTTCAGCATTAGTGGTTGGAGCATAGACTTGGATTACTGTGATATTGAATGGTTTGCCTTGGAAACGAACAGAGACCTTTCTGCTGTTTTTGAGATTGCAGTACTGCAGTTGGACTCTCTTGTTGACTATGATGGTTACGCCATTTCTTCTAAGGGATTCCTGCCCACAGTAGCAGATATAATGGTCATCTGAGTTAAATTCACCAATTCCAGTCTATTTTAGTTCACTGATTCCTAGAATGTCAATGTTCACTCTTGCCATCTCCTGTTGGACTACTTCCAATTTGCCTTGATTCATGGACCTACCATGCCAGGTTCCTATGCAATATTGCTCTTACAGCATCAGAGTTTACTTCCATCACTAGTCACATCCACAACTGGGTGGTGTTGTTATTGCTTTGGCTCCAGCTCTTCTTTCTGGAGTTATATTTCTCCACTGATCTCCAGTATCATATTGGGCACCTACCAACCTGAGGACTTCATCTTTCAGTGTACTATCTTTTTCCCTTTCAAACTGTTCATGGGGTTCTCAAGGTGAGAATACTATAGTGGCTTGCCATTCCCTACTCCAGTGGACCATGTTTTAATAGAACTCTCCACCATGACCCATCTGTCTTGGGTTGCCTTACACCAGCATGGCTCACAGTTTCATTGTGTCAGACAAGGCTGTGGTCCATGTGATCAGATTGGTTAGTTTTCTGTGATTGTTGTTTTCAGTCTGTCTGCCCTCTGTTGGAGAAGGATAAGAGGCTTATGGAAGCTTCCTGATGGGAGAGACTGACTGAGGGGGAAACTGGGTCTTGTTCTGATGGGCGGGGCCATGCTCCGTAAATTTTTAATCCAATTTTCTGTTGGAGAAGGAAAGGGCAACCCACTCCAGTACTCTTGCCTGGAGAATTCTGTGGCTGGAGGGACCTCATAGGCTATAGTCCATGGGGTCGCAGGGAGTCAGGCAGGATTGAGTGACTTCACTTTCATTTTCTGTTGAAGGGCGGGGCTCATGCCAAACTACAGTGGAGGTAATGAAGATAAGGGCGACCTCCTTCCAAAGGTCTCATGCATGCCCTGCTACACTCAGTGCCCCCAACCCTGCAGCAGGCCACCACCGACCACACCTCTGCCAGAGACTCCTGGACACTCCCGGGCAAGTCTGGGTTGGTCTCTTGTGGGGGTCAGTGTTCCTTTCTCCTGGGTTCTGGTAATCACAGGGTTCTTTGTCCCCTCACAGAGTCTGTTTTCCAGTCCTATGTAAGTTCTGGCAGCTCTATGGTGGGTTAATGGTGACCTCCTCCAAGAGGGCTTATGCCAAACCCAGGTCTGCTGCACCCAGAGCCCCTGCCCCCGCAGCAGTCCACTGCTCACCTGTGCCTCCTCAGGAGACACCCAAACACAGTTCTGCCTCAGTCTCTCTGGGGTCTCTGGGTCCTAGTGCACACAAAGTATGTTTGAGCCCTCTGAGCATCTCTGGCAGCTATGGGGTTTGATTATAAATGTGATTTTGCCCCTCCTACCATCTTATCGGGGCTTCTCCTTTGCCCTTGGATGTGGGATATCTCCTCAAAGTCACTCCAGCACTGCATAGCCACCACTCCATTGCTTCAACCTGAGCCCCATGCAAATATCTCAAATATAGATAAAAGATGTTAATAAAATATGAGTAAATTGACTCCAGTAACATACAAAAAGCTTAATAAAGCACTATTGAGCAGGGTTCATTCTGGGGAGTCAAGGATAATTTGATATCATAGAACCAATGAAATTCACTGTGTTAACAGACTGAATGTGAAAAATTATATTCTCATATCAACAAATATAGACATTTAACAAAATCAGCACCCATTTAGGATTTTTAGAAACTAGGATAAAGGGAATTTCCTTAACCAATGAAGTATATATTAAAGAGCCCCTATGCTGCTGCTGCTAAGTCGCTTCAGTCATGTCCGACTCTGTGTGACCCCAAGAGCCCCTATAGCTAACACTGTAAGATACAGAATACTTTCTTCCTAAGTTTTGGACCAAAAAAATGATGCCCTTTGTTACTACATATGTTGAATGTTATAAAAGAGATCCCAGGTAGTACAATAAGAGAAAAAAAAAGTTACAGAGCTTGTAAAGAAATTAAACTATTCTTATTTACAGATCACATGTCTATGTAGAAACTCATAAAAAACAAACCCTTGAAATTAAGAGTTCACAGGATACAAGGCCAGTATGCAAAAGTCAATTACTTTCCTTTAAATAAGCAAAGAGCCAATTCATTGGAAAAGACCCTAATGCTGGGAAAGATTGAGGGCAAGAGAAGGGGTGACAGAGAATGAGATGGTGAGATGGCATCACTGACTTAATGGACATGACTTTGAGAAAACTCAGGGAGATAGTAAAGGACAGAGAAGCCTGGCATACCGCAGTTCTTGGAGTCACAAAGAGTCAGACACGACTTAGTGACTGAACAACAACAACATAAGCAAAGAAACAACAAATTAAAAAAAATTTTTTTAACACCATGTAAATAAAAAAATATGTACAGGATCTATATGTAGAAAACTATAACACACTGATAAGATAAATCACAAAAGATCTAGATAAATGAATAAATATTAGACATTCATACATTAGAAGTTTCATAATTGTCAGTTCTTTCCAGCTTGTTCTATAGAGTTAATACAATCCCAAAGTCCTGGCAGCTTTTTTGGTAATTAACTCTAAAATTTATAGGGAAAATCTTTGGAGAAATGTCTATTTAGATCTTTGGCCCATTTTTTGATTGGGTCATTTATTTTTCTACAGTTGAGCTGTAGGAGTTGCTTGTATATTTTTGAGATTAGTTGTTTGTCAGTTGCTTCATTTGCTATTATTTTCTCCCATTCTGAAGGCTGTCTTTTCACCTTGCTAATAGTTTCCTTTGATGTGCAGAAGCTTTTAAGTTTAATTAGGTCCCATTTGTTTATTTTTGCTTTTATTTCCAATATTTTGGGAGGTGGGTCATAGAGGATCCTGCTGTGATGTATGTCAGAGAGTGTTTTGCCTATGTTCTCCTCTAGGAGTTTTATAGTTTCTGGTCTTACGTTGAGATCTTTAATCCATTTTGAGTTTATTTTTGTATATGGTGTTAGAAAGTGTTCTACTTTCATTCTTTTACAAGTGGTTGATCAGATTTCCCAGCACCACTTGTTAAAGAGATTGTCTTTAATCCATTGTATATTCTTGCCTCCTTTGTCAAAGATAAGGTGTCCATATGTGCGTGGATTTATCTCTGGGCTTTCTATTTTGTTCCATTGATCTATATTTCTGTCTTTGTGCCAGTACCATACTGTCTTGATAACTGTGGCTTTGTAGTAGAGCCTGAAGTCAGGTAGGTTGATTCCTCCAGTTCCATTCTTCTTTCTCAAGATCGCTTTGGCTATTCGAGGTTTTTTGTATTTCCATACAAATTGTGAAATTATTTGTTCTAGCTCTGTGAAGAATACTGTTGGTAGCTTGATAGGGATTGCATTGAATCTATAAATTGCTTTGGGTAGTATACTCATTTTCACTATATTGATTCTTCCAATCCATGAACATGGTATATTTCTCCATCTATTAGTGTCCTCTTTGATTTCTTTCACCAGTGTTTTATAGTTTTCTATATATAGGTCTTTAGTTTCTTTAGGTAGATATATTCCTAAGTATTTTATTCTTTTCATTGCAATGGTGAATGGAATTGTTTCCTTAATTTCTCTTTCTGTTTTCTCATTATTAGTGTATAGGAATGCAAGGGATTTCTGTGTGTTGATTTTATATCCTGCAACTTTACTACAATCATTGATTAGTTCTAGTAATTTTCTGGTGGAGTCTTTAGGGTTTTCTATGTAGAGGATCATGTCATCTGCAAATAGTGAGAGTTTTACTTCTTCTTTTCTAATTTGGATCCCAAAGAAGACATACAGATGGCTAACAAACACATGAAAAGATGCTCAACATCACTCATTATCAGAGAAATGCAAATCAAAACCACTATGAGATACCATTTCACACCAGTCAGAATGGCTGCGATCCAAAAGTCTACAAATAATAAATGCTGGAGAGGGTGTGGAGAAAAGGGAACCCTCTTACACTGTTGGTGGGAATGCAAACTAGTACAGCCACTATGGAGAACAGTGTGGAGATTCCTTAAAAAACTGGAAATAGAACTGCCTTATGATCCAGCAATCCCACTGCTGGGCATACACACTGAGGAAACCAGAAGGGAAAGAGACACGTGTACCCCAATGTTCATCGCAGCACTGTTTATAATAGCCAGGACATGGAAACAACCTAGATGTCCATCAGCAGATGAATGGATAAGAAAGCAGTGGTACATATACACAATGGAGTATTACTCAGCCATTAAAAAGAATACATTTGAATCAGTTCTAATGAGGTGGATGAAACTGGAGCCTATTATTATACAGAGTGAAGTAAGCCAGAAGGACAAACACCAATACAGTATACTAATGCATATATATGGAATTTAGAAAGATGGTAACGATAACCCTGTATACGAGACAGCAAAAGAGACACTGATGTATAGAACAGGCTTATGGACTCTGTGGGAGAGGGAGAGGGTGGGAAGATTTGGGAGAATGGCATTGAAACATGTGAAATGTCATGTATGAAACGAGATGCCAGTCCAGGTTCAATGCATGATGCTGGATGCTTGGGGCTGGTGCACTGGGACGACCCAGAGGGATGGTATGGGGAGGGAGGAGGGAGGAGGGTTCAGGATGGGGAACACACGTATAATTTTTTTAAATTAAAATTGAAAAAAAAAATCTTAAAGGGGCACATATTTTCATCAATTTTCATTGATTTAGTAATCCTGATTTCAAATATTTTCCTTTCTGTTTGTCTAGGAAATCATGCTTCCTCTAAGAACTCACTTTATTGAATGATTTCCTCATATTGGCATTTTGATTGGATTGATTCTACTTTCTATTTCTAGAACTGCAGTGAGTTTATTTACAGATTTTTGTATGGAGGGTTGACAGTTAGAATTTGTTATAATCTTGCATTTAGGCCCCAAGAAAAAAAAAAAAAAAAAAAAAAAGAAAACCATTCCAAGACACAGCATGATCCCATTGCTGAAAACCAGTGATAAAAGAAAAAATCTTAAAAGAGGTCAGAGAAATAAGATATACCATGTGGAAAGGAACAAAGATAAGAAAGTACAGACTATTTATCAGAAGTTATGCAAAGTAGAAAACATTGGGATGGAGTCTTTAAAGAGCAAAAATAAATAAATAAATAAATAAAATTTATAGGGAAAATCAAAAGACCCAGAATATTTCCAAAATACTGAATCAAGAAGAACAAAGTTGCAGTGATCAACTACTAAACTTCAAGACATAATAGGAGGAGGAGACAACATGTCAGAGTAGAAGGACTTGAGCTCACCTCCTCTTACGAAAACATCAAAATCACACCTAATTGCTGAACAATCATCAACAAAAATGACTCGAGTCTACCAACAAGGATGTTCTACATCCAAAGAAGCCACAGCAAGGTGGTGGGAAAGGTGCTCTCTCGATAGAATCAAATCCCACACCAGAGTGGGTGACCCACAAACTGAAAAATAATTACGTCACAGAGTTTCTCCAACAGGAGGAAGTTTTGCACCCCATGCCAGGCTCCCCAGCCTGATGTTCAGGCATGGGGAGGAGGAGCCCTCAGAGCATTTGCCTTTAAAGGCCACTGGGGCTTGAGTACAGGAGATGCATGGGCCTGGGGTAAACAGGGAGTCAACTCTTAGAAAATGCACAAGGTTTCACGTGCACTGAGACCCAGGGGAAAGCAGTGGCGCCACAGGAGCCCGGGACAGAGCTACCTGCTGGTCTTGGACAGTCTCTTTTGCAGGCAGGGGTTGGCTGTGGTTTACAGTGGGGACACAGACACTGGTGGTAGAGGACCCAGGGACTACTTCTCAGTGTGAGCTCTCCCAGAGGTGGCCATTTGGCACAGAGATGGAGCACTACCCACTGCCAGCAGGCTCCAGTGTTGGGAAGCCTCAGGTCAGATGTCCAAAAGAGTGAGAACACAGCCCCACCCATCACCAGAAAGGCTCTCTAGAGTCTTCCTGAGCCAACAACTGCCTATCAGAACACCTCTGGGATTAAGCCAATAATACAGACAAGCTAGAAGAAATGGACAAATTCTTAGAAAGAAACAACCCTCTAAGACTGAACCAGGAAGAAATAGAAAATATAAACCAGGGCAATCACAAATAACTGAAATTGAAACAAACAAGAATACTGGAATCAGTTGCTTATCTCTTCTCCAGGGAATCTTCCCAACCCAGGAATCAAATGGGGGTCTCCTGCATTACAGGCAGATTCTTTACAAGTTGAGCTACCAGGGAAGCCCAAACTAAAGTCTAAGAGAACATAAAGTCTATTCCCCAACCGAAGAAGCTGAACAGTTCTATAAAGACCTACAAGCCCTTCTAGAACTAACGCCAAAAAAAGATGTGTTTTACATCATAGGGGATTGGAAGGCAAAAGAGGCAGCCAATAGATATCTGGAGTACAGGCAAATTTGGCCTTGGAGTGCAAAATGAAGTAGGGCAAAGGCTAATAGAGTTTTTCCAAGAGAATGCACTGGTCATAGCAAACCCCTCTTCCAACAACACAAGAGATGACTCTACACATGGGCATCACCAGCTGATCAATGCCAAAATCAGACTGATTATGTTCTTTGCAGCCGAAGATGGAGAAACTCTACACAGTCAGCAAAAACAAGACCAGGAGTTGACTGTGGCTCAGATCATGAACTCTTTATTGCAAATTCAGACTTAAATGAAGAAAGTAGGGAAAACCCCTAGCAATTCAGGTATGACCTAAATCACATCCCTTACGATTATACAGTGGAGGTGTCGAATAGATTCAAGGGACTAGATCTGGTAGACAAAGTGCCTGAAGAAATATGGACGAAGATTCATAACATTGCACAGCAGGTTGCGACCACAACCATTCCCAAGAAAAATGAAAGAAGCTAAGTGGTTGTGTGAGAGTGTCTTAGAAATACCTAAGAAAAGAGAATTGAAAGGCAAAGGAGGAAAGGAAAGATATACCCATCTGAGTGCAGAGTTTCAAAGAATAGCATGGAGAGATAAGACAGCCTTACTAAGTGATCAATGAAAAGAAATAGTGGAAAACAATAGAATGGGAAAGACTTCTTCAAGAAAATTAGAGATGCCAAAGGAACATTTTGTGCAGAGATGGGCACAATAAAGAGCAGAAACAGTATGGACCTAATAGAAGCAGAACATATTAAGAAGAGGTGGCAAGAACTATACCAAAAAGATCTTAATGAGCTGGATGACCATGATGGTATGATCATTCACCTATAGCCAGACATCCTGGAGTGTGAAATCAAGTGGGCCTTAGGAAGCTTACTATGAACAAATCTAGTGGAGGTGATGGAATTACAGCTGAGCCATTTCAAATCCTAAAAGATGATGCTGTTAATCTGCAAATGTGGAAATTTGCAGTGGCCAAATGTGGAAAACTAATGTGGAAAATGTGAGTTTTCTAATGTGGAAAACTCAGCAGTGGCCACAGGACTAGAAAAGGTCAGTTAGTTTTCATTCCAATCCCAAAGAAGGGCAATGCCAAAGAATATTCAAACTGCCACACAATTGCACTCATTTCACATGCTAGCAAGGTCACACTCAAAATCCTCCAAGCTAGGCTTCAACAGTATATGAACTGAGAACTTCCAGGTGTTCAAGCTGGATTTAGAAAAGGCAGAGGAACCAGAGATCAAATTGTCAACATTTGTTGGACCATAGAAAAAGCAAGAGACATCCAAAAAGATCTACTTCTGCTTTACTGACTACACTAAAGCCTTTGACTGACTGGATCATAACAAACTGGAAAATTCTTAAAGAGATGGGAATACTGGGCCACCTTACCTGTTTCCTGAGAAACTTGTCTGCAGGTTGAGAAGTAACAGTTAGAACCGGAGATGGAACAACAGACTGGTTCAAGATTGAAAAAGGAATATGTCAAGGGTGTATATTGTCACCCTGCTTATTTAATTTATATGCAGAGTACATCGTGTGAAATGCTGGGCTGGATGAAGGACAAGTTGGAATCAAGATTGCTGGGAGAAATATCAATATCCTCAGCTATGCAGATGACACCTGCCCTCAATCTTTCTGAGCACCATGGTCTTTTCCCATGAGTTGGCTCTTTGCATCAGTTGGCCAAAGTATTGGAGCTTCAGCTTTGACAGAAAGTGAGGAGGAACCAAAGAGCCTCTTGATGAAGGTGAAAGAGGAGACTGAAAAAGCTGGCTTAAAATTCAACATTCAAAAAACTAAGATCATGACACCTGGTCCCATCACTTCATGGCAAATAGATAGGGAAACAATGAAAACAGTGACAGACTTTGTTTTCTTGGGCTCCAAATTTACTACAGATGGTGACTGCAGCCATGAAATTAAAAGATGCTTGCTTCTTGGAAGAAAAGCTATGACAAACCTAGACAGCACATTAAAAAACAGAGATGTTACCTTACCAACAAAGTCCCGTATACTCAAAGCTATGGTTTTTCCAATAGTCATGTATGGATGTGAGAGTTGGACCATATAGAAGGCTGAGCACCCAAGAATTAATGCTTTTGAACCATGACATGAAAATTAATGCTTTTGCAGTCCACAGAAGGACTGCAAGGAGATCCAACCAGTCAATATTAAAGGAAATCAATCCTGAATATTCATTGGAAGGATGATGCTAAAGCTGAAGCTCCAGTACTTTGGCTACTTGATGTGAAGAACTGACTCATTGGAAAAGACTCTGATACGGGAAAGATTGAGGGCAGGAGAAGAAGGGGATGACAGAGGACTAGATGGTTGGATGGATCACGGACTCAATGGACATTAGTTTGAGCAGGCTCCAGGAGATGGTGAAGGACAGGGAAGCCTGGCATGCTGCAGTCCATGGGGTCACAAAGAGTCAGACACGATTGAGCTACAAAACTACATAGGATAAGATGACTTCAGAGGTAAATTCTACCGATCATTTAGAGACAGTTAATACCAATGCCTCTGAAAGTGTTCCCAAAAAGTTGCAGAGGAAGGAACCCTCCCAAACTCATTCTATAAGGACAAAAATCACCCTGATATCAAAAGCATACAAATAAAATAAAATTACAGCCCCATATCACTGATGAACACAGACATGAAAATTCTCAACAAAGTATCAAGCAAACCAAATCCAAGAGTACATCAAAAAGAACATATACCACAATCAACTGTGATTGATCCCAAGGATGCAAGGATTTTTCAGTATCTACAAATCAATCAGTTTGTTACACTGCATCAACAAATTTAAGAATAAAAACCATAGTATCCTCTCAAGAGATGCAGAAAAAGCTTTTGACAAAATTCAACACCCATTTATGATAAAACTCTCTCAAAAGTGGGCATAAAGGAAACCTTAACATAATAAAGATCGTATATGATAGACCTACATCTAACATCATACTCCATGGTGAAAGCTAAAAACATTTCCCTCTAAGATCAGGAACAAGAAAAGAATGTCTACTCTTGCCATTTTTATTTAATATAGTTTTGGAATTCCTAGCCATGGAAAGAAGAAAAAAGGAATCCAAATAGGAAAAGAAATAAAACTGTCACTGTTTGCAGATGACATGATATGATACATAGAAAATCCTAAAGATGCTACCAGGTAACTTCCAGAGCTCGTCAATGAATTTGGTAAAGCTGCAGGAGACAAAATTAATGGACAGAAATCCCTTGCATCCCTATACACTAACAATGAAAAATCAGAGATAAATTAATGAAACAATCCCATTTACCATTGTAACAAAAATAATAAAATACCTAGGAATAAACCTACCTAAGGAAGCAAAAGACCTGTATTCAGAAAATTATAAGATACTAATGACAGAAATCAAAGACAACATCAATGAAAAGAAATGCCATGTTCTTGGATTGGAAAATCAATATTGTCAAAATGACTATACTACCCAAACTAATCTACAGATTCAGTGCAATTCGTATTAAATTACCTGTTCCATTTTTTTACAGAACTAGAACAAAACATTTCAAATGTGTATGAAGGCTCAAAAGAGCCCGAAGAGTCAAAGTAATTGTGAGAAAGAAAAATGGAGCTGAGGAATCAGGAATCCTGACTTCAGTATTCAAAACGGTATGGCACTGGGACAAAAACTAAATAGTGACCCATGGAACAGGATGGAAAGCCTAGAATAATCCCATGTGCCTGGCCGATTAATCTGTGACAAAGGAAACAGGAATATTCAATGGAGAAAAGACAGTCTCTTCAGTAGATGCTGCTGGAAAAACTGAACAGCCATGTATAAGGAATGAAACTAGAACACTCCCTAACACCATACGCAAAAGTAAACTCAAAATGGATTTAAGACCTAGATGTAAGGCTGGACACTGTAAAACTCCTAGAAGAAAACATAGGAAGGACTCTTTTTGACATAAATCACAGCAGTATCTTTGGGGATCCACCTCTTAAGAGTAGTGAAAATAAAAACAAACAAATGGATCCTAATGAAACTTAAAAGCTTTTGCATAGCAAAGGAAACCATAAAATGAAAAGACAGTCCACAGAATGGGAGAAAAATTTGCAAATGAAGTGACCAACAGGGATTAATCTCCAAGATATAAAAGCAACTCATGTGGCTCAATATCAGAATGGTCATCATCAAAAAGTCTACAAACAATATCTGCTAGAGAGGGTGTAGACAAAAGGGAACTCCCCTGTACTGTGGTTGGAAATGAAAACTGGTACATTCACTATAGAGAACAGTACTGCAGTTCCTTAAAAAACTGAAAATAGAGCTACTATCTGATCCAATAATCCCACTGCTGGCATATATCCTGAGAAAACTGTGGTTCGCAGGGATGCATGCAGCCACTGTTCATTACAGCACTTTTTACAGTAGCCAGGACATGGAAGCCACCTAAATGTCCATTGATAGATATGAGTGGATAAACAAGATGTGATACACACACACAATGGAATATTACTCAGCCACTAGAAATGAAATAATGCCATTTGTAGAACATGGTTGGATCTAGAAGTTATCATACTACTTGAAGTAAGTCAGAGAAAGACACTTATCTATCACTTATATGTGGAATCTAAAAAGATGATACAAATGAACTTAAAACAAAAACAGATTCACAGACTTCAAAAACAAATTTCTGGTTACCAAAGGGGAAAAGTCAGGGAAAGGACACACTCAGAGGTTGGGAGGTTGGAATTAACATATACACACCACTGTATACAATGTGTAGTCAACAAGGACCTGCTGTATTCTTCAAGGTACTCTGCTCAATCTTGTGTGATAACCTATATGGGAAACAAAACTGTAAATCAATGGAAATATATGTAACTGAACCTGTTTTCTATATACCTGAAACTAAAAACACTGTAAATCAACTATACCCTAATATAAAAGAAAGATTAAATTTTTTAAAAAAAGACATAATATGTCTTACGCCTCATTTTAGAGACAGTACAGTTTTGGTGAAAGAATAAACACATAGATCAATGGAAGGGAATAAAGATACCACAGGAACCTAATCACCTGACTTTTGACAAAGATGCAAAGGCAATTCAGTGGGGAAAGAATGGTCTTTTCAATAAACAGCACTGAAACTATTAGATATCTCTCTATATAGACACAGATCTCACAACTTATATAAAATTAACTCAAAATGTATAGAGACCTAAATGGTAAGTGAAAACTATAAAACATCTAGAAGAAAACTAGTACGATATTCACTAGTTATGACTTTTTAGATGCAAAAACACAAAGAATAATTCATGAAAAAATGACCCCAAGTTGGATGTTATTAAAATTAAAAACGTGATCTGTGAAATACATGGTTAAGAGAATGAGAAGCCATAGACTGCGAGAAAATATTTGCAAATCACATATCTAATAAAGGACTTGTATCCAGAATGTACAAAGAATTCTTAAAACTCAGCAATGAAAAAAAGAAAGTTTTAAAAGATCAAAATATTAAGCACGCCAGCAAAACAGATATGCAAATGACAAATAAGCATATGAAATGACCCTCAGTATCATATTTCATTGTTGTTGTTTAATCGTTTTTTGCAACCCCACGGACTGTAGCCTGCCAGGCTCCTCTGTCCATGAAATTTCCCAGTCAAGAATACTGGAGTAGGTTGTTGCTTCCTACTCCAGGGTTCTTCCAGACCCAGGGATCAAACCCACATATCCTGTATTACAGGCTGAATCTTTACCACTGAGCCACCTGGAAAGCCCCATATGTCATTAGGGAAATAAAAATTAAGACAATAATGAGATGCCCCCATCAAAACAATGAGATATCACTACACACCTATTAGGGTAGCTAGAACAAAAACCCAAGACAAAGTCTGACTACTAAATGCTAGTGAGAATGTGGGAAAGCAGGAACTCTTGTTCATTGGAAACAAGTTGTAAGGTTTGTGTTTTTTAGATAAAGCATACTTCAATTGTGCTAAATATACATTATGTAAAATTTCTCATGTTGATTATTTTTAAGTGTATAGTCCAGTGGCATTAACTGAGGATATTCACATTATTATGTAATCATCACCACCATTCATCTCAGGAACTTTTTTCATCTTCCTAGACTGAAACTCTGTATCCATTAAAAATGCATTCCCCATTCCTCCCTCCCTCAAACATCATTCTCCAATAAAGCAAACTAGGACTTCCAGGAGAAATGACAGTTTTGAAAGCCAAGGCAAGAATATACAGGATGAGCCTGGAGCATCTAATAGTGTCGGAAGGTAAGGAAAAACAAAGACCAACAGGATATGTCAGAGGGGCGTAGAAGCAACAGAGAGAGTGAAGTCTCTCAGTCGCGTCCGACTCTTTGCGATCTCATGGGCTGTAGGAGCCTACTGTGCTCCTCTGTCCATGGGATTCTCCAGGCAAGAGTACTGGAGTGGGTTGCCATTTCCTTCTCCAGAGGATCTTCCTGACCCAGGGATTGAACCCAGGTCTCCCGCATTGTAGGCAGACGCTTTACCATCTGAGCCACCAGGGAAGTCCTAGAAGCAACAGAAAGAGCTCCAAATGTCCAAAGCTGAAGCCTTGAGCAATAAAATAAATAACATGTATTAGAATATAACCCAGTGTATAAATCTAAACCTAAATATCTATGAGCCTATAGTGATGTAATAAATAAATTAATAAGAACAGGCAAATCTCCCATACAGAAGAATTCCTAACACTATATATAGTTACTCTCTCAAGAAATAGGTGGATCATAATTCCTCACTCCCTTAATTGTGGGAGGGACTGACTTCCTTCTAAATAACATAGTATAGAAAAAGCCAAGGAGTAACTTTACAGTGGAGAAAGTTGACAAAACTGCCTCAGCCATGTGATTAAATTTAGCATCTTGAGTGATAAGTCATATGGGTAGCATGTGCACTTATGATGTGATAAAGCTAGCACTTTACAGATACTGTGGTCTTCTAAAGACCTGGAAGTTCTGTTTAATCATGAGGGGGGGTAAAAAAATCAGACAAACCCAAATTGAGAAACATGCTTCTCAATACCTGACCAGTATTCCTCTAAAGTGTCAAAGTCATTAAAAACAAGAAATATTTGAGAAAGTGTCATACTCTAAGAGGAAGGCAATGGCACCCCACTCCAGTACTCTTGCCTGGAAAACCCCATGGGCTGAGGAGCCTGGTAGGCTGCAGTCCAGGGGGTCGCAAAGAGTCGGACACGATGGAGTGACTTCACTTTCACTTTTCACTTTCATGCATTGGAGAAGGAAATGGCAACCCACTCCAGTATTCTTGCCTGGAGAATCCCAGGGATGGGGGAGCCTGATGGGCTGCCGTCTCTGGGGTCGCACAGAGTTGGACATGACTGAAGTGACTTAGCAGCAGCAGTAGCAGCATACTCTAAAGAGCCATTATTCTAGATGGAATCCTGGGACAGATAAAGAACAACAGGTACAACCTAAATAAATCTAAGTAGTTTGGACTTGAGTGAGCAATAATGAGTCAATATTGTCAATCAGTTTTAAAAAACATACTAATGAAAGATGACCACTTCTGTCCTAGAGCATGAATGATTAAGATCTATAAAACAACACATTATTATACAGAGTGAAGTAAGCCAGAAAGAAAAACACCAATACAGTATACTAACGCATATATATGGAATTTAGAAAGATGGTAACAATAACCCTGTGTACGAGACAGCAAAAGAGACACTGATGTATAGAACAGTCTTATGGACTCTGTGGGAGAAGAAGAGGGTGGGAAGATTTGGGAGAATGGCATTGAAACATGTAAAATATCATGTATGAAACGAGATGCCAGTCCAGGTTCGATGCACGATACTGGATGCTTGGGGCTGGTGCACTGGGACGACCCAGAGGGAGGGTATGGGGAGGGAGGAGGGAGGAGGGTTCAGGATAGGGAACACATGTATACCTGTGGTGGATTCATTTTGATATTTGGCAAAACTAATACAATTATGTAAAGTTTAAAAATAAAATTAAAACAACAACACATTAATACTAACTTTCCATATTCAACCCTCAGAAGTTTAATAAATGCAATAAACTATCAAAAATATTTGATCTTTTCTTTCTTTCAGAATCCCATTTCTCATTTCCTCAAGGTCCAATCCTCACAAGCCAGGACTATTCAAGCACATCCCATAGTCAACCCATTATACAGTGGCCCAGTTAAGCTGAGCTATTGGTTTTCCTACAACTTTTCCTTCCATAGATCTTTGTGAAAGCTTGAACATTAAGCTTTGTGAAATGACTCTGATTCTTCATTATCTCTATATCTTGCTCAATGAAGGACATGCAATCCTGGAACTGATTCTAGAATCCATTTCAAAAACAAGGGAAGAGAGAGTAAATGACTGCAAGCAATATATCCCTGAAGTTTCTTCATTCCCAAGAGGATATTTTTACCAGATGAAGGAACCGTAGATTACTGAAATTGGGAAAAGCCATGGATAAGATCCTTGAACAAGAAGTAAAGATCAAGCCCTATAGAGATTGCATGACTTGCCCAAGGTCATAGTTTGTTAGTCTCAGAGAAGAAACAATGCATTTTTCTAAAATAGGATGCTTCTCACATTTTAGTCTTTTAGCAAATTTAACCTTCCATACAGCTGTTGAGATAACCTACTGGTTTTACAAGCTAAATCAACACAAGGGACATCGCTCAGAAAATGCCCCCAGACTGCCTCCCTTTTCATTATTGAAAACCACGAGATGAAAGTCTTTAATAACTTACTGCACAAGAGGACCATTACTGTCAGCATATACCACTCAGCCATATATTATAGCTTTTTACTTCTCCACACAAAATTGCTTTGAAATTTACATTTGCTATAAAGGATTTAAGTCCATCACTATTAATTTTCTTCTACAAATTATGTTTAATTATCACCTCTTTCTACCTAGGAAGAAGCCCCTCTTGTACTGCCATCTCCATATAGCTCTCAAGAAGAGTGTCCTCAGCATGAATCTTTGATGGTAATTTTATACTCCTTACTTGCCCTTCCTTGTCAAGCGCACACAGCCCACTTAGAGATATGGAAATGAACTCTTTGCCTGGCTCTGCATTTCCTGCATACATATGAAATCTGGTCTCCCTAAGCAGGAGGAAAAAGGAACATTTTCCAGCTTTAGCCTGTGGAAAATTAGGCTAGAAACATCCCATTTTAAGATTCAAAGCAGCTTTGAAAGTCCATCTGTGATTGATTGCTTAACAGGTCATATACTACATCTAATCTTTCTGATGCTTCAAGAATCATCTTATTTCCTCAGTTTTGGAGCCCTAGAAGAAACTAGTTTGAGAGAAATAGAAATCCAAAAATTATACTTTACTATTTTTCTCCATTTAATTTCTATGCTTCCTTACTACACAGTACCATATAAATAGCATAGGCTTCGAAGTTAGAAATACTAGCAGTCCAATCATAACTACCAAAAATTTACGTAACTTCAGGCAAATCACTTATCTCTGAGCCCCTGTTCTCTCAACCTTAAAGCTATCTTAAGTTTAACTAAGATTAGCATGTATTATGCTTGGCACATTCAAGGGATTCAAATGCTAATTGTCCCCTTCCAGATTCAGTGCAGCAGTATTTTTGTCTATAATCAATCTTCTGTCTGCAACTGATAGAAACTCAACTCAAACTGCTGCTGCAGCTGCTGCTAAGTCGCTTCAGCCATGTCCAGCTCTGTGCGACCCCATGGACTGCCAACTCAAACTAGCTGAAGCTAAAATGGAATTCACTGATTCACATAACCAGGAAGTCCTGGCATGTTTCTGACTTTAGACATAGCTGGATTAAACTTCCCAAACAATGTTGCTATGGCTCTTAACTCTGTTGATCTCTGCTGGTATTGCTCTGAACGTAAGCACTAACCAAAATGACTGGCAAAATATAAGTTATAGATCTCCAGCCCCCTCTCTTACTAGACCCTCAGTGAAGAAATTGCCTCCTACTAATTACATACCAAGTCCAGGGCAGACTCTGATTGGCCTTGCTTGAATCGTGAACCTGCCTCCAACCCAATCATTGTGACCATGGGGAAGGGACGATTCAGTTTAGCCAACATGGGTAATGTCCTACCAGTGTGGTAGAGAGCAAAGTGGCATGATTTATAGTCTTAAGATTAAATGGAGTTAGGGACCCTGAGGAGAAGGCGATGGCACCCCACTCCAGTACTCTTGCCTGGAAAATCCCATGGGCAGAGGAGCCTGGTAGGCTGCAGTCCATGGGGTCGCTAGGAGTCGGACACAACTGAGCGACTTCACTTTCACTTTTCACTTTCATGCATTGGAGAAGGAAATGGCAACCCACTCCAGCGTTCTTGCCTGGAGAATCCCAGGAATGGAGAGCCTGGTGGGCTGCCGTCTATGGGGTCGCACAGAGTCAGATACGACTGAAGCGACTTAGCAGCAGCAGCAGCAGGGACCCTGAAGAAACCAGAAGAAGGACTATTAAAACTAATACTGAAATAAAGAAATTAAATAAATGACAACTATAAATCAATAAATAAGTACCTGGCGTCTTTATTCACAATCTGATTTTCCTTTTCACTCTAGGTTGTCTTGTTTGGGGATCTGCAGTCTATGTCAGGGATTAGCAAACTACAGAGACCAAATGTGACCCACTACTTGTTCCGTAAATACAGTTTTACTGAAACCCAGTCATGCTCTTTCCTTAATGTGTTATCCATGGTTGTTTTGACACTACATTATCATGGTGAAGTAGTTGCAATAAAGTTCACAGAAACTGCAAAGCTTAAAATGTTTACTGTCTCAGTCTTTTCAGGAAAAGTCTGCCGACCCCTAGTCTATGTCACAATAACAAGATAACAAGGCAGGAAAACATGCTTATTTAGAATATTTACTTGAAATAAAATAGAAATATTGATGACAATTTTACATAATTTGCATCCACAACCTGTTAGAAGTTAGAAAAATGTATCTTGTCCAAAAAAGTATCCTCCACACAGTAGATGCTCAGTATATATTTTTAATACATATTTAGCAGCACACCATCCACTAAATTCACTCAAGCTCCCAAATTAGTACTATCCTTAAAGCATCCTTTTCCCTCATATTCCACTTCATCCATAATGTCAAATCCTCTTAGCTCTACCTTGACGATACATTTAAAATGCCTCTACTTCTCTCCATCTTTCAGCTCCATCTGTAGTACAAGCCAACACCATTTCTTGTCTAGACTAATGCATTCATTTTTAAAAAATTATTTATTTTAAGTGAAAGTGAAGTCGTTCAGTCGTGTCCGACTCTTTGCTACCCGTGGACTGTAGCCCACCAAGCTCCTCCGTCCATGGGATTCTCCAGGCAAGAATACTGGAGTGGGTTGCCATTTCCTTCTCCAGGGAATCTTCCCAACCCAGGGATCAAACCCAGGTCTCCTACATTGCAGGCAGATGCTTTAACCTCTGAGCCACCAGGGAAGCCCTTAAATACAAAAATACAGTCTCTCAGAAAACCTACTATAGAGACACAGAACTACTTTACAATATTGTGGTGATTTTTGCCATCTATTGACATGAATCAGCCCTGGGTGTACATGTGTCCCCCATCCTGAACCCCCTCCCACCTCCCTCCCCATCCCATCCCTCTGGTTTGTCCCAGTGCACTGGCTTTGAGTGCCCTGTGAAACCAGAATTGAAAGAGACACGTGTACCCCAATGTTCATCACAGCACGTGTATAATAGCTAGGACATGGAAGCAACCTAGATGTCCATCTGCAGACAAATGGATTAGGAAGTTGTCGTATATATACATAATGGAATATTACTCAGCCATTAAAAAGAAAACATTTGAATCAGCTCTAATGAGGTGGATGAAACTGGAGCCTATTATACAGAGTGAAGTAAGTCAGAAAGAAAAACACCAATACAGTATATTAATGTATATGTATGCAATTTAGAAATATGATAACAACAACCCTATATGCAAGACACCAAAAGAGACACAGATATAAAGAACAGACTTTTGGACTCTGTGGGAGAAGGTGAGGGTGGGATGGTTTGAGACAATAGCGTTGAAACATGCATATTACCATATGTGAAATAGATGACTAGTCAATTCAGTGCATTCATTTTTTAAACAGTCTCCCTGCTGCTATTCTTGTTGAAGTAATAGAAGTAATGCTGAAGTAATGTTGAAGTAATCCCTTCAACATCCGAGAAGGAACCTTTTAAAAACAAATCAGATAATATTTCTTTCTTCCCTACAGCCCTCCAAGGATTTCCTATTTTGTTTAGTCTGAAACCCAACTTCTTGTCCATGGACCAAAAATCAGTACATAAACTGGTCCCTGCCCACCTCTTAACCTTAACCAGATTCACTATAGCCCTTCTTCCCCATTACAACTATGAAAGACCCCTTTGGTTCCTAGAATATACCATGCTCATTCCCTCTTTAGGACTTTTCCTGTCCCTCCTTCTGCCTGGAACTTTCTGTTCCCATCTCCACATGGCTTTTGAATTCAGGAATTCAAAAGTCACCTTTTCATTGGAATAAAATATATTGTTTCATAGCTTTTATAGAATACATTATATTGTAGTATTAAAAGTTATGTGATGTTGAAGCTGAAACTCCAATACTTTGGCCACCTGATGCAAAGAGATGACTCATTTAAAAAGACCCTGATGTGGGGAAAGATTGAGAGCAGGAGGAGAAGGGGACAACAGAGGATGAAAAGGTTGGATGGCATCACCGACTCAATGGACATGAGTTTGGGTGAACTCTGGGAGTTGGTGATGGACAGGGAGGCCTGGCATGCTGCGGTCCATGGGATTTCAAAGAGTCAGACACAACTGAGCGACTGAACTGAACTGAACTGAAAAGTTATGTTCTGTTTTCTAACTGATTACCACATACATTATGAGGTTTACATTATGTGTAATTACAAAGTAATTGATATCTGTAGCCTATTGTTTATGACTAATCATCACATGTTAATAGCCTGACTTCCTAACATGATCTTGGTGGTGATTGGAGTGATATGAACATGATGATATATGCTAGGCAAATGACTATTAATGAAATTTAGCAATACAATATTCATATATTTTCTTATTTTCAAAGACTTTGACAAACTGTTTTATAATGAGCTCTAACTCATTTACAAGTTTTGTGAGCTTGCTGTTGAAGTTAACAATCATTGGCTAAAATAGATTTGACACTGATATGTACTATGAAAACATGTTTCTGTATCCAGTTTAATAAATCAATGAAGCTATATATTTTGACCCAAGAGCTTTTGATGTCAGGTAATGCAGGCAAAAAAAAAAAAACCTTCTTCATGAGCAAAACATCAAATCTCATAAATCTCATGTCTTTTGAGAATAATGCGAGGCAGGAGGTATTTACAGATATTCTGCTATAGGACATAGTTTTAAATGACCCTGAATATGACCCCGATCTAACAGGGTATTAGCACTACATTAAAAAAAACCAAAAACCACTTCTGTGGCACTATGACTAACCTCTGCTGGTTCATAGTTATTCTGAATAGCCACAAGTTGAAAGAATATATTACTGCAGGTTAAAATTGAAGAAAAATGAAAGTGTGAGTCGCTCAGTCATGTTTGACATTTTGCAATGCCATGGACTGTAGCCTGCCAGGCTCCTCTGTCTGTGGAACTCTCCAGGTAAGAATACTGGAGTGGGTATCCATTCCCTTCTCCAGGGGACCTTCCCAACTCCAGGATTAAACCCAAGTCTCCTGCATTGTAGTCAGATTCTTTACTGTCCAAGCCACCAATCCATACCGTTTAGAGACAATCCTTCCACCAAGTACTAGCCACCTTACTGAGTATGTCAACCCCATACTTGTCCATAAAACCATTTTGAGGTAGTCAATGCCATTAAAAAAAAAAATCCAGATACAATGTATACATATGCTTGATCTACAAACAGTATCAGAAACAAGAAATGGGATTTATCTATCATGATTTTTCTTGATGACCCCACCTTAGGTCCTGGTGGGAACTGCTTTCCCTCTTCAGTACTTGTAAAGCAGCTTATAATTTTCATCCAAAATGTCTCAGATCGATAGTGCATCATGCTTTTCAAGAAAGCCAAATGCTGCCTCTCATCTCTAGCACATCTCTTAATGTTAAGGGATATTATTTGGAAGCTGCCTTCATAGTTCAGCATATAAGGGCAGCCATGAAGGAACTATGCACTCAAGTAGAACCACAATTGACCTCCTACCATCTTGCTAATTACCTAGGGTCTTAGTTGCCGCACACTCAATACCAAAGCTTTCAGTATGAAAAAACATTTCTTTGTTTTTTCATACTGATGAAAGGAAAAGTGAGTTTTACCCATTATATACATTGTTCTGATAGAGAAGAGTCAAAGAAAGACATCTAGATATTCAGCGGATCAGCTCCAGGCTGGTCAGTGGCAGTGGTGAGGCCGGGGGGTCCTCCACCCCAGGCGTCTTCCAACATGGGCTCCAGCCTTCCCCAGAACTCCTTCCCAGGCACTCCACCAGGGCCTTTGCCTCGACCCCTGGCAGCGTGTTAACTGACAGTCAACCCCCAGTGAAGGTTTACACACTCCATGAGGACCAGCAGTGGGACAACCAGAACACCAGGCGTGTCATCCAGCTATGTTGAGTGGCTGAAGGACATGTCCCTGCTAGTTTGGGACTGATAAAACATGGTCCACTGGAGAAGGGAATGCCAAAGCATTTCAATATTTTTGCCTTGAGAACCCCATGAACAGTATGAAAAGACAAAAAGATAGGACACTGAAAGGTGAACTCCCTGGGTCAGTAGGTGTCCAATATGCTACGGGAGAAGAGTGGAGAAATAACTCCAGAAAGAATGAAGAGGCTGAGCCAAAGCAAAGGCAACAGCCAATTGTGGATGTGATGGTGATGGAAGTAAAGCCTGATGTTGTAAGAACAATATTGCATAGGAACCTGGAATGTTAGGTCCATGAATCAAGGTAAATTGGAAGTGATCAAACAGGAGATGACAAGAGTAAACATTGACATTTTAGGAATCAGTGAACTAAAATGGACCGGAATGGGTGAATTTAGTTCAGATGACCATTATATCTACTACTGTAGGCAAGAATCCCTTAGAAGAAATAAAGTAGCCCTCGTAGTCAACAGAAGAGTCCAAAATTCAGTACTTGGTTGTAATCTCATAAATGACAATGATGTTGGTTGGTTTCCAAGTTTCCAAGGCAAACCATTCAACATCACAGCAATCCAAGTCTATGCCCCAAACCACTAATGCTGAGAAACCCGAACTTGAATGATTCCATGAAGACCTACATGCCCTCCCAAAACTAATACCAAAAAATATGTCCTTTTCATCACAGGGGACTGGAATGCGAAAGTAGGAAGTCAAGAGATGGTGGTGTGTGTGTGTTAGTCACTCAGTCGTGTCCAACTCTGCGACCCCATGGACTGTAGCCCACCAGGCTCCTCTGTCCAAGGGATTCTCCAGGCAAGAGTACTGGAGTGGGTTGCCATTTCCTTCTCCACAAGAGATAGTGGAGTAGTAGGCAAGTTTGGCTTTGGAGTACAAAATGAAGCAGGCAAAGGCTAAAAGAGTTTTGCCAAGAGAACGTACAGGTCATAGCAAATACCCTCTTTCAATAACACAAGAGACAACTCTATACATGGACATCACCAAATGGCCAGTATAAAAATCAAATTGATTATATTCTTTCCAGCCAAAGATAGAGAAGCTCTATACAGTCAGAAAAACATGACCTGGAGCTGACCGTGGCTCAGTTCATCAGTTCCTTTTTGCAAAATTCAGGCTCAAATTGAAGAAAGCAGGGAAAACAATAGGCCATTGAGTGGTTGGATGACCTAAATCAAATACCTTATGATTATACAGTGCAGGTGAAGAGTAGATTAGAGGGACTAGATCTGGTAGAAAGAGTGCCTGAAGAAGAATTGTGGACAGAGGTTCATAACATTGTATGGGATGTGGTGACCAAAACCATCCCCAAGATAAAGAAACTCAAGAAGGCAAAGTGGTTGTCTGAGGAGGTCTTACAAATAGATTAGGAAAGGAGAAATGAAAGGCAAAGGAGAAATGGAAAGATGTACCTAACTAAATACAGAGTTCCAGAGAATAGCAAGGAAAGATAAGAAAGCCTTCTTAAGTGAACAGCGCAAAGGAATAGAGGAAAACAATAGAATGGGAAAGACTAGATATTTCTTTAAGAAAGTTGGGCATACCAAAGGAACGTTTTGGAAACTGGCTTCCTCAGTATCTCCTACACTTGCAATGCAGGAGCCATAGGAGATAAGGATTCAATGCCTGGGTCGAGAAGGTTTCCTGGAGGAGAGCTTGGCAACCCACTCCAGTATTCTTGCCTGGAGAATCCCATGGACAGAGGAGCCTGGCAGGCTACAGTCCATAGGGTTGCAAAGAGTTGGACACGACTGAACCGACTTAGCATGCACACATGTAAGGGAACATTCCATACACAGATAGGTACCATAAAGGACAAAAAGGGCAAGGACCTAACAGAAGCAGAAGAGATTAAGAAAAGGTGGCAAAAATACACAAAACTATACAAGAAAGCTCTTAATGACCCAGATAACCATGATGGTGTGGTCACTCACATAGAGCCAGACATCCTGGAGTACTAAGTCAAGTGGGCCTTAGGAAGCATCACTATGAACAAAGCTAATGGAGGTGATGGAATTCCAGTTGAGCTATTTCAAATCCAAAAGATGATGCTATTAAAATGCTGCACTCAATATGCCAGCAAATTTGGAAAACTCAGCAGTGGCCACAGGACTGGAAAAGGTCAGTTTTCATTCCAATCTCAAAGGCAATGCCAAAGAAAGCTCAAATTACCACACAATTGCATTCATGTCACATGCTAGAAAAATTATGCTCAAAATCCTTCAAACTAGGCTTCAACAGTACATGAACAGCGAATTTCCAGATGTATAAGCTGGATTTAGAAAAGATGGAGGAACCAGAGATCAAACTGCCACCATATGCTGGATCATAGAAAAAGCAAGGGAATTCCAAAAATACATCTACTTCTGCTTCACTGACTATGGCTAAAGGCTTTGACTGTGTGGATCACAACAACCTTGTAATATTGTTAAAGAGATGGGAATACCAAACCACATTACCTATGCTATGCTATGCTATGCTAAGTCACTTCAGTCGTGTCCGACTCTGTGCGACCCCATAGATGGCAGCCCACCAGGCTCCCCTGTCCCTGGGATTCTCCAGACAAGAACACTGGAGTGGGTTGCCATTTCCTTCTCCAGTGCATGAAAGTGAAAAGTGAAAGTGAAGTCACTCAGTAGTGTCCGACTCTTAGCGACCCCATGGATTGCAGCCTACCAGGCTCCTCCGTCCATGGGATTCTCCAAGCAAGAGTACTGGAGTGGGGTGCCATTGCCTTCTCCACACATTACCTAACCTCCTGAGAAACCGGTATGCAGGTCAAGAAGAAACAGTTAGAACTGGACAGGGAACAATGGTTCATAATTGGGAAAAGATATGAAATGCTGGGCTTGATGACTCACAAGCTGCAATCAAGATTACCAGGTGAAATATCAACAACCTCAGATATGCAGATAGTACCACTTTAAGGGAAGAAAGTGAAAAGGAACTAAAGAGCCTCTTGATGAAGGTAAAAGAAGAGAGTGAAAAGCTGGCTTAAATTTCAAAAAAGTGGAAACAGTATCAGATTTCATTTTCTTGGACTCCCACAATCAATGTGGACAGTGACTGCAGCCACAAAATTAAAAGACACTTGCTTCTTGGAAGAACAGCAGTGACAAATTTAGGCAGTGTATTAGCAGAAATGTCACTTTGCCAACAAAGGTCCATGTAGTCAAAGCCATGATTTTTCTAGTAGTCATGTATGGATGTGAGAATTGGACCATAAAGAAGCCTGAGCACTGAAGAATTGATTTTGAACTGTGGTGCTGGAGAAGTCTTGAGAGCCCCTTGGACCGCAAGAAGATTCTAAAGGAAATCAGTACTTAATACTCATTGGAAGGACTGGTGCTGAAGTTGAAGTCCCTACACTTTGGCCACATGATGCAAAGAACCAACTCACTGGAAAGGACCTTGATTCTGGGAAAGATTGAGGGCAAGAGGAGAACGGGGTGACAGAGGATGAGATGGTTGGAGGACATCACTGACTCAATGGACATGAGTTTAGCAAATGCCTAGAGATGGTGAAGGGCAGGGTCACTTGGCTTGCTGCAGTCCTTGGGGTCACAAAGAGTCGGACATGACAGCAATGGAACAACAAGATATTTGGGGAAAACCTTAGCCTTGTCACTACATAGCATCTGTAGCATTTTCCCCACCAGGAAGTCTCACCGGGTGATTGCTTGATTGACGTGAACTGAGAGCAATGTGTCTATCACTTGCTGATAACTGCAGAGACAGAGATTTAATGGTAGACATTCCTGGAATTTAAGTCGTGTGTGTGTGTGTGTGTGTGCGCGCACGCATGCATATATGTAACCAGTTTGGAGCAGAGAAGAAGAGAATCGCTCAATAGATTTTGAATCCAGTTTCCATAAATGGATCAAAGGAAAATTGAACAAAGCTGGGCACGTTTTTTTGTTTTTGCCTCACCTCTATTTCCCCCTCCTTATATGCTCTAGCCCCTCTTTTCTCCCAAGGCCTGGGTCGTGTTTCTCCCTAGCAGTTGCCTCAATTTCCCAAAGAGACACCTCCAAACCCCATACATAAAACTTTGTGCTCCTAATTTTTTAATGATAGACTCTTAGAAATGAGCTACTAGAAAATATTTTGAAAACATGTCTAAGAACCTTATTACATATTGCCAAAACAGTTTTCTTTTTCTTCATCTCAGAACTGAGATCTGTGGTTACAAAGTTTAACTCCTAGGACTGTGAAGACCTCAAGACAGTTCTATGAACTTGATTTTACTCTTTCTTCTTGGAAATTGTTGCCCATGAAGATAAGGTTATAAACCAATAAATCACTTTCACTGTTAGCTTCAGAACTTTTCTGGAAACTAAGTTATATGGATAATTAGGTTGCCCATCTAGATAAACAGAACTTGTCAAAACAATAGATTGTTCACATGAGCAAACAGCTCACATATCAAACTATTTTTACTTAGAACACTTGCTTGAAGATCCTTATCTTACAACACTCACCAGTCTTAAACTCTTGTATCATAGTTTGACCATTCCTTATCAAATCTTTAACACTAAAGCCTGCCTCAAACCACTCAATCATCAAACTGTATAGATTTCTACCCATGACCACCCTCTTTTGAGGCATAACTAAGACTCTGTCGAGGTTTGCTCTCCCTTACTGCAGTAGGTTTACTCAAGTTAGCTTTGCTTAAGCCTCAGTTTATTCTAGTGACATTTTGGGAGGTCAAAGTCAAAACATCCAACAAATATGTATTAACTCTCTGGTCTTTTTGGCTAGATACAGGGGATTCAATGTTGACTAAATGTGACAACAGCCCATGTAATCCTGGAAAGGAAAAACATGTTAGTCAAATCATTATAAATATATACATTTTGATTGTGATTAGCGTCATATGGCAGAGAAGGCAATGGCACCCCACTCCAGTACTCTTGCCTGGAAAATCCCATGGATGGAGGAGCCTGGTGGGCTGTAGTCCATGGGGTCGCTAAGAGTCAGATACGACTGAGCGACTTCACTTTCACTTTTCACTTTCATGCATTGGAGAAGGAAATGGCAACCCACTCCAGTGTTCTTGCCTGGAGAATCCCAGGGACGGCGGAGCCTGGTGGGCTGCCATCTATGGGGTCGCACAGAGTCGGACACGACTGAAGCGACTTAGCAGCAGCAGCAGTGTCATATGGGCAGGTTATAAGGTGGTGTGAGAGCAAATAATTAAATAATGTGACACTTTCAGGGAGAATAAGGTGGATGCACTGAGCAGGTAATGTTTAATCTGAGACTTCAAGGATGAAAAAGCCTCAGCTAGGAAAAGATGCAAAGAAAGTGGTTGAGGAAGAGAAAGAATGGAAGGGAAAAGGGAAAAACATGGGAGAAGAGGGGGAGCAAAGAAAAGTGGAGGAGGGGAGCTAAGGAGGGGGCTAAGACATGAGGAGGAGAAGTGGGAGGGAGGGAAGAGATGGGAAGTCTCAGAACCTACTAGGCATACAGAAAATCTGTGTGAAGGCAACTGGGGGAAAAAATTCCCCTCATCCTAGAATAGAGAGCAAAGGGAAAGCAATATGAGGTGCAACATATAGGCATACAGACCAGAAAAATCATACAATTTAACCTTCATCCTTAAGTATACGAGAGTGTCAGCTTTACCACGTTATCACTAACATTATTACCCTATGTTTATCCTTACTAATCTGATGCATGAAAAATATTCTATTACCTTAATTTTTAATCCTTTGTTTACTGGTGAATATACGAAGAAAAGTCTTCCCTGGTGGCTCAGACAGTAGTCTGCCTGCAAAGCAGGAGACCCAGGTTCAATCCCTGGGTCAGGAAGATCCCCTGAAGAAGGGAATGGCAACCCACTCCAGTATTCTTGCCTGGAAAATCCCATGGATGGAGGAGCCTGGCAGACTACAGTCCATGGGGTTGCAAGGAGTCAGGCACAACTGAGCAACTAACACTTTTTATACAAAGAAAAGCCAATTTAACATTTTATTTCCTCCATTGTAATGCATCTCTTCATTTATTGACCTCAATATAACATTGAGATTCCTGTTTCTTACCTATTTGAACAGAACTTTATATATTGTGATCTTAGCCCATCAGCTTTAGTTTTACAAATATTCCCCCTAGTTCACTCTTGGTTTTTAATCTCTATATTGTTTTATAAAGACATAGCAATTTATTTTTATGCACTAAATACATGAACATTTTCACTTGCGATTTTCCCTTTGCTTTTCTACTACAAGAGTCTTTCTTAATCCAAAGAGTTAATCACCTAAATATTTTAAACAGTTTTATAATTTGCATTTCTACATTTAAATCTTGAAATATTTGGTATTTATTTTGGAGCATATCATCTGTTAAGGATCTAAATATACTTTATCCCCTTAGTAAGTTTCCCGGATTGCAGAGTCATTCGTTGACTAATCTTCTCATTCTCTCCTTACAAGTCCTTGATATCTCCTTTATCATATTTTGCCTTCTCAAATACTAGCTGGAAGCTTTTACAAGGTCACCTATTCTACTTTGTCTGTTTATCCCTGGGGCCAGTGATTTAATTATTTGAGCGTTAGACTAAGTTTTAATATCTGGTTGTAGCCTGTCCCAGCCCTCACCTGGTTATCCTTCCAGAAACACTTTAGAAGAACAGTATCAAGTCCTGAAGAAACAAATCCTTTTGAAATGTTAATTTGGAGGTTGTTAACAGGTCCACCTTCTTATATTGGAATGCCATTCCAGACACTTCATGTAAGCACATATATTATTTAGCCTGCTAATTCAGGCTTCCAGAGCCATAATTAGATAGACTAACACCCAAAGGCCTGCGTTTGAGGTCAGATTTCATGACTTTCAGCATCTACTTAGGGTGCCGTGTGATAACTTCTGCTTCCCCACATAATAGATGGTGGTCCCTGTGCATCACATGATGCTATTCCAAGGATGAAATAATGTATGAAAAGGCTTTTGTGGGCAAGAGGTCAAGATAAGTGCTAAACTCTGGAGCTGCGCCAGGCCATCCACTTGTGGCCATGACTGCACCACAGTTACACCAATCTCTTTGTCATCTTCCCTGGCTTCTTCAGCCTAAAACCTCCCTATTGTCAGGATCAAGTTTTGTAATTTTTGTAATTAATATTGTAAAATCCAATATTGCAATGCTTAAAAGGGACCACAGTATAATCAGGCTATACAGAGAAGAGCCTAAACAAACACATGAAAAGATGCTCAACATCACTCGTTATCAGAGAAATGCAAATCAAAACCACAATGAGGTACCAGCTCACGCCAATCAGAATGGCTGCTATCCAAAAGTCTACAAGCAATAAATGCTGGAGAGGGTGTGGAGAAAAGGGAACCTTCTTACACTGTTGGTGGGAATGCAAACTAGTACAGCCACTATGGAGAACAGTGTGGAGATTCCTTAAAATACTGGAAATAGAACTGCCATACCACCCAGCAATCCCACTGCTGGGCATACACACCGAGGAAACCAGAATTGAAAGAGACACGTGTACCCCAATGTTCATGGCAGCACTGTTTATAATAGCTAGGACATGGAAGCAACCTAGATGTCCATCAGCAGATGAATGGATAAGAAAGCTGTGGTACATATACACAATGGAATATTTCTTAGCCATTAAAAAGAATACATTTGAATCAGTTCTAATGAGGTGGATGAAACTGGAGCCTATTATACAGAGTGAAGTAAGTCAGAAAGAAAAACACCAATACAGTATATTAATGCATATATATGGAATTTAGAAAGCTGGTAATGATGACCCTATATGCAAGACAGCAAAAGAGACACAGATATAAAAAACAGACTGTTGGACTCTGTGGGAGAAGGTGAGGGTGGGATATTTTGAGAGAATAGCATTGAAACATGTATATTATCATATGTGAAATAGATTGCCAGTCCAGGTTCGATGCATGAGACAGGGTGCTCAGGGCTGGTGCACTGGGATGACCCTGAGGGATGGGTTGGGGATGGAGGTGGGAGGGAGGGTTCAAGATGGGGAACACATGTACACCTATGGCTGATTCATGTGAATGTATGGCAAAAACCACCACAATATAATAAAGTAATTAGCCTCCAATTAAAATTTAAAAAGAGAGAGAGAAAAGCCTAAAAACAAACAAAAACCAGGGGCCTCTCAGGTGGTAAAGAATCTGCCTGCAATGTGGGAGACATGGTTTTGATCCCTGGGTCAGGAAGATCCCCTGGAAAAGGGAATGGCCACCTACTGCAGTATTCTTGCCTGGAGAATTCCATGGACAGAGGAGCCTGGCGGGCTACAGTCCATGGTATTGCAAAGAGTAGGACACAGAAAGTCACAAGGAATGACTAACACTTTCACTTTCTCAAACTGAAAGAGCTTGAATTTGAGGATCTGGAGATTTTTCCAAGACCAGATGGATAAAAATGATGGTTTCCTGTGTGTTCATTCTATGTGAAGAAACGAAGACAGATGGGTCTGCCACGGGGTCAAGCAAATAGCTAACAGAAACAAAGAAAAGAGGAACAGGAGAGGACCCTTTAAAGTTCATCCAGGCCCCCTCACCTAGGTGGTAGAGATGAATTTCAATGAGGATGAAAATCCCCACTCTTTCCTAGATGGGATCTCTCTTCCTCCAGCCCATAGGGCTATTTGCCCAGGTCCAGCCTTACAGGAAGGCAGATCCCAGAGAGGCCTCTCTGAAGGCACAGCCACCCTCCCCTCCTCTGTGGCTGGGCTCCAGGTTGTCACACAGCCCAGCAAACCCCAACAAGTTAATTTGTAATCTTAGGGGGAAAATGATGGTCGCTCTGCGTCTGTCACCGAGCACTCTCCCTGCCAGTTTAAACAGCTGATTAGTTAGCACCACTGGAATCGATCCGCATCAGTTCCACCTGCATGCACCCACCAGGAACCACTTTATAGTAAATCAATCATTCTGCAAACATCTCACAAAGGGATCAGGCTTTGCTAACAAGCCGCCCCTTCCTGTTCCCTCTTGGAAGCGCCCAGCAAAGGTGACCAACATTTGTTCAAAAATTATCTCTTTAGGTTCTTTTGAGCCTGAGCAGGGAGCAGAAAGGCAGAAAAGGATTGAGGCTTCCTAATACAAGCGCATGCTCAAGGTTGTGGGTTTGTCTCTCTGGAATCAGGGCCAATGTTTGTCCACGCCCTCCCTTTAAGAAAAATAAAAATGTCTGGGCAAAAGTTTTGAGTCGACTTTTCACAAAAGAAGAAATATGGATGGCTGGAAGGACATGAAAAAATGCTCAACATCACTTGTCATCTCAGAAATGTAAATTAGCACCTCAGTGATACCTACACCACCACCAGAAAGGCTAAAATTAAAAAGACAGACACCTGATGTCAGGGAGGATAAAGAGCAAACTGAACTTTCAAACATGGTAGGTGAGAGCGTAAGATGAGATAACTACTTGGAAAAAAGGTTTGCCGTTTCTTATAACACTAAACATATATATACCCCATCACCAACAATTTTACCCCTACTTATTGACCCAAAATAAATGAAAGCATATGTGTTCTTGAAGACTCGTACACAGATATTCACAGCCACGTTATGCACAACAGCCAAAATCTGGAAACAGCCCAGATAATCATAACCAGGTGAATGGATGAACAAACTGTGGTATATCTACACATAGGGAATAATACTCAGCAATTGAAAAAGGAATGAATTACTGATACACACTGCATGGATGAATCTCAAAAAGATTATCCTGAGGGAAGAAATTTACCCAAAAGAATTATCTACTCTTATGATTCCATATATATGACACTCTAGAGTGAACCAAACTATTCTATCTATAGGGGGGAAAAGATTGTAATATTGGATACCTCTAGGGAGGTGGCACAGAGAAGGCAATGGCACCCCACTCCAGTACTCTTGCCTGGAAAATCCCATGGATGGAGGAGCCTAGAAGGCTGCAGTCCATGGGGTCGCTGAGGGTCAGACACAACTGAGCGACTTCACTTTCACTTTTCACTTTTCACTTTCACTTTTCACTTTCAGGCATTGGAGAAGGAAATGGCAACCCACTCCAGTGTTCTTTCCTGGAGAGTCCCAGGGACGGGGGAGCCTGATGGGCTGCCGTCTATGGGGTCGCACAGAGTCGGACACGACTGAAGCGACTTAGCAGCAGCAGCAGTAGCAGTAGCAGCTAGGGAGGTGGGGTCATAGGTTGACTGGAATGTGACATGAGACATTCTGGAGTAATGTTCGTATTTTATACCATGATACGGGTTTGGATTCTACAGGTATGTGTAGATGTCAAAACTCAGTGAAGGGTCCACTGAAAATTTCTACATTATATTGTATGCAAACTTTACCTCAAAATTCAAAGGTAAAGAGATACATAAATATTTGATTTAAATAAGGATATGTATGCTGAAGTGTTTTGAGTGAAGTGTACCAAAGTCTGCAACTTATTTAAAATGTATTAAAATAAGATGGATTGGTAATTGAACAGAAGGATGGACAGAGAGATAGATGTGACATAAAGCAAGTACAATAAAACCTAATAGGGGTGGGGGGGGGTTATTCACTGTGAAATCTTTTCCACTTTCTGTATGTTGGAAATTTTTCATAATAGTATACTGTGAAGAAAACGAGAGAAGGGAAAGAGAGTGTCTTCCTCACCTGGTCAGCATTAATAGTACACCAGGGCTTTGTGCCTTGTCTGAGTGTTCCCACAGGTCTCTAAACCAGTCTTTACGGTATCCATGGGCTAAATGAAATTATTAAATTTTGACTACCCAGAAGACAAAGCTGCCAGGTATAACACTGGAAACACACTCCTTAGTGAAAAAAAAAAATTTGCAGGAAATACTGTAATTGGTTTCCAAGAGCCTTCTATAAAATAAGTTCAAATCTTTAATTAAGGAGATGGGACAAAAGCATTTCGTCTTGAGATATTTTCCCTCTACCTTTGTGGCTTCTGCGTGAATCTCAGAATGTGTGCAGGAAAGACAGAGAAAACTGTGCTCCCATTCTGGGTAAAGGAGAGCTCTGTTGTTTGCATTTGGTTAGAAGGCAGGAAGGTAAGTCATCTGACTTTGCCAAATATGGCCCAGACAGCCTCATGCAGGAACCACTCAGCCCATTTGCTGGCAGATGACTGCATTGTCAGCGCTGCGTGGCTGAGGGTGACTGTGTGGTGCTGATGACTCCCCTATAAACCTGGCATCAGAAGGCAAATTCCGAGTGTCATTTGAGCAGTGGAGAAGAGGAGAGCTGGATTGCAAGGACCTGTCGCCCGTTACCTGGGGCCACACTGACTTGGGTGGGGGTTTGTGGAGGCACAAATAGGAGAACTGCTGGCTCACCAGGGAGACAGTTACAGTAATGCAGTGTTAGGTTTCAGACATTACTCTCTGTTGCTTGGCTACTCTCAGCCCCCCATTCAGGTTGGATATTCTTGTTCTGGGCATGGGCCATAACTTATCATAGTAAGCACTATAAATGCAAGCTATGAGCAAGTCTTTTTAGGCTGAACAAGTGCATCTTGAGGATTCTTTCACAGAATTAAAGCACAGGGTCCCTATACTTCTGGGTGGTTATCAAATATTTCTAGGCCTTAGCTTTCTCTTGTTAGAATAAGGATGATAATGCCAGTTTTTGCAGAGTTATTATGGGGGTAAGAATAATAAATGTAAAGTACCTGTAACCATATATAACTCATAATAATTGCTAGATAAATCATATTTGCATACATATGTGCATTTATTGAACAATTAACATATGCATGTGTAAAATAAACATATACACACATATAGCTGTAGTAATAATTATCATATGTAGTTATAATCAGATGAATGAGGGCTGCAGGTGAATTATCTAGATATATGAGTATCCTTCTTTTTCAGAAGGAGGCAACTTGTAAAGTAACATTCTAGCAAATGATTCACCTGGAGATGTTTGGTAAAGTTTACTTCTACCTGACTCTATTTTAAAGCTATATATATCATAGTAATGAAACTTATGAGCTATTTAATACTCCATGTAGAGCAAAGGTTAAAAGAAACAATTTTCTGTGACATAAATATTAATAGTAATAGATTGGTAGAGGGGGTTCTGATGATAGTAATAATAATATCATATAAGAAATGAATCGCCAGTCCAGGTTCGATGCATGATACAGGAAGCTTGGGGATGGTGCACTGGGATGACCCAGAGGGATGTTATGGGGAGGGAGGTGGGAAGGGGGTTCAGGATGGGGAAAATGTGTACACCCATGGCAGATGCATGTCTATGTATGGCAAAACCAATACAATAAAAAAAAAAAATGTAATGGAAAGAATAAAGTCAACTGATTAGAAACCTTAAAAAAAAAAAAAAATCCACAAAGTATTTCCCAGTTTAACAATGTATGTTCATTCAAATTGTTCTTCTAAACATGTTAAAATCACAAAACAAAATAACATGTAATCTTAATTCTACATATCTCAGATAATCAGATTGAGAACTTGGGAAAATACATAACTTTAATCATTCTTTCATTAAATATGTTTGATAACCCATCATGTGCCCAGCCTAGAGCTCTGAATTTAGGGCATAAAGAGGACTAAGTCAATATAACTGTGGATAGAGGATTAAAATCTAGGTAACATACTGTTTTTCCAGGTCCCACCAGACACATCCTAAAAATAAAAGTCTTCAGTTAAAAAAAAAATGTGAATTTCAACCCTCCTACATATGCCCCTGATGGAGGTTTGTAATGCATGTAGGCATATTAAATACTCTAAGTTTTAGGAGAAGTTCACTAATACTTCACTTCAATTATTTGACCACAGAATCATTTTGCTAGCAAGACATGTGTTGATATAATTTGGAAATTCTGTACTAGAAGAGAACAGACGTACGCATACATGTGATAACATGTGATAACTGCTGGGACAGGTTGGTGGCCTGGGCAGCCTGAAAACAGAGAGGATAGGGGAGTCAGATCTGCCTCTCTGCATTAACCAATGGGTCAAGGAAGGCTTCCACATTTGAGCCAAGTCCTGTAGCCAAACCATGGAGGTACCAGGACCATCCCAGAGCACCTTGAACTAGACCACAGTGCTTCTAACAAGAAAATACGCATACTGAATAGAGATACTCCAACAAATACAATTTTTTTTAAGGCTTTTGCTGTCTTTGAGAAGTTCAGCATTGACTTCCCAACATATAAAACAAAGAGATTGAACTTGGTTATTTCTAATTGCATGCCAGCTTTCCAGGATTCTGTGCTTTAACTAAAGGTACACACATTCTGCAGAGTTTCATTAAAGGCCAGTGGCCTACAGGTCAGCAGAGCAGGGCGTTTCTGCCCCAACCCCAACCAAGTTGAAAAACCAAAGCTCTTTACAAAGAGGTTGAACTCTTTAATGATGAAATGTATTGATTTAGGCTGCAGAGGACAACAGAACACATCATAACAGATACTATGAGAAAGAAGCTTCTAGGTTAGATTTGATTGTAATTGGGAAGTCAGAAAGCCATAAGTAATTGCTTTGACCTCTCCATTGATGAAGGACTTCATCATACCAGTGGGTAACTCTGGGTTATTCTAGAACCTAGAGTTCTGTTCAAAAGAAATACAAAGAAGAAATAGACTCACACACATAGAAAATGAACTTATGGTTACCAAAGCAAAAAACATGGGAGAGGAGAGATAAATTAGGAGGTTAGGATAAATATATACACACTACCATATAATAAAATAGATAAAAAAACAAGGACCTAGAGTATAGCACAGGAAACTATACTCAATATTTTGTAATAACCTATAATAGAAGAGAATCTAAAAAAGACTACATATACATTATACATACATACATATATATACACATGAGGAGGAGGAGTTTTAGTCACTCAGTCATGTCTGACTCTTTGCAGCCCCATAAGACATACATATACATACATACATATATATACACATGAGGAGGAGGAGTTTTAGTCACTCAGTCATGTCTGACTCTTTGCAGCCCCATAGACTATATGTAGCCTGCCATGCTCCTCTTTCCATGGAATTCTCCAGGCAAGAATACTGGAAGTAGATAGCCATTCCATTCTCCAGGGGATCTAACCCAGGCATCCGACCCAGGTTTCCTGCATTGCTGACTGATTCTTTACTGTCTGAGCCACTGTATATACATATATCTGAATCACTCTGCTATACACTTGAAACTAACACAACATTGTAAATTAACTATAGTTTAACTTAAAAAAAAGAAATACAAAGAAGAGGTGCATGCATAAGTACCGTGTAACCCCACTTGTATAAATAGCACTCTCATGCAACCATCCTCCCGTTGGTTTTCACAGAGATCACTAGCATATGGGATACCTCCTTACTCAAACTAGAGTCTCTAACTCCATGGGTTGAGTCTCAGGAATTCATATAGTTAGAAGGAGATAAAAAGAAGAGGGCAGAGTCAGTGAATATTTTAGAGAGATTCTTGGCCAGTTAAAACATGAGGACAAAGACGTAGAATCGTGAATGGCCGCCAAATTTCTGACTTGAGCAACTTTGCAATTTAGAGAACAATTTTGTGTGGGTTTCACTAATAATGTAATGCTGATATCTTTAATTAAAATTGGCATTCTAGGACTTCTAACATGTAAAGTATTGACAGAGAATGAGGCCTGATTTTCCTGACCTAGCAAACAAGGTCTGGATAGTATTTGCCTCATTCTGAAAAGCTTCCTTTGCATGCAAATGCCCTGTGCATTCATATTATTAAATTCAAAATACAGGGAAAATAAGTTCATTACAGAACTAGATCTGAGGCTCTTTTTATAAATAATGACAACTTCTATGAGTTAGGGTTAGTGTAAACAATAATATCTGTCACACTGAATTAATATTTTAAATTTGATTTGTATTGCTTTTAAATTTTTTTACTTAATTTTCAAATTTGCTATATAGCTCACAGCTTTTGTTTTATTTTATAGTTGAGGAAGAGCTATATGCATAAAGATTTCATTACTAGTTTTATATTTATACATTTATAGAAAATTTTATTTAACACATATAACACCTAATATATGCCAGGTTATCTGTTTTTAATGCTTTGCAAATATTAACTAATTTGACAAACCTAATCCAGCAACACATTATAAAGATCATGTACCACAACCAACTTGGATTCATGCCAGAGTCACAGTATGGTTCAACTTTCACAAATCAATGGGATGCGTCACATCAACAAAAGACAAAAACCACATGATAATCTTAATAGATGCAGGAAAAGCATTTGATAAAATTCAACATCAATTCATGATAAAAAAAAAAAAACCCTTATGAAGGTGGGTATAGAGGAAACATATCACAATATAATAAGACATATTCATGACAACCCACAACTAATGTAATACTCAACAGTGAAAAGCTGAAAGCCTTCCTGCTAATATCTGGAACAAGACAAAGATGCTCACTCTCACCACTTCTCTTCAAACAAGTACTGGAAGTCTTAACCACAGCAATCAGACAAGAAAAAGAAATAAAAGGTATTCAAATGGATAGGGAAGAGGTAAAATTGCCATTATACAGAGATGACATGATACTATATATAGAAAACACTCAAGTCTCCACACAAAAACTACTAGAAAGTTTGGGATTAGCAAATGCAAACTATTATATATAGGATGGATAATCAAGAAGATCCTACTATGTAGCACAGGAAGCTATATTCAATGTCTTGTGATAAACCATAATGGAAAAGAAAGAATATATATGAGTCATTTTACTGTGCAGCAAAAATTAAATGTAATTAAAAAAACCTAATACAACAAATATTAGCTACTTTAATTCTTATAACAATATTATGAATATAGCTATTATTATCCCCATTTCACAGATGAGAAGGCTGGGGCAAAGAGAGTTCAGTGATTTGGTCAAGGTCAACATAACCAATAAATGGTAGATCTAAGATTAGATTCAAACCCAGGAAGTATGGCTTTTGCGTCTATGCACTTACATAACATTAATAATTTAAGATAACAAAGGAGGATCTGTGAGTTTTTTTTAATGTATTACTCAAGTTTGAGGAACACTGTCACAGAACATTTGATCCCTTGAGCAGAATGTAAAGAAGATTCAGTATAACATCCTTCTTTTTAGCCAGAGGGAAAGAGGCAAGTATTCTTTGGAACCATTTATTTGTTGCCTTATAATGTTATTCCAGTTATTTCAGTAGTCTCTGAACTTCCTATTCAGTTTATGCAAAGAAAGTGTCTTTTCTGTCTCCAAGGACCTTAGGACAGTACTACACACAGACTACAGAATTCACCACCATTTAATTAGGCTTGTATGATATTTAGACCAGTTAGGGATCTAACTCAGAGAAGGTGATGGCACCCCACTCCAGTACTCTTGCCTGGAAAATCCCATGGATGGAGGAGCCTGGTAGGCTGCAGTCCATGAGGTCGCTAAGAGTCGGACACGACTGAGCAACTTCCCTTTCACTTTTCACTTTCATGCATTGGAAAAGGAAATGGCAACCCACTCCAGTGTTCTTGCCTGGAGAATCCCAGGGGCGGGGAGCCTGGTGGGCTGCCGTCTATGGGGTCGCACAGAGTCGGACACGACTGAAGCGACTTAGCAGCAGCAGCAGCAGGGATCTAACTGGCTAAGAGAAATTGGGACACATTTCTCTCCTCTCAAGTATCAGAGGAGGTCCTTAATATGAGACAGCACTGGCCTACATGAGCCACTGAGTTGACCCTAAATATCCGCCCATATCAAATGCCCATTTCTTTCCTCGTCCTTCCCCATGACCTGGAGAACTACTACAAGGATGGCAAGACCCAGTACAAATACTGTCTCCCTCCTGCCGTTTTCTGTGAATTAAGCAACTTGACTTGCCGATTCTTCCTGGTGCCCTCCCTACACTCAGCATCCGCCTCTACTGCCACACGTCTTATTCCATAGCGCAATTAGTTTCATTTGTTTCAATGACTGGGTCCTCTGGGGCAAGGACTATGCCCCATTTGTTTTTGTCTCCTTGCATCTAGCAGTCTCAGCTGAATTCTATCCCAACCCCCAATAACTCCAAATGTAACTGTATTTGGAGATAAGGTCTTTAAAGAGGTGATAAAGTTGAAATGAGGCCATTATAAGAAGAACAGTTGCCAGATGAACACACACAGAGGAAAGGCCACATGAGGACACAACCAGAGCTCAGCTATTCTCAGGGAGACTGGCCTCAGAGAAAACCAAATCTGGAGCACCTTAGTCTTGGACTTCGGGCATCCAGAAATGAGGAAAAATAATTTCTGTTGTTTACCACCCTGTCTGTGGTATTTTGTCCTGGCAGCCCTAGCAAATGGTTACAGTTAGTACAGGGCAGTCACATATGATTGGTGCTAAAGATACAGGTGGGTATGTATTTGTATTTATAATTTCATTTATCCCTGCTGTCACTTCAGTCCTGTCCAACTCTGTGTGACCCCAGAGATGACAGCCCACCAGGCTCCCCCATCCCTGGGATTCTCCAGGCAAGAACACTGGAGTGGGTTGCCACTTCCTTTTCCAACGCATGAAAGTGAAAAGTCAAAGTGAAGTCGCTCAGTCGTGTCTGACTCTTCGCCACCCCATGGACTGCAGCCTACCAGGCTCCTCCGTCCATGGGATTTTCCAGGCAAGAGTACTGGAGTGGGGTGCTATTGCCTTCTCCACCTTTATATCTATGCTTAAAAATAAAAGTGACTTGTCCAAGGTCAAGTAAACTGGTAAGAGATTGTGAACAGAAAACCCGTCCTCTCTTCATCCAGCTCTCAACCCTGCTTTCAACCCCAAGTCTCTGTGATGATATGATTCATGTGATTTCCAGTTGCTGTGAAATGACTGAAACCAGCTACCTTGGTCAGGCATCACAGTAACCATTTGCATGAGTTATTTTATTCCAGGAGATCCTGGTAAGGAACAGGGAACTAACAAGGCAACACCGACTGGAAGAATTCAGGAAAGGTCAAAAAGAGACGCCACATGTCCTACCAATCTCCCAGAAATCTCCTTGCTGGAATCCGTCTTGGCTGAGCAACGTGTGCACCACCAAAAAGGACCCTGAGCCAGAATGACTGGCCAGAGACAACCTGGAAACTAACCCCATCACCATAAAACCTGAGACTGAGCCATGCAGCAGAGCAGCCCTCCGCCCAGGTGCCCCTTCTCAGTAGTCGCTTGCTTTGTCAGCATGCGTGTCTCCTTGGACAATTCATTTCTGAGTGTTAGACAAGAGCCCACCCTTGGGGGCTGGAAGGAGTCCTCTGTCCTGCAAAATGAGGACCTTCCAAGAAGTACAAAGTTTTAGCTATGACATAATAAACTAGATAAAACAATTTCTTACATATTTGGAGAGGATGCCTGATTGTTTCAATTAGGATCAACTGAAATAAAGAATAAAGCAGCAAAGTGTGTGTGTGTGCACACATGCACACATGCACAATCACAGCACATGATTAAATTTATCAGAATCCTCATGGGCCCTTTTTGGAACCATGATCTCATTCATACTTTTAATATTTCCCCCCAATAAATGTTTATACTTTAAGCAGCCACTGGAGACAGGAGATGTGGAAGGCTATGATAACCCTCTCAGAGTTGAAAAAGAGACGGAAAATCAGCAAATGCAGACATCTGGGTTCCCGGCTGGAAGCTAGAGCCAGGACAACCAAATGCCTAAGACCTGACTCAAAGGAGGCAGACATGGAGAGAAACATTTGGAGACAGAGATGTGGGAGGCAGCACAGCCCATTTAAGGATCTTCTCCTTAGCCTGTGGCTGAGTTCTGTGCTGCCCTTTCTCAGACTTCAAATGCATTCTAAGTCCCACTCTGCATGCTGTTGAGTCTCAGTAAGTATGTGTTGAATGGATGAATAAATCTAAGGAACTGATTTAAACTGGGAACACACTTTAATGTTGATTATAGAAAAAGGAGGTGGGCTCAAATACTACTAGCCCACAGTATAGAAAGCAATTCAATTACCAACACTAACAGACAATAAACTCAGGCTAAAACATGGCAATCTGATGAGACAGTTGGCTGCAACAACTCTGCCTTTCTTGTCTCAGTTTCTCCTTTCCCTTTCCACCCCCTATTGACTATTTGTAAGCACCACAGCATGGTATCCCAGCTTTTTTTGCCCCCTGAATCTCCTCATCACTGTGTGGGCTATGGGAAGCCTAAAATGGCTGATTAGTCATTTGTTTTTCTTTTTCCTTCCCATATAGTTGAATAACTCATATGGTCTACAGGCTTAGGTATTTGGCATTACAAACACTGCCCACACAATGAATGAGTACCTTATTTGTTGAGAACTGGGAAATAGAGTTGGGAAGGAGTTTAAAGCACTGAAAGGCTAGAATTTGCCCTGACTCCCTGGTGGTTGAGTAGGTCAGAGAATAAATGTAACCTTAAGATTTCTGGGTCCCTGAAAACAGGGCAAAGGCATTCAATCCAAGGGATTAGCAAGTCTGTTAGTTAACACATGAAAATGCCTTCACAATCTTCCCTGCAGGAGGTCAGAGAAGGGGTAGGGAAGAGGGATTAGTTGCTGGGAGGAGAACCAAGAGGAGAAAGAAGGATGCTGATTTTTAGACTAAAAGAGAGGACAAAGTCAGACGCATGTTGGGATCTGTCTTTTGGGTGATGCAGGGTAGGATGGGGCTTTGATCTATATTTAGTCCCCAAAGCTCAGAGCTGCACGGCAACCTTTGTTATGCAAGAGAGACTCATGTTGGACACCAGAGCAAGGGCAAGAGAGGACAGTGGGAGAGAAGAATTACAGGAGGGAGATGAGGGCTCACAAGGAGGGGGCTACAGTGGGGGGAAGGGGAGCCCTCTCCTCCCCTCCTTTGTGAATATACAGACAAGTCCATCAAGCCCGTGGCAGGCGGCAGTGATGAGAAAGATACATAATATGATAAAGCTTGGTAGCAGGCATGTGTGATTGAACAGACCAATGAAGAGATAACATTTGAAAGCTTTACTGCTCGGAAAGCTGTTAGCAAGCTGGTGTCCCCTTCATCATGTTTAATTTTACTTTTACTACCCTTCATTTGCTTTGACGGGTTGATGTTGCCATGGTGCGGTTGGAATTCTCATAAAAGTGCTGTTACCCTTTCAAGATGGCCATTTTTTTCTAGGGTTTATACCACATTTTATAGTTATGTCAGAAGGTTTACTTGGTTTATGAATTCTCCAAGCTCTAAGATTGCTCTCAAAAAACTCTGGGTTGCCTTCCATTCTCGCCGGTTAATTTGTGATCTTTTCACAACAGTCACATCTTTGGATGACGTCCCGACATAATTAGAAATGCACACACACACAGAGAAACCAAGCCCACTTTTCCTAGGTCATAAGTCCCTGAATCTGTGTAACTGTCTATGTGTGTCTGAATATTGCATTTGATGCATAAAATGGTAATAAATAAAAGAACTATGACCAACTATAAAATCTAATGATTAATATGCAGCCATATAATGATGACTTCTTGATTTCCTCTCTAACATTTCAAGGCTGGTAAACCATGTGAGAGGAAAACACTCTTTATTAAATCCCTGAGAAGCTCAGGCTATAGGTTATGAATAAGCCTTTGAGTAGGTCTTCAACGTCATCAATTAAAACAGTCTATTCACTTATTCAAAGAAGTTTCATTACTCATCAGATCTGGGTCTAGGAATTTTGGAAACCGGAGGAATTCAAGGCATAGTGTACCATCACATGAGAAAGGTCATCCAAGCCAAGACTGTCAAAAGCAGCGTATAATTACAAGACAGCATGCTAAAATCTTGTATGTAAATTCAATGAACTGGAATGTGGTTTTAGGTTAAGATTTGAGGTGAGACTTCAGAAGTATATTTTAAAGCCCATCTGTCAGGTATATCCTGGTCAATAAATATTCAGTCCATTGTTTCTGCATTGCCTTGCAAGGCCTGAAATATGGAAGCAGTTTGGAGACACGACAAACTACCCATCTACTCAGCGTGCTAGGGGTGCTCTAACTAATTACCACAAATTTAGTGACTCAAATTTATCATCTTAGAGTTCCAGAGGTTGGACGTGAAAAGGGCCTCACTGGGCTAGGGTCACATTGTCAGCAGGGCAGCATTCCCGTGCCGGCTCTAAGGTAAAATCCTTGCCTTTCTAGCCTCCATAGGCTGCCTGCATTCCTTGGCACATGGTCCCTTTCCTCCATCTTCAAAGCCGGCAGTGTCCCCGTCCTCTGACTGTTCTTCCAGTCAAATGTCCTAACATTCTCCTCCTATTTCCCTCCTTCACTCTTAAAGACTCTTGTGATTACACTGGACCCACCCAGATAATCCAGGAAGATCTCCCTTTTGTAAGGTCAGCTGGTTAGCAACCTCAATCCTCCCTGCAAACTTAATGCCTCTTTGCCATGTATAATCACATGTTCACAGTTTGTGGATTAGGACATGGACATCTTTGGAGGGGGCTCTTTATCCTGCCAATCACACCATCCATGGAAAGATAGCAAGCAAGTCAAGCAGTATGGAGAAGGCTCCCACATTAAATCAGAACTGAACTAAATGACCAAAGGGCAACTTTCCAGCACAGTGATTATGTGACACTTGAAGACTGTACAAGGAACTAAATCTATGTTTAGCTTCCTCACTGCTAAAATGGGTGTGGTAACATTTTACTACCAACAAGCAAGAGTTTTAAAGACTTCAGCGTGTTGAACTTCCAAATTGCAATCATACTTGATCCAATGGTATGAACATTTTTAGGGATCTTGATATTTTCCAAAATGGCAGCATAGTTGCTAATGTACATCCCAAGGAATGGACAAGACAGGACCGACAAATGAAACTACTTATGCCCACAGTCCATGGTTCTTGAGGCCTGTTATGAAAGGCTTAATGGTACACATGTTTATATATCATGGCCAATAAATTCAAAGGAGTTAATTTTACAGTGCTCAATGAAACTTCAGAAAGAAAAAAACCTGTTGCAGTTATTATGTAGAAAAATGGCTTAGGATGTCAGAGTTCAGAGAAATTTACAAAGTGTCCCATGATACTCATCATTGTAATTTTTATGACACACAGCTCCCCATTACAATGAGATTGAAATCAAACCTCTGTGTGGGATAGAGTTCACTAATACCAGTGTACATACGTACCAGACAACTCCATTCAATGCATTTATTCAACCATATTTATTGAAAGTCAACTATGTTTCAGGACTTGTTCTAGACACTTGTGATACATCGACGAACCAGAGTCCTGACTTCACGGGGCTCACATTCCAATGGAATAGATGTGGCTACTGCTGAGTAACTACTGATTGAGGAAGGCATACTTAAATCAAAGCCGATTCAACTAACCCTAACTTGACCCATATATAAGGCTAGTGTGTGCATGCTAAGTAGCTTCAGTCATGTCCAACTCTGTGCGACACTATGGACTGTAGCCTGCCAGGTTTCTCTGTCCTTGGGATTTCCAGGAAAGAATACTGGAGTGGGTTGCCATGCCCACCTCCAGGGGATCTTCCCAACCCAGGAATAGAACCTATGTCTTTGACATCTACCTGCATTGGCAGGCAGGTTCTTTACCACTAGCGCCACCTGGGAAGCCCTTAAATAAGGTTAGCGAGTGAGTAAGTGAGTGAATAAGTGAAAACTGCCCAGTCATGTCAGCTCTTTGCAACTCCAGGGACTATACAGTCCATGGAATTCTCCAGACCAGAACACTGGAGTGGGTAGCCGTTCCCTTCTCCAGGGGATCTTCCCAACCCAGGGATCGAACCTAGGTCTCCCGCATTGCAGACAAATTCTTTACCAACTGAGCCACCAGGGAAGCCCTAAATAAGGCTAGCTGCTAAGTCGCTTCAGTCATGTCCGACTCTGGGTGACCCCATAGACAGCAGTCCACCAGGCCGCCCCATCCCTGGGATTCTCCAGGCAACAATACTGGAGTGGGTTGCCATTTCCTTCTCCAATGCATCAAAGTGAAAAGTGAAAGTGAAGTCGCTCAGTTGTGTCCAACTCTTTGCAACCCCATGGACTACAGCCTACCAGGCTCCTCGGTCCATGGGATTTTCCAGGCAAGAGTACTGGCGTGGGGTGCCATTGCCTTCTCCAAAATAAGGCTAGAGACCCAGCTAAATCATGCCTAGACTTCTGATTTCCCCCCACCAAAACTGTGAGATAATAATTCTATAATTTGTTAAGCCACCAAGTTTTGTGGATAACATATTCCTAAGTTGTCTCCTAAAAATGTCCATTAGTTCAGCCATCCTTTAGACTGGAAGTAATGATGTAAATTGCTTTAAACTACTCAATATCACCTTTTTTCTGGAAATGTTCTGCTCTCATCACTTGTGATTTTGATGGGCCTGGAAATCATGACTCTTTTCCTTTACTGTGGGGTTATCATCCTACCCCCACAGTCAAGGGAAAGCATTGATGCATTTAAACTGTGGTGTTGGAAAAGACTCTTGAGAGTCCCTTGGACCGCAAGGAGATCAAACCAGTCTATCCTAGAGGAAATCAGTCCTGAATATTCATTGGAAGGACTGATGCTGAAGCTGAAACTTCAATACTTTGGCCACCTGATGTGAAGAACAGACTCATTGGAAAAGACCCTGATGCTGGGAAAGATTGAAGGCAGGAGGGGAAGGGGATGACAGAGGATGAGATGGTTGGATGGCATCACCAACTCGATGGACATGTATTGAGCAAGCTCCGGGAGTTGGTGACAGACAGGGAAGCCTGTCATACGACAGTCCATGGGGTTGCGAAGAGTCAGACGCGACTGAGAGACTGAACTGAACTGAATCAGAATCTCTTCCTTATGATTTAAATATCAGCTTAATCAGAGAAGACATAGGGGAATATAAGCTGTGTGGTGCCACGCCTCAATACGAAGAGGCCCCAGGGAGGTGCACCCACTGCTGCAGCCCCTGGAGGAGGCTTGGTTACTTCCCTTGCAGCGGCCTAGTTATTCTACTCTTCCTGTCAGGCCATGAGCCCCCATTATCCTTCCAATAAACATCCTTCTCCCTCAAACAATGATTTCGAACTTTAGTTAGTGAGAGTCCATTTCTGTTGCTTAGAAGGGCGAACCCTGACAGACAGACACCAGACGCATTCAGCTGGTGATTGCATACCGACCGTAAAGAAATCCTGTAAGGTTTTCGTTAGTACTTCTTTTGATGGGCCCCAAATAAAAACACTTAATGACGAAACTGTAGGGAGCTTAGTCCCCGTCTAAAGTAAACTTATTGCTTTTTAAGGAAGCAAATTGAGTCTCACAGTCAGACGATAACTTGCCTCAGTTGCCACAAGGAATTATTGGTAGATTCAGAACAGTTTTATATACTTTAGGTCACACCCATATCAAGAGCCAGTAGACCAAAAGAGTTGCTATTTTAAATTCTGAGAGAAATAACACAACAATGTAACTTTAATCACTATATAGGAAAAGATTTCGTTGCTAGTAGTAGCCGTGATGATCACACATATGTAGGTAGTAGTGGAAATGAGAAGGAGCACCTGTAACTCATGATTCTATTCTTTTTAGAATGATTTTGCTCTAAAAATTGGGAAGGAGGCTATTAATTAGACCTTGGCCTTTCATTACTGTATGAAGCTTGGCCAAACCTTAAAACCCCTTTGTAGTGGCTGACCTTGGAATCATATCTATTTCTAGGGGATGACCTCTAGGATGACTCCCAGTGATTCCCCACCTTCCCGGTATGCACACCCTCGTGTAATCTCCTCTTGAGTGTGAACTGACTGGCCTAGTGACTTATTTCTAACCAATAGAACACGGAAAGGCAATGTGATAACAATTCTATGATTAGGTTACAAAAGACTGTGACTCTGTCTTGCTGGCCTGGATGAAACATGCTGCCATATTGGAAAGGCCACATAGTAAAGAACAGAGGGTAGCCAGCAAGGAACTGAAGTCCTCAGTCCAACAGCCCTCAAGACACTGAAGACCAATAGCAGCCAATGAGTAAGCTGGAAAGCAGATCCTACTGCCTTTAAACCTTGACTGCAGCCTTGCAGGAGACCCTCAGATCAATGACCTCGCCAAGCCAAATTCTTGACCCCCAAAAAACTGAGAGACAGCAGTTTTGTATTTTTTTAAGCCACTAAGCTTTGCAGTACTTTATTACATAGTAATAGATTATTTATACAGACCTTGATGGAATACAATTTTTTGCTCAGTCCTGGGAGACTGAGGCTTTCTTATCACAGTTACATAAGAAAGGAAGTTGGGCTATGGGTTTTGAACACGGTCACCCTAATGGCCCCGTGCAGAGCAGCAGGGAGTGCATTATGTCTGTTAGAGCCAACTAACTCTAGATAACTAAAGACTGTGAATCAGGGAACTAGGATTTGTAACACATCTTGAAAGAAACTTTTACCACACCTTGAAAGAAACTTCTGCAAGAAAGAAAAAGACTCAAATAGCACTGGTAGGAGAGAGAGTTTTTGAGATATAGTCAGTCTCACCAGTGCCCTTAATTGCACATCTTTATTTAGTTTTAGCCAACTGGCAGTTAAACACCATTTTAATTATGTTAGCCCTGGAAAAAGAAGAGCATCTAGTTCAAGTTCCTTGTTCCAACTGCTGTTCTTAATTGCCTTTTCATTCAAGCCAAAGACTTACAGTGGCAGCCACAGCCCAGTTGGAAAACAATTCATTGTGTCAGTGACTAGGCCTCATAACAGAGCACCTTAATAAGACCAACTTCTGTACTTCCTGGCTCCCCAAGATGGATTATGTTCATAGTCTATTATTTGAACAAGGGTATCTGACTTATGGCAAATCTATCTGAAACAGCATTGTAGTACTGTATTTTATCTTTAAGAAATGTATTTTATAAAAGTAAGATATTTACTTCTGTTGCAGGAAGGAATTTAAGCAGAAAAATTTCTCTCTAATGTTTGTTGAATCATAGGAGAATGATGAGGGGGAACAGAGTGATACATCAACCAACTAACTTGAAAAACTCAGTTGTATTTTTATTTCAGGAAGAAAGGCTGAGCTAAAGGCGCCCTGTGGTATTGCATGAAATACCTTTCTTCTTTTTCCAAGTCATGCATATCACCCAGGAATCCACAAGGGTAGCATCTCTGTTCTCTATTACTTAAATTTGCACAAGCATGTGATCAATTCTTCTTTCCCATTCCTTCCTCTTTAGGGCTTGTGAAAGGAGTTGAAATTTATAGTCTTTGAGGATGGCAACCTTTGTTTGAAATCATAGAATCACAGACTGTAAGAACCAGCAAGGACCTCAGAGATTATCTGGTCTGACTTTCTCATTTTACAAGCAAGGTAACCAAAGCCCTTTAGTGAAAGACCTGGCTGTGATTAATGATTTTAATGACACCTATAGCCCTGAACTGGGTGAAAACCAGGGTCAGGATCCACACAGAGCAAGGAAATCATGCACACCAGGTAGCAGTTTTAACTTTATCTTAATTTTTCCTTCTTCTTTGAAGGAAATTAGAACAATAGTAGAGGGCCAGAGTCACACAGACCCTGGGGTCTGTTTGGCTCACCCACTCTCTGACTCTGTGACCTTGGAAAAGTCACTGTACATCTCAATCTCAGCCTTGGTAAACCTGGAGAAAAGCAAGGTAGGACCAGTGTCTTGGGTGGTGGTGAGAACGACACAAGCAGACATATGTAAAGCTCTTAGCACAGGACAAGAGCTCATAAAATGTATGTAATTGTTATTCTTAGCTTCCACTAGTATTGTTGGAAAAGATACTGATGCTGGGGGAGATGGAAGGCAAAAAGAGAAGAGGGCGGCAGAGGATGAGATGGTAGGATGGCATCACCAACTGAATGGCCATAAACTTGAGCAAATTCCGGGAAATAGTGAGGACAGGGAAGTGGAGGACAGGGAAGCCTGGTGTGCTGCAGTCCACAGGGTTGCAGAGAGTTGGACACGACTTAGTGAACAAACAACAATGAGTATTATACCACCTTGACTGTGCTGACCCTTGCCAATAGCAAATAATTTTACCTGCTGGGCCCCAGTTTGGGCACATACAAACTGAAAGAATTTCGGCATTACAACTCTTTTGATCCTGGGTCATACTCTTCCACTGACCTCAGCTTGAAAGTTACCTCCTCAGCCTTGAATGGTCTCTTCCATCAGCTCCCACCCTAGCTACCTCTACACCACTGGGCCACAAGTACCTTGAGGGTAGAGCTCACAGCTGACCTTTTTCTGCTTTTTCCTCAGACCTAACACCGTGTCTTTGACTCCTAGGTTCCCATTTTAAATAAAAGCTTTGAATTTGTATTGCTTCTAGAGACAAGGCAAGCCGGACAGCTTCGTGCAGATGCAAAAGAGAAGATTCTAGCTAAATAACAGCTGAGGATAATATAAAAGAGCTCATAATTAGTGTCAAGGGCTCTGGGAATAGCAGGCTATCAAACTACACAAGGCTATGGGAAAGCTGGTAGGTAAAATATGAAACAAGAACCCAACCAAGTCATCAGTTTAAGACTTGGGGTTGAATAGAAAGATCAGTTTTATTGGAGGGGGAGCCTATAGTGGGAGGTTAGAACAGGTTTAGTGGTGGAAAGGGATTCACAAATATTTATTAGTTATTTTTAGTCACTTATCCCTGAGGCAAAAGACGAATTGGTGCCTTAGTTGATTTTTTTTAAGTACCTGAATTGTAGCTGCAAGCATGAGGATCTTTAGTTTACCAGCATGCCTGCTCCACAGAGTGGCCCTGCTGTGATTTTTCACACTTCTTTCTTGCCTTCCACAGAGTTTCCATGACAGGCAAAGGTTTTGGAGAAAACAAAGTGCAGCGTGTCCCCTGTTGTCAGGACTTAAATTTTAAATCTTTCTTGGCCGCTCAGTGTGGTAGCCGGCAAAGAGTCTTTGTCAGGGAAAGGTCAGAGGCAGTTATTAACACAGAGTGACAACTGTACTTCAGAAAACAACTGCCCTCATCCATCCCTCCAACCTTCACAGAAGCCTTTGCTGACAATCTCTTCATTTCTATACATTGTCAGCAAGACACTTAACAGCACTTTGTTGTCCATCTTGGCTCTCTCAGAAGTATGACTGAGAGAGCGCAATGTAACTTGGGAGAATAAAGGAGAGAAAGAACATTTTAATCTCTGGCCGGGTCAGTTCAATGCCACTTCAGTGAACATTTTTTGTTTTTCCTCCTTGGCTAGCAAGACAGAGCCAACTCTGGGTCATAGCCTTTGAGTTTTAGAGCTGGGAAGAGTTCCACTTACCCCCTGAGGAACCCCAAAGAACTCCAGGAATCTGACCCTGTGGCTAGAGCTGTCTCTATGGGACCTATTCTCCATCACTCTCTCTGCCTGAGATCTCAGTTACTGGTAGAAGTTCTTGGTTTCTTGGGACCCCAGGTCATGCCAACCAATATGTGGCTGTGATTTCTCAACACTGCATCCTGCTGCTGCTACTGCTGCTAAATCGTTTCAGTTATTTCCGACTCTGTGTGACCCCATAGACGGCGGCCCACCAGGCTCCCCTGTCCCTGGGATTCTCCAGGCAACAACACTGGAGTGGGTTGCCATTTCCTTCTCCAGTGCATGAAAGTGAAAAGTGAAAGTGAAGTCTCTCAGTCTTGTCCGACTCTTCATGACCCCATGGACTGCAGCCTACCAGGCTCCTCCATCCATGGGATTTCCCAGGCAAGAGTACTGGAGTGGGGTGCCATTGCCTTCTCCGAAGAGAAAGGCAGTAATGCAAAATCTCACAGCCTTCTATGACTTTGAGTTATGCATCTGGGTCTAGCTAAACAGGGATTACAGATTCAGAGCAGCACACCGTATTGATAACATCCTGTCTAAATATATGTCTGTGTGTGTGTGCAGTCGTGCATGTGACATGCTCATGGTCCCAAAACCATGTTCCCAAAGCTGTGCGTATGAAGGGAGGAAGAAGACTGAAAGGGTAAAGAGGACTGAATTATTGGCAGTATTATTTTTCATAAGTTCCCAAATCAGGTAGTGACCATGAATCACCAATGTCTGGTCCAAATACTAGTACAAATCAAATCCCTCTTCTCAGTGGAGGAGGGCCTCTGTGTCTCTCTGTTTTGTTAGCATGCTGCTACTACAGATTCCTGAACCTGGCCAGCCCTGTCGTAGGTAGATTTGCCCTTCAAGGTAGAACTTGCCCTTCAGATTGATGCTGAAGCTGAGGCTCTAATACTTTGGCCACCTGATGCAAAGAGCCAACTCACTGGAAAAGATCCTGATACTGGGAAAGATTGAGGGCAGGATGAGAAGAGGGTGACAGAGGATGAAACGGTTGGATGGCATCACTGACTCAATGGACGTCAGTTTGAGCAAACGCCAGGGAATAGTGAATGACAGGGAAGACTGGTGTGCTGCAGTCCATGCGGTTGCAAAGACTCCCACACAACTGAGTTACTGAACAACTTTCCTCTTCAGAGCCTGTAGAAGAAAGGAAATCTGCTCTGGAGAGCATGTTGAGACTGAACAAAGCTGTAACATGTGATAAAAAGATGAGTTCCCCAGGGAAATCCCCACAGGCATGTCACTAGCTCTATAATTAGTATTGTCCTCATCGGGGGATGTATGTTGCCTTTTTCCAGCCTTTCGGAAGGAACAAGATATGATTTGGATATTGCCCTGCTATTGACATGTTGGCATTTCAGCTTTTAACAACTTTTAAAGAAACAAGTAGGAGTTTACAGTGCTGGATACTTCACAATCCCGGAAGACAGCTGAGGGAGGTTGCATGGATGCATATTACATTTTTCCGCAGGCTTCTTTAGGCCATTAAATGTACCCCAAGCACTTCATATAGAAATTTCACTTATCTATACTCAGATAAGGAGAAGGAAATGGCAACCTACTCCAATATTCTTGCCTAGAGAATCCCGTGGACAGAGGAGCCTGGTGGGCTGCTGTCCATAGGGTTGCACAGAGTCAGACGTGACTGAAGCAACTTAGCATGCATGCATGCATTGGAGAAGGAAATGGCAACCCACTCCAGTGTCCTTCCCTGGAGAATCCCAGGGACAGAGGAGCCTGGTGGGCTGCCGTCTATGGGGTCACACAGAGTTAGACACGACTGAAGCGACTTAGCAGGAGCAGCAGCATACCCAAATAATAATTGCTGATGAGGTGGATTTTCATGGATTTTCAACAGATGGGGTCAAGAATTTAAAGTCAAAATCCTTGCCACCCTGATTCCTTCCTAAAGATTGGAACTTTATTGCTCTAGTGTTGTATACAGAGCTGATTTGTTTCATAAGACTTTGGTGTCAGAGACCATAATTTCTTCCAAATCTGCAGAGTAATAAGTTTTGCCAAAAATGGGTTCATCTTTGTTCTATCTACAAGAATTTAGACATAGACACCGCAGGCAGAGGTCATAGTTTTTAAATCACTTTTCAGAGATGTCATTGGTCATTGCTTCTCATTAGCTCCTTATTCTCTAATTGAGTCTGAACCACTTCAGGTCAATGACAGGAATTTGTTTCCATTTCCAATGTGGAGGGTGCCAAATGAAAAAATGCTGAGTTGAGGTAGGACTGAAAAGTTTAAAGCAAAATTCAAAGAAATTTGTCTAGTTTGCAACAATGTTGATGCTGTAATGGCATCATTTTTTATTCGACTTTTTAAAGAAATGAACTTGTTCCTGTTTACGAAGTTTAGACTCTGCTTCTTACACATTAATGATTGTTTGTTTGCTTTGGTTTGGCATAAACACTGAGACCAAAACCAGGAATCCAGTGGCTGTGAGAAAGTATGTAATTGTGGGTGTTGCCGAGTCTAAATAGTACCCAATTCCAATCGCACTGCATTCCTCTATTCTTGAAGATGTTATCACATGCCACGAAAACCCAAGGCTTCCACCCAAGGTGGTATCTGTTGACACTGGTCTGTCTTGGCACTTGAAAGCAGGTTCATAGCCAACATTCTTGACCATTTTATCTGCCATCTGCTTTCTAGCGTTAATTGAAGTTATTCTCCCTCACACATATTTTGAGTGAAATTGCATGTAATCTATACATAAATTTAGAGAACATTTTTAAATTGTGAAGATTGAAACTTTTCAAAAATAAACACAGTGTCTCTCTCGATTTACTTAGTTATTTCTCATGTCTATTAATAAAACTCTTTTATCCATGATGTTCTAAAGCTTTGTTGCTGTTGGGAATTACAATTCTTAAATTGTATTTTTGAATTGGTCATTACCAGCATGTAGAACTAATTTACTAATTTATGAATTAATTACTATTTCTAAAAACTATTACTACTTTTTATGTTGATCTCCTATTTAAAAATATTGTGACTTCTAATAGTTTGTAGATTCTCCTGAACTTTTTAGTCTAGAAAAAAAAAATTCTCATAACAGAGTTTGCCCCCTTTCTTTCCAATATTTATACTTTTTGTTGATTTTTCTGAAGCCACAAGATTGAAGCCCAAGAGCCACAACAAAAGATGCTGTGTGTCACAGCAAAGACCCCACATGTGACAACTAAGACCCAACACAGACAAAATAAATATTTAAAATCCTATACATAATATTACTAATTGTATGTCAGCATATTTTTTAAGAAAGAAAATAAAATTTCCCTTTAACTCCTTGAATATATATATCATTACTTCTTTTAATATATGTATAATAGTTGCTTGAAAGTTCCTGCCTGCTAACTATAACATCTGGGCCAACTTAGCTGTTTTCTATTTCTATATCTTTTTCCTTGACTGGGAGCTATACTTGTCTCCATTTTCCCATATCTGGTGGGTTTTCATTCTCTATTAGATACTGTTGATAATACTTTTGAAAGATTCTAGATTATATTATATTCTTCTACAGAAAGTTGCTTTTTATTCAAGTATACAGTTCAATTCTGGTATGACCTAAATCAAATCCCTTATGATGATATCATATCAGATCAGATCAGTCACTCAGTTGTATCCGACTCTTTGTGACCCCATGAATCGCAGCACGCCAGGCCTCCCTGTCCATCACCAACTCCTGGAGTTCACCCAGACTCACGTCCATCAAGTCAGTAATGCCATCCAGCCATCTCATCCTCTGTCATCCCCTTCTCCTCCTGCCCCCAATCCCTCCCAGCATCAGAGTCTTTTCCAATGAGTCAACTCTTCGCATGAGGTGGCCAAAGTACTGGAGTTTCAGCTTTCGCATCATTCCTTCCAAAGAAATCCCAGGGCTGATCTCCTTCCAAATGGGCTGGTTGGATCTCCTTGCAGTCCAAGGGACTCTCAAGAGTCTTCTCCAACACCACAGTTCAAAGGGAATGACAAATCGATTCAAGGTATTAAATCTGATAGACAAGGTGCCTGAAGAACTATGGACAGAAGCTCGCAACATGGTACAGGAGGCGGTGATCAAAACCATCCCCAAGAAAAAGAAATGCAAAAAGGCAAAATGGTTGTCTGAGAGGCCTTACAAAGAATAGAAATGAAAAGCAAAGGAGAAAAGGAAAGATATACCCATTGAATGCAGAGTTCCAAAGAATAGCAAGGAGAGATAAGAAAGCCTTAAGTAAACAATGCAAAGAAATAAAGGCAAAAAAAAAAAAAAAGAAAAGAAAGGCAAACAATAGAATGGGAAAGACTAGAGATCTCTTCAAGAAAATTGGAGATACAGATACCAAGGGACTATTTCATGTAAAGATGGGCACAATAAAGGACAGAAACGGTATGGACCTAACAGAAGCAGAAGATATTAAAAAGAGGTGGCAAGAATACACAGAAGAACTGTCCAGAAAACTCTTAATGATCTGGATAACCTTGATGGTGTGGTCACTCACCTAGAGCCACACATCCTGGAATGTGAAGTCAAATGGGCTTCAGGAAGCATTAATACGAATAAAGTTAGTGGAGGTGATAGAATTCCAGCTGATCTATTTCAAATCCTAAAAGATGATGCTGTTAACATCCTGCACTCAGTATGCCAGCAAATCTGGAAAACTCAGCAGTGGCCACAGGACTGGAAAAGGTCAGTTTTCATTCCAATCCCAAAGAAGGACAATGTCAAAGAATGTTCAAACTACTGCATAATTGCACTCATTTCACATGACAGGAAGGTCATGCTCAAAATCCTTCAAGCTAGGCTTCAACAACACGTGAGCCAAGAACTTCCAGATATACAGGCTGGATTTAGAAAAGGCAGAGGAACCAGTGCTCAAACTGCCAAAATCCACTGCATTATAGAAAAAGCAAGGAAATTCCAGATAAACATCTACTTCTCCTTCATTGACTATGCCAAAGCCTTTGACTGTGTGGATCACGACAAACTGGAAAATTCTTAGAGATGGGAATACCAGAACACCTTACCTGCATCCTAAGAAACTGGTGGAGGTCAAGAAGCAACAGTTAGAACCCAGACATGGAACAATGAACTGGTTCAAAATCGGGAAAGTCTACATCAAAGCTATATATTGTCACCCCACTTACTTAACTTATGTGCAGAGTACATTATGTAAAATGCCGGGCTGGATGAAGCACAAACTGGAATCAAGATTGCTAGGAGAAATATCAATAACTTCAGATACATAGAGGATACCACCCTAAATGTCAGAAAGCAAAGAACTAAAGAGCCTCTTGATGAAGGTGAAGAAGAGTGAAAAAAAAAAAGGCTTAAAACTCAACATTCAAAAAACTAAAATCATGGCATCTGGTCCCATCACTTCATGGCAAATAGAAGGGGGAAAAATACAAATAGCAACAGACTTCATTTTCTTGGGATTCAAAATCACTGCAGATGGTGACTGCAGCCATGAAATTAAAAGATACTTGCTCCTTGGAGGAAAAGCTATGACAAACCTAGACAGCGTATTAAAAGGCAGAGACATCACTTTACTGACAAAGGTGTGGATAGTCAAAACTATGCTTTTTCCAGTAGTCATGTACGGATGTGAGAGTTAGATCATAAAGAAGGCTGAGCACCAAAGAATTAATGCTTTCAAACTGTGGTGCTGGAGAAGACACTTGAGAGTCCCTTAGACAGCAAGGAGATCAAACTAGTCAATCCTAAAGGAAATCAGTCCTGAATATTCATTGGAAGGACTGATGCTGAAGTTGAAGCTCAAATACTTTCACTTCCTGATGCGAAGAGCCAACTCATTGGAAAAAAACCCTGTTGCTGGGAAAGATTCAGAGCAGGAGGAGAAGGGGACAACAGAGGATGAGATGGTTGGATGTCATCACGGACTCAATAGACATGAGTCTGAGTAAGCTCCGGGAGATGGTAAAGGACAGGGAAGCCTGTCTTGCTGCAGTCCACATGGTTGCAAAGAGTCGGATATGCCTGAGCGACTAAATAACAATAACTATGGGTTAGTCAATTTGATTTTATGTAGGCTTAGTTTTGTACTTTCTTGGGGAAAACCTATGAAAATCCTAACCTCTTCCTTAATTAAAATATTTTCTACTTGGAAGGACTCATCTTTCAAACTCTGCACTCTCTATAGATTTGTGTTGGGTCTTCTTATCAGGGAAGATCTAGAGTAGGCTTTCTAGAGTAGGCCCCTGTTCTTAGGTTGGACCTTTTTGGTATCTCTGTTGGATGCTTGAGATGTCAACAAGGAGTTAATGAGAACTTTTCACTACAGCTGAACTTGCTTTGTTCCCTAGATTTGCATGACCTCCAGTTTCTCTGTTCTAGCCTCATCTCTGATGAACTTTTTGGAAATCCTCCACTTACTTTGTCTTAAGCAAATACAGTCCAACACATAGTCACAGACTTCTAGGGAATTGCTGTGCATACTTACGGGGTGTCATCTCTGCACAGCTTCCTCCTATCTTGGATCTTTCCCACAGACTCCAGCCTCTTCAGCTACCCCAAACCCTTATCTCCACCTCCTTGATTCATCAAGATGACTGAACCTGGTTTGAAGCTTAGCTTACCGCACCATAATCTAAAAATTGCCTTCAGGCAGAGGGCTAAGACAATCATTCTTAAATGTAGCTTACTTCTTCAGTTTCTCTTCTTCAGGGGTCAGTCTTGAGCTCCCTGTTGTCCAATGCTTTATAAATTTTTGTGGGGTTTTGTGTTTATTAAAAATGAGAAGGTGAATTCAGCACCAGTTTCTCTATCATAGTTAAAAACTAAATCCAGATATAGTATTTTTTTTTAATTCTAGAAATTTTATCGGATCTTTTAAATAGATTCTAATACTTTAGCAAAATTTTCCTTCTTTTATTTTGGCCATCTTTATCTCTATTGTCTTGAATAAATTCATCATATTGATTTTAGGAACTTTGTCACCCAAAGCACAATGGATCTATTTCTATTTTATGCATTATTTTCTCTTTGTTTTTGGTTAGCTAGCCCTGTATAAAGTGAAAGACTTCACTTTCACTTTTCACTTTCATGCATTGGAGAAGGCAATGGCACCCCACTCCAGTGTTCTTGCCTGGAGAATCCCAGGGACCGGGGAGCCTGGTGGGCTGCCATCTATGGAGTCGCACAGAGTCAGACACAACTGAAGCGACTTAGCAGTAGCAGCCCTGTATTATAATCCTGTATTTACAAAAGAACTAATATTCTTTTGAGTTGATGTACAATAAAAAATTCAAAAATCTTAAGTTCATGATTAAATGAATTATTACATATGTGTAATGACTGTGTAACAGCCATTTAGATCAAGATAATAGACTATTTCTGGATCCTGGAAGACTTGATTATGCTTCCTCCCAGTCATTAGTCCCCTACAGGTAGTCATTATTCTAATTTTCTGTCTCTACAGATTAGTTTTAAACTTTCATATAAACATTTTATGTACTCTTTTGTGTCTAATATCATCCACTTTATGAGTCTTTAGATTCATCCATGCTAGCCTGTGTATCAATAGTTTGTGTTTTTTCCCATAGTGTGTATTATTCCACTGTCTGAATTTACCACACATTATTTATCCATTCTTGGTGGACACAGCAATTCCTTCCAGGTGGGATGTTTAATTGTAGTTACTATGATTATTCCTGTATATTACTTTTGATAAATATATAAGCTTCCATTTCTCCTGGGTTCATATCAGAGAGTAAAGTCATTGGGTTATAATGTGTATGGAACCTAGGCTTTAGGAAATACTTCCAAATAATTTACCAAGTATTTTATTCTTATCACTGTAGAATGCTCTCTGCTGCTGCTAAGTCACTTCAGTCGTGTCCGACTCTATGCAACCCCATAGATGGCAGCCCACCAGGCTCCCCCGTCCCTGGGATTCTCCAGGCAAGAACACTGGAGTGGGTTGCCACTTCCTTCTCCAATGCATGAAAGTGAAAAGTGAAGTTGCTCAGTCGTGTCTGATTCTTAGTGACCCCATGGACTGCAGCCTACCAGGCTCCTCCATCCATGGGATTTTCCAGGCAAGAGTACTGGAGTGGGTTGCCATTGGCTTTTCCGAGAATGCTCTCTGGAAACTCTCAAATAATCTTGTCTTGTGAAAGTGAAGTCACTCAGTCGTGTCCAACTCTTTGCGACCCCATGGGCTGTAGCCTACCAGGCTCATCTGTGCATAGGATTTTCCAGGCAATAGTCCTGGAGTGGATTGCCATTTCCTTCTCCAGGGGATCTTCCCAACCCAGGGATCGAACCTGGGTCTCCCACATTGTAGACAGAAGCTTTACCATCTGAGCCACCAGGGAAGTCAGGGACAGCCCAATTCTCTCTCACAGACCTTCAGGGAATCCCCATACATAAGGTATTCCATTTGTTCTACATCCTTTCTAACACCTGATATTATCAGGTTGTTTTAATTTTAGCCATTCTCAACGGTATGCCTAAAAATGATCCTCCTATCTTGGATAAGAGGATATATATATAAAATAGTATCTCATAGTGGTTTTATTTTGCATCCCTTTGATGACTAATGATATTGAGCACCTTTGTACATGTTCCTTTCTGTTTATATGTTCATGTCCAATTCCATCAATTTATTTATGAATATATAACAGAAATGTAGACATGCAAGCTGACAGTAACTTCTTCTAAAGGATTCCTTTCCCTTCACAGGGAAGGTAGAGTGGAATTTAAAGTGATGATTTCTCTTATAGGTATTTTCTGGGTTCCTCTGACTATAATCCTGTGATGTAAGAAATATACATCTTCGTCCAGGCCTTTCTGCAGCCTTATTTTGTTGGAGAACGCCTCTTCCCAGGCCTCTCTGCTGGAATCCTGCCACCACTCTAAGTGGTACTCAGTGGTCATGGTGGGTTAGTCACTAAGTTGTGTCCAACTCTTCCAACCCCATGGATTGTAGCCTGCCAGGTTCCTCTGTCCATGGGATTCTCTCGGCAAAAATACTGGAGTGGGTTGCCATTTCCTTCTCCAGGGAAACTTCCTGACCCAGGAATCAAACCCAATCTTCTGCATTGTAGGCAGATTGTTTACCAACTGAGCTATGTACTCAGTGGTAGAGTTCTTAAATGGTCCCAGGTCCACTCTTTCCTCTGATGACTTACTGTTGGTCCACAGGAAACACACAACTCCATGCCTTGTCAGGTTATTTTCAAATGCAGACTTACTTTTACTTTCCCTTGATCGCAGTGCTCAGGTCAGCAGCCACACTTCTTTTCGATATTCCTCAGACATGGATCTGACAATGGTCAAACTCCAGGGGCATATATTTATTCCCCAGGTGGTTTCCCATCAGGCATTATGTTATGGAGAAGGTATTTCCTCTCCTTTATTATTTAGGACTCATAGCCTAGCTTTCACCAAAGAAATTCTCAGAATCCACTCTTGACAGTTTTATACCCAGAAAGTGGTTGAGGGTTTCAAGGGCCATGAAATCAGTTCAGTTATTTCCCTTGAAAATTTGCATTTTGGTCTGTCAATTTACTTTACAATTTAATATCTGTGATACTGTCATAGGCTGAATAACCTCCCTGCAAATATGTTTACATGCTCACACCCAGAATTTTTAAAATATGTTACTGTACATAGTAAAAGGAAGTTTACTGGAGTGCAGAACCAACATGGCATAGAAAAACCCTGAGCTCATCTCTCATGAGCACTCCAAAGCCATACTACCTGCAGAACAACCATCAGTGAAAAAGACTAAAACCCACCTGGAAAGATCTTCTATGTCTAAAGACACAAAGGAGGAACCACAGTGAGATGGGTAGGGGTGCAGACTCATGATACAATCAAGTCAAGTCCCATACTTCCAGATGGCTGGCCCACAAACTGCAGAGGTTCTGCAGGAATGAGTGTTCTGAGCCCAATGTTGAGTTCCTTCAGCCCGGGGGGCCTGCACAGGAAGATGAGCCTCCAGAGCATTTGGCTTTGAAGGCCAGTAGGACTTAATTTCAGAGGTTCCCCAAGGACTAGGGGAAAGGGAGACTTCGCTCTTGAAAGGCACACACAAAATCTCATGTGCACCAGGACCCAGAGTAAAAGCAGTGACTCTATAGGAGCCTAGACCAGACCTTCCTGTTGAACTTGGAGGGTCTCCCTGAAGGTGGGGTGGGGTGGCTGTGGCTCACTTTGGGGACAGAGACACTAGCATCAGCCATAATTGAGAGTTGGGTCTACCACCTGGAAGCAGCCAGGGCTGGTGGGTGCAATCTTGGAATTCTTCCTCTACCTCATTTGCACCAAGACCTGGCCCCACTCCACAACCTGTAGATGCGCAGTGGTGAGACTACAGGTATCCTCCACGTCTCAAAAATTTGCTTTACATCACTCCAATTTTAGGAAAGATCCTACTTAAGTATCACTTTTCAAACTGAAAGAAATCCAAAGATTTTTGCATATACAGAAAAGGTGGAAAACACAGGTAGCATCAGCATTTGTTTTGCAGCAGGCCCTTATAGAGGCATTGCTCACCCTAAGCCATGAGAGTGGTACCACCAAGCTCCTCCAGCAACTATACTCCACACCTCAGCGTCAAGCTGCCAGGGCCTTGGACTGTATCTGTGAGCATCTGTGCTTCATCTCCACTTATTTAGTGCACCATTTTGCAAGAGGTGCCTCAAGGTAATAGCTATTCCACTTTACACATTTTGGCTCATGAAAAATTTCATAGGCTGACTCTACTTTCGCATAGTGGAGGAAACCGGTATGTTGATGTATAGGGAGATACCAGCGTAGGCAGCAGTCATTGTTTTGAGGTCTCTGAAGGCCTTAGGTATGTTTTCAATAATTCAATTACCCTGGTTTTTCTGTAGAAAAAATGAAAAGACAAAGGATTTCTCATGTTCTAGCCTAGGCCTGCCCTTGGCTAATTGCATTTGGGCTGTTTCCTAATAACTCTCTTCATCATGTGTCTAGAAAAACCTTTAAAAATGCATCCTCATTGTGTGGAGCTATTTTCTTAAATGTGAATGCCAGGTAGCCTATTAAAAGCACTTCAAACCTGTGTGTGTATGAGTTTATGTAGGCTTATATATGTATGTTCTATGCACATGTTTCATGTATATGTTTGTATGTACATGTAACAGTTTGCTTCTCCCTACCTCAGCTACTCACTCCCAGTGTCACACTCTTAACTTTTGAACAATCTACTACCTTCAGAATCTTAATTTCTTATATTCTATTCTCAAGAGACTGTTCTATATTTCCAGTCCTCACTTTTATAATTCCTTAGCTCTCATCTGACCTCATCAAAAGTTCAGTCTCCAATTCATGAATCCTACCATTGTCTCATAATCCTTTAGTTCTCTGTTCTGATATTCTCTCTTCATGCAAGCAAGAGCCTGTCATCTATTACTATAATTCAGTGTTTGCCATTGCAGGAGTTTACAAGGGCAGGCAGAAAACCTAAACAAGTACAACAGGCAAGACAGAGCACGGCAAGAAAGTCTACAAACATGGTGAACCAAATTGACTGTGTTCTATCAAAAGGAATTCAAATGCCTAATTTCAATACAATAGGCAAGCCAAGTAAATCTGTCTCCAGGCTAAATGTGCCCATTCACCTCTTCCCTTACTCCCATTTATTACTATCCTCTAAAACCTCAACTTTTGTTGAACTCACTCTCTGCTTTCTCCATGTCTGCATCCACGTTGCTTCAGGTAGAGGGGAGAAAAATCATACAATGAGGCTGACCATTGACTTTCAATTCACAATCACACCGTGAGGCAGGCAGGAGCTCTGAGCAGCCATCCTCCCACACTTCCTAGAAGGCTTTCTGTTCTGCTGTCAGAGGTGACAACTTAACACTTTCTCCTTTCCATGTATCTACTTATTGAGATGCTTTTAGCTGCAGTAATATTCACAATGAGATTTATTGTGAAATAAATGTATAAGAAATCCTCCAACTTCAGTTACTTGTTATTTCTTTCTTTCATTGCTGTCATTATAATCTACAATTATTTGGTTTTACTTACTGATTTTTGGTGTTTGTTTTTTTTTAAATTTCCCTCCACCAGAATAAAAACTCCCTGAGAGTCTGATGCTGGGAGGGATTGGTGGCAGGAGGAGAAGGGGATGACAGAGGATGAGATGGCTGGATGGCATCACTGACTTGATGGACGTGAGTTTGAGTGAATTCCGGGAGTTGGTGATGGACAGGGAGGCCTGGCATGCTGTGATTCAATGGGGTCTCAAAGAGTCGGACACAACTGAGTGACTGAACTGAACTGAACTGAGAGTAAAGACCATGCCTTTCTTATTTATCAAGTAGCTCCAGTGTCTAGAACACTGGCTGCCATAAATTAACTCAATAAAAATTTGTTAAATAAGGAATTGACAAGGTTCAACATGTGTGAAATTCCAAGAAATTTAGGAAAAGTGTTTCAGATAAGATTGAAAACAAGACTTTGTCAACTTTGTTCTACAAAGGGACAGAAAAGAAACATTTTCAGCTTTGCAGGCCATACAGTCTCCGTCGTTATTATCCCATTCTTCTGTGATAGTGTAAAAGCAACCATGTAATACACAATGAATAGGAGTGTCCAGATTTGGACCACAGTCATCATTTGAAGATCCTTGTTCTAGATGAACAGATTCTTTGTGCAAACCAAAATCCTGGGCTCATACTGTTATTTGTGGGTGTTCAAGAAATGATATATGCATGCATAAATTACATCTGTACTATCTACTGAGCAGCATATCAGAGGGATTGAGGGTGGCAGACACTAGAACCAGGATACTCTGTTTAAGCCCTGGTCTTTACATATGTACTTTGTGACCATTGGTAAGTCACTACCCTCTCTGCACTTCTGTTTACTCATCCTTGAAATAGGGATGAAAATACAGTCTACATCATAGAGGTAAATGAGTATTAAGTGAGGTATGTGAAACACTTAGAACAGAGCTTGGTACCTGAATACTAGGTGTATTGCATAAATGTAGAATAGGTTCTTGCAAAGAACTTTGCATACATAGGTACATATCCTTCTCACAGAAGGCTAAGTATTATTTCCATTTTATTATCTCAGGGATTCAGAGACACTAGGAAAGAGTCCATGGTCAGTAAGTGATAGTATTAGGGGCAGATAAACACATTTAGAAATAAAAAGCTCTGAAAAGAATGTATTTCTTATCTGCAATATCAACTCAAAATCAGTTCACTTCAGTCACTCAGTTGTGTCCAACTCTTTGCAACCCCATGGGCTGCAGCCAGACCTCCCTGTCCATCATCAACTCCCAGAGCTTGCTCAAACTCATGTCCATCGAGTTGGTGATGCCAGGCAACCATCTCATCCTCTGTCGTCCCCTTCTCCTACTGCTTTCAATCTTCCCCAAGATCAGAGTCTTTTCAAATGAGTCAGTTCTTGGCATTAGGTGGCCAAAGTATTAGAGTTTCAGCTTCAGCATCAGTCCTTTCAGTAAATATTCAGGACTAATCTCCTTTAGGATGGACTGGTTGGATCTCCTTGCAGTCCAAGGGACTCTCAAGAGTCTTCTCCAACACGATAGTTCAAAAGCATCAATTCTTCAGTGCTCAGCTTTCTTTATAGTCCAACTCTCACATCCATACATGACTACCGGAAAAACCATAGCTTTGACTAGACAAACCTCTGTTGGCAAAGTAATATCTCTGGTTTTTAATATGCTGTCTAGGTTGTTCATAACTTTTCTTCCAAAGAGCAAGCATCTTTTAATTTTGTGGCTGCAGTCACCATCTGCAGTGATTTTGGAGCCCCCCTAAATAAAGTCTGTCACTGTTTCCACTGTTTCCCCATCTATTTCCCATGAAGTGATGGGACTAGGTGATGGAATTCCAATTGAGCTATTTCAAATTCTAAAAGATGATGCTAATAAAGTGCTGCATTCAATATGCCAGCAAATTTGGGAACTCAGCAGTGGCCACAAGACTGGAAAAGGACAATTTTCATTCCAATCCCAAGAAAAGTAAAGCAAAAGAATGCTCAAACTACCGCACAATTGCCCTCATCTCACACGCTAGTAAAGTAATGCTCAAAATTCTCCAAGCCAGGCATCAACAATACGTGAACCGTGAACTTCCAGATGAACTTCAAGCTGGTTTTAGAAAAGGCAGAGGAACCAGAGATCAAGTTGCCAACATCTGCTGGATCATTGAAAAGGCAAGAGAGTTCCAGAAAAACATCTATTTCTGCTTTATTGACTATGCCAAAGCCTTTGACTGTGTGGATCACAATAAACTGTGGAAAGTTCTGAAAAGATGGGAATATCAGATCACCTGACCTGCCTCTTGAGAAATCTATATGCAGGTCAGGAAGCAAGAGTTAGAACTGGACATGGAACAACAGACTGGTTCCAAATAGGAAAAGGAGTACATTAAGGCTGTATATTGTCTCCCTGCTTATTTAACATATACAGAGTACATCATGAGAAATGCTGGGCTGGATGAAGTACAAGCTGGAATCAAGATTGCCGGGAGAAATGTCAATAACCTCAGATATGCAGATGACACCATCCTTATGGCAGAAAGTGAAGAAGAACTCAAGAGTCTCTTAATGAAAGTGAAAGAGGAGAGTGAAACAGTTGGCTTAAAACTCAACATTCAGAAAACAGATCATGGCATCCAGTCCCATCACTTCATGGGAAATAGATGGGGAAACAGTGGAAACAGTGACAGACTTTATTTAGGGGGGCTCCAAAATCACTGCAGATGGTGACTGAAGCCATGAAATTAAAAGACGCTTACTCCTTGGAAAGAAAGTTATGACCAACCTAGACAGCATATTGAAAAGCAGAGATATTACTTTGTCAACAAAGGTTTGTCTAGTCAAAGCTATGGTTTTTCCAGTAGTCATGTATGGATGTGAGAGTTGGACTATAAAGAAAGCTGAGTGCTGAAGAATTGATGCTTTTGAACTGCAGTGTTGAAGAAGACTCTTGAGAGTCCCTTGGACTGCAAGGAGATCCAAGCAGTCCATCCTAAAGGAGATCAGTCCTGAGTTTTAATTGGAAGGACTTCATTGGAAGTACTGATGTTGAAGTTGAAACTCCAAAACTTTGGCCACCTGACGCGAAGAACTGACTCATTTGAAAAGACCCTGATGCTGGGAAAGGTTTAAGGTGGGGAGGGGTTTAAGGAGGGGTTTAAGAGGTTTAAGGAGAAGGGGATGACAGAGGATGAAATTGTTGGATGGCATCACCGACCCAATGGACATTAGTTTGGGTAAACTCCAGGAGTTGGTGATGAACAGGGAGGTCTAGCATGTTGCAGTCCATGGGGTTGCACAGAGTCAGACACGACTGAGCGACTAAACTGAACTGAACTGAAGCAGGGTGATAATATACAGCTTTGACATACTCCTTTCCCAATTTGGAACCAGTCGGTTGTTCCATGTCCAGTTCTAACTGTTGCTTCTTGACCTGCATACAGATTGCTCAGGAGGTAGGTAAGGTGGTCTGGTATTCCCTTCTCTTTAAGAATTTTCCACTGTTGTGATCCACACAGTCAAAGGCTTTGGCGTAGTCAAAAGCCTTTTTCTCTGGAACTCTCTTGCTTTTTCTATGAGCCAACAGATGATGGCAATTTGATGTTTGGTTCCTCTGCATTTTCTAAATCCAGCTTGAACATCTGGAAGTTCAAAGTTCACATACATTGAAGCCCGGCTTGGAGAATTTTGAGCATTACTCCACTAGTGCATGAGAAATGTGCAACTGTGTGGTAGTTTGAACATTCTTTGGTAAAATTCAAAATAAAGGTAGCTAATATAGATTAGTGTCTGCACAGGTTTTAAAATATGGCTGCAAATACCCCCTCACTAGGAGGAATCCCCTCCTCTTGAATCTAGGTGGATTTGAGACTACTTTAGCTGATAAAGCACGGTGAAAATGACACTGTGCGACTTCCAAAGGGCTGCTCAGCTTTTGCCTTGTTCACTGGCACATAATATCTCAGAACTCTGAGCCACCTTGTAAAAATTCCCTGATGCCCACATTTCAAGGATGTCCAAGTCAGGCTCCTGCCATAGGGTCCTTGGGGCTGGAGCCTGGAGATTCATGAGGTCACAGAGAGGGTGTGACTACTGGTTGACTTGGAAGCTAGTCTTAGGCACTTGGAGGCACCTGACATACTCCCGTCTTGGACTGTCCTTCTGTCCATTGTTCCCACAGTGGGAGGTGTTCCAAGGACACAGCCTTGAGAGACCAAGGTGTTTTTGAGACCATCTGGACTGAATATTTGACTGAACCCAGGGACAAGAGACAAGATGGCAGAGTAGAATAACATGGGCTCATCTCCTCTCACGAGAACACAAAAATCACATCTAACTGCTGAACAATCATTAACAGAAAAGACTGGAACCTACCACAAAATATTTTACACCCAAAGACGAAGAAGCCACAATGATAAAATAGAAAGTGCATTTACATGATATAGTCAAATTCCATACCCACAGGTGGGCAACCCACAAATTGGAAAATAATCATATTGGAAAATAGATATATTTTCCCACAGGAGGGAGTTTTGAGCCCTACATCAGGTTCCCAGCCTGAGGGTCTGGCGTTGGGAAGAGGAGCCCCCAGAGCATTTGGCTTTGAATGCAGGAGTGCAGGAGGTCTTAAGTGCAAGAGCTCTTAAGTGCAGGAGCTCCGTGGGAATGGGAGAAACAGACTCCATTCTTGGAGGATTCACGCAAGGTTTCATGTGCACTGGGACCCAAGACAAAGCAGTGACTCCATAAAAGGCTGAGTTAGACCTACCTGCAGGTCTTAGAGGATATCCTGGGGAGGTGGGAGTCAGCTATGGCTCACCGTGAGGGCAAGGACACTGGTGGCAGATACTGCATGGAATACTCATCAGCATGAGCTCTCCTGGAGGTTACCATTTTCACAGTGAGACCAGGCCCCACAAAACAGCCTGCAGGCTCCATTTCTGGGACACCTCACACCAAACAACAAACAGGATAGAAACACAGCCCCACCCATCAGCAGACAGGCTGATGAAAGTAGTCCTGAGCCAACAAAGCCCTTCACAAACCCTGCTCAACAGATGGATAAGACCTAGCTCAACCCACCAATGAGAAGACACCAGTCTTTCCCACCAGAAAGCCTGCATAAGCTCCTGGAACAATCTCACCCACCAGGGAGCAGACACCAGAATCAATAAGAATTATAATCCTGCAGCCTAAGGACAGGGACCACAAACACAGAAAGTCAGACAAAATAAGATGGCAGAGAAATTTATCCCAGAGAAAAAGAACAAGATGGAACTCCATAAGAAAAATTAAAAGAAGTGGATATAGGCAATCTGCCAGAAAAATAACTCAGAGAATGAAAGTAAAGATATTCAGGATCTCAGAAAAAGAATGGAGTCACAGACGAAGAAGATACATGAAATGTTTAATAAAAAGCCAGAAGTTTTACAAAACAAACAGATGAACAATGCAATAATTGAAATGAAAAATATACTAGAAGGAATCAATATCAGGATAAATGAGGCAGAAAAATGAATAAGTGAGTTGGAAGACAGATTCATGGAAATCACTATGGCAGAATAGAAGAAAGAAAGAAAAATGAAAAGAAATGAGGACACCAACATTTGCACTGTAGGGGTCCCAGAAGGAGTCGAGAAAGCAAAAGGGCTTGAAGAATATTTGAAGAGATAATAACTAAAAACTGTTCCTAACATGGGGAGGGAAACATTCATTGAAGTTCAGGAAGCAAAGAGAGTTTCATACAGGATAAACCAAGGAGCAACACACCAAAATACATGTTAATCAAAATGACAAAAATTAGAGAAAGAGAAAATATTAAAAGCAAGAAGGGAAAAGCAACAAATAACATGCAAGGCAATCCCTATAAGGTTATAAGCTGATTTTTCAGCAGAAACACTACAGGCTAGAAGGGAATGGGATGATAATATTTAAAGTGATGAAAGGTAAGAAGCTACAACAAAGAATACTCTGACCAGCAAAGTTCTCATTCAGATTTGACAGGGAAATCAAAAGCTTAATAGACAAGCAAAAGCTTAGAGAATTCAGCACCACCAAACCAGTTTTATACAAATACTAAAGAAACTTCTCTAGATGGGAAACACAAGAGAAGAAAAGGACCCAGTAAAACACCTCACACCAAACAACCGACAGGGTAGAAATTGTCCCATACAGTTAAGAAAATGGTGATAGGAACATACATATTGACAAGTACCTTAAATGTAAATGGATTAAGTGTTCCAACCAAAAGACAGACAAGCTGAATGGATTCAAAAACAAGACCCATATATATGCTGTCTATCAGCATATACAGACAGGCAAATATACAGACTAAAAGTAAGGGGGTGGAAAAAGATAGTCTATGCAAATGGAAATAAAAAAGCTGGAGTAGCAATATTCATATCAGACAAAATAGTTTTGAAAATAAAGACTGCTACAGTCTTTATAAAAAAATTAAAGAGACAAGGAAGGACACCACATAATGGCCAAAGGATCAACCCAAGAAGAAGATACAATTTTAAATATTTATGCACCCAACATAGGAGCACCTCAATATAAAGCAAATGGTAACTGTCAGTAAAGGGGAAATCAACAGTAAAAAAATAATAGTGGGGTATGTTAACATCCCCACTTGAACCAACGGACAGAACATCCAGACAGAAAATCAATAAGGAAACATAAGCTTTAAATGACACATTAGACCAGAAAGATTTAATTGATATTTATAGGACATTTCATCCCAAATCAGCAGAGTACTTTCTTCTCAAGTGCAACGTTCTCCAGGACAGATCACATCTTGGAGCATAAATCAAGCCTCGGTAAATTTAAGAAAATTGAAATCATGTCAACCGTCTTTTCTGACCACAATGCTATGAAATTAAAAATCAATTACAGGAAGAAACTGTAAAAACACAAACACGTGCAAGGTAAACAATATACTACTAAATAAACAAGAGATTACTGAAGAAATAAAAGAGAAAACCAAAACATACATAGAAACAAAGGACAACCCGAACACAATGACCCAAAACCTATGGGATGCAATGAAAGTAGCTCTAAGAGGGGAGTTCATAGCAATAGAATCCACCGCAAGAAACAAGAAAAATGTCAAGGAAACAATCTAGCCTTAAACCTAAAGCAGCTAGAGAAAGAAGAATAAAACCCAAAGTTAGTAGAAGAAAAGAAATCATAAGAATAAGAGCAGAAATAAATAGAGACAAGAAACAATGGCAAAGATCAATGACACTAAAAGCTGATTTTTTGAGAGGATGGATACAGCTGATAAACTTTTAGTCAGACTCATCAAGACAAAAAGGGAGAGGGCTCAATCAATAATTAGATATGAATAGGAGAAGTTACAGCTGATACCACAGAAATAAAAAGGATCATGAGAGACTACTACAAGCAACCATATGCCAATACAATGGACAACCCAGAAGAAGTGGACAGATTCTTAGAAAGGTCCAACCTTCCAAGACTGAACCAGAAAGAAATAGGAAATATAAACAGGCCAATCACAAGTAATAAAATTGAAACTGTGATTAAAAATCATCCAACAAACAAAAGTTCAGGACCAGATGGCTTCACAGGCAAATCCTGTCAAACATTTAGAGAAGAGCTTACACCGATCCTTCTCAAACTCTTCCAAAAACTTGCAAAGAAAGGAATACTCCCAAGTTCATTCTACCAGGCCACCATTGCGCTGATACCAAAACCAGACAATATCACACACAAAAAAAGAAGATTACAGACCAATATCACTGATGAATATAGATGCAAAAATCCTTAACAAAATACTAGCAAACAGAATTCAACAACACATTAAAATGATCATACACCATGATGAAGTGGAATTTATCCCAGGGATGCAAGGATTCTTGAAGGGTCACAAATCAATCAATGTGTTACACCATATTAACACACTGAATAAAAACCATGTAAGCATCTCAGTAATTGCAGAAAAAGCTTTTGACAAAATTCAACACCAGTTTATGATAAAAATGTTCCAGAAAGTGGGCATAAAGTGTACTTACCTTAATGTAATAAAGGCTATATACGACAAGCCCATAGCACACATCATTCTCAATGGTAAAAAAACTGAAAGCATTTCCTGTAAGATCAGGAACCAGACGAGATTGTCGATTCTTTCCAATATTATTCAACATAGCTTTGGAGGTCCTAGCCATGCACTCTGAGAAGAAAAAGAAATAAAAGGAATCCAAATTGGAAAAGAAGAAATAAAGCTGTCACTATTTGCAGATGACATGGTACTTCACATGGAAAATCCTAAGAATGCCGCCAGAAAACTGCTGGTGCTAATCAATGAATTTAGTAAAGTTGCAGGACATAAAATTAATGCACAGAAATCTCTTACATCCCTATACACTAGCAATATCAGAAAGAGAAATTAAGAAAACAATCCCATTTTCTATTGCAACAAAAAGAATAACATACTCAAAAATAAACTTACCTAAGGAGGCAAAAGACCTGTACAAAGAAAACTATTAATATAAAATTCTGATGAAAAAAATCAAAGACAATACAAACAGATGTAGAGACATACCATGTTCTTGGATTGAAAGAACCAATACTGTGAAAATGATGAGACTATCCAAAGCAATCTACAAACTCAATGTAATCCCTACCAAATTATCAATGGCATTTTTCACAGAATTAGAATAAAAAATTTTACAATTTGTATGTGGTGTGTGCTAAGTCCTTCAGTTGTGTTTGACTCTTTGTAACTGTATGGATTATAGCCCACCAGGCTCCTCAGTCCATGGGATTCTTCAGGCAAGAATACTGGAGTGGATTGCCATTTCCTTTTCTAGGGGATTTTCCCAACCCAAGAAGTGAACCCAAGTCTCTTAAGTTTCCTGCATAGACAGATGGGTTTTTTACCACTAGCGCTATCTGGACCTTGAATAGCCAAAGCAATCTTGAGAAAGAAAAATAGAGCTGGAGGAATCAGGTTCCATGATTGCACACTGTACTACAAAGCTACAGTAATCAAGCCAATGTGGTACTGGCACAAAAACAGAAATATAGGTCAATGGAACAGAATAGAAAGCCCAGAGATAACCTTCCACACCTATGGTTACTATATCTATGACAAAGGAGGCAAGAAAATACAATGGAGAAAAGACTGTCTCTTCAGTAAGTGATGCTGGAAAACTGAATAGCTGCATGTTAAAGAATGAAATAAGAATGCTCCCTAATAGCACACATAAAAATAAATTCACAGTGGAGCAGAGACCTAAATCTAAGGCCAGACACTATAAAAAATCTTAGAGGAAAACATAGGCAGAACACTCTTTGACATAAGTCAGGGCAAGATCTTTTTTGATCACACACCTCCTAGAACAATGATTGGGCTTCCCTGTGGCTCAGATGGTAAAGCATCGGCCTGCAATGCAGGAGACCCAGGTTTGATCCCTGGGTTGGGAAGATCCCCTGGAGAAGGAAATGGCAACCCACTCCAGTACTTTTGCCTGAAAAACTCCATGGAGTGTCGCCTGAGGAACCTGGTAGGCAACAGTCCTTAGAGTTGCAAAGAGTCGAACACGATTGAGTGACTTCACTTTCAGTTTTTCCCTAGAACAATAAAAATAAACAAAAGGGACCTAATTAAAGTTAAAAACTTTTGAACAGCAAAGAAACCATAAACAAAAAGAAAAGGCAGCTTTCAGAATCGGATACAATATTGGCAAACTAAACAACTGACAAGGAATTAATCTCCAGAATATACAAACAGCTCATTCAGCTCAATATTAAAAAAAACAAAGAACCCAATCAAAAAAAAACGGATGGAAGACCTAAATAGACATATCTGCAAAGAAAGCACATAGATGACCAACAAACACATGAAAAGACCAATATCTCTAACTATTAGATAAATGCAAATAAAAACTACAATTACGTATCACCTCACATCAGTCAGAATGGCCTCATCAAAAAGTTTACAAACAGTACTGGCGAGGGTATGGAGTAAAAGGAACCCTTTTACACTGCTGGTGGGAAAGTAAACTGATACAGCTATTATGGAGAAGAGTATGGGGTTTCCTTAAAATGCTAAAAACAAAACTGCCATATGGCCCAGCAATCCCACTCCTGGGCATATATATAGGGAGAAAAGAATTATTCCAAAAGATGCATGCACCCCAATGTTCACTGCAGTCTTATTTACAATAGACAGGACATGGAAGCAACCTAAACATTCATCAACAGAGGAATGGATAAAGAATATATGGTACATATATACACTGGAACATTACTCAGCCATAAAAAGAAACAAAACTGTGCCATTTGGAGAGATGTGGATGGACCTAGAGACTGTCAGAAAGAAGTCATAAAGAGAAAAACAAATATATATTAATGCATATGTGGAATCTAGAAAAATGGTACAGATGAACCCATTGGCAAAGCAGGATAGAGATACAGACATAGAGAACAGACATATGGACACCAGGTGGGAAAGGGAGGAGGGGGATAAATTGGGAGATTGGGAATCACATATATACACCACTATGTGTGAAACTGATAACTAATTAGAACCTACTGAATAGTACAGGGAACTTTATTTGTTGTTCTGTGGTGACCTAAATGGGAAGGAAATCCAAAAAAGAGAGGATATATGTATGCATATAAATGATTCACTTTGCTGTATAACAGAAACTAACACAAATGTGTAAAGCAACTATACTCCAATAATTTGGTTAAAAAAAGAAAAGCAATTACAAACTATGCAAGCATATGAATAACCATATCTCCCAAGAGATTGTACAAGTGACCAACATGTGCATGAAATGATGCTCAATATTATTGCTCATTAGGGAAATGCAAGTCAATACCAAGTCTCAACCATGAGATACCACTACGCACCCACTAGGGTGGTATAATCAAGAACACAGGAAATAAAAAGTGTTAGCAAGGATTTGGAAAAATTGGAATCCTCTTACACAACTGACTTGCAATAACGCAATCATGGTGGTAAACCCTCTGGCAGGTCCTTAAAAATTCAAACATAGAGTTTCCATATGACCCAACAATTCCCGTCCTTGGTATACACCCAAGAGAACTGAACACATGTTCACACAAAAATATTATCCTCAAATGTTCATAGTACCATTATTCATAATAGTCAGAAAGTAGAAACAACCTACATGTCCATCAGTTGATCAGTTTACAAGCAAAGCAGTCATGCAATGGAGTGTTATTCATCCATGGAAAGGAATGAAGGGTTGACACACTGCAACATACTCATCCTTGAAGACATTATGCTGCACAAAAGAAGTCATTCACAAAGTAACAGATGCTATACAATTCCATGTATATGAAATGTCCACAACAGGCAAACCCATGAAGTCATAACGTAGATTAGTGCTTTTCAGGTAAAGGAATAATGGGAACTGAAAGTGACTGATAAGAGGTACTGGGTGTCATTTCTGAGGTGATGGAAATATTCTGGAATGAGATAGTGGCAATGTTTGAACAACACTGCACATATACTAAAAACCAGTGAATGATGAAAGAGGAGAGTGAAAAAGTTGGCTTAAAGCTCATTCATAAAATGAAGATCATGGCATCGGGTCCCATTACTTAATGGGAAATAGATGGGGAAACAGTGGAAACAGTGTCAGACTTTATTTTTTTGGGCTCCAAAATCACCGCAGATGGTGACTGCAGCCATGAAATTAAAAGATGCTTACTCCTTGGAAGGAAAGTTATGACCAACCTAGATAGCATATTGAAAAGTAGAGACATTACTTTGCCAACAAAGGTCCATCTAGTCCAGACTATGGTTTTTCCAGTGGTCATGTATGGATGTGAGAGTTGGACTGTGAAGAAAACTGAGCACTGAAGAATTGATGTTTTTGAACTGTGGTGTTGGAGAAGACTCTTGAGAGTCCCTTGGACTGCAGGGAGATCCAACCAGTCCATTTTAAAGGAGATCAGCCCTGGGTGTTCTTTGGAAGGAATGATGCTAAAGCTGAAACTCCAGTACTTTGGCCACCTCATGCAAAGAGTTGACTCATTGGAAAAGACTCTGATGCTGGGAGGGATTGGGGGCAAGACGAGAAGGGGACGACAGAGGATGAGATGGCTGGATGGCATCACTGACTCGATGGACGTGAGTCTGAGTGAACTCTGGGAGTTGGTGATGGACAGGGAGGCCTGGCATGCTGCGATTCATGGGGTCGCAAAGAGTCGGACATGACTGAGCGACTGAATTGACTGAAAAGTATATTACATACTGAGTTGTGCATTTTAAAATGTTGAAATTTTAGGTATTAAATTACATCTGAACAAAAACTGTAAAATAAAATAATAAACATTACCAAACTAGAAAAGACTATAATGAAGTATCACTTCACACTGGTCAGAATGGCCATTAACAAAATGTCTACAAACAATAAATGCTGAAGAGGATGAGGACAAAAGGGAACCCTTCTACACTTTTGGTGGGAATGTAACTTGGTACAAGTATTATAAAGAACAGTATGGAGGTCCTTCAAAAACTAGAAATAGAACTACTGTATGATCCAAAAATACCAATCCTGTACATACATTCAGAAAAAATCATACTTTGAAAAGATACAGGCACCCCAATGTTCATTGCAGCACTATTTACAATAGCCAAAACATGAAAGCAACCTAAATGTCCATCAACAGAAGAATAGATAAAGAAGATGCGATACATACATACAATGGAATATTACTCAACCACAAAAAAGGAATGAACTAATCAACAAGGATCTACTGTTATAGCACAGGGAACTCTAATCAATAATCTGTAATAACCTATATGGGAAAAGAATACAAAAAGAATGGATATGTGTATATGCATCGCTGGGGCTTCCCTCATGGCTCAGACAGTAAAGAATCACCTGCAATGTGGGAGACCTGGGTTCAGCTCCTGGGTTGGGAAGATCCCCCGGAGGAGGGCATGGCAACCCACTCCAGTATTCTTGCCTGAAGAATCCCCATGGACAGAGGAGCCTGGTGGGCTACAGTCCATGGGGTAGCAAAGAGTTGCACACGACTGAGCAACTAAGCACAGCACTTATGTATAGCTGAATCACTTTGCTGAACACTGAAGCTAACAACATTGTAAATCAATTATACTTTAATATAAAATAATTAAATTTTAAAAATGGGACGCCCAAGCCACCTCGAGAAACAGGTGCATAAGTCAATAGTCCCTTCTGAGCCCACGTTGGAGTCATTCCTATTCAGGGACCAGACACGAAAGTTGAAAGTCTTCAGTTCCCAGTAATGGAGCAACTCAAACATCTAACTCTTCCCAACTAGGCCCCACATATCATAGAGCAGACAGACCATCCCCACTATGACCTTGGTTCTTGAACCACAGAATACATGAGCATGATAAAACAATGGGTGGCTTATGTGACTAAGTTTCAGGGTGATTTATTATCACATAGACACACAGAAGAGTCTTTTCCCAGATTTTCCTAAGCTAGAATTATAGTTCCATTTGTCAATACTGGTCTTCCTCCCGTATTTCAGTGGCCTCGCTTCAAAGTCTTCTGAGTCGCCCAGCATTAGAAGGAGCTGGGATCTGAACCCAGAAGTCTTCCTTTGGAACAGGGCTGCTGACCCTCACACACTACAAGCAAATCATTTCATTTCTTTGGGTCAGTTTCCTCTTCTAAAATGGTGAGCCAAGCCTGCTTTGCAGGACTGCCATGAGAATCATATGATACCATGGACATAAAACTGCTTTCAAGGAATTTAGATTTCAGATCTATGGCAAAAGACCTGGGGCAGAGGGTAGTTTTAATCTTCCTGGAGTTCCAGTCTTAGAAAGAAGCATATCTGCCCAAACAAATCGACAGTGCTGATGCCACGGCCACCAGGAGAGCAAGCACGCTCCTCACCACACACTGGGGGTTCCTGAAAAGTCTGCATGTGCACATACACTTGTGCAATTGAACACCGGGCCAGCCTGGTGATTCTGAAACAACTCAAGTGTCTGACTTGAAAGCGGGTGACGGTACTTGGAACCAGGGCCATGAAATGCAAGTACATTGCAAATCACTCAGTCGTGCTGTCAAGGGAATCGTAGTCACCATATATATTTTCTTAAATGTAGTTTCCCAGCAAACCTTTCATAAAATTCACGACTGTGACTGACCCCTGCTGCATGCTTGCCTCCACAGCTTCCCCTTTCCCCTCCAGTATAAGACACTTGTGGCTGATTGGCTGCTGAATTGCCATTACCAGCACCCTTCTCCCTTTCTCCCTCCTTGCAGATGGTCCTCAAAATCGATGCTTGCCATCCCAGCTTCCCATGCAGCTGGGGTAGCCAGTGTCTGTGAGGACTAAGCAGCAGTCATTTGGGAAAGGTCATTTGTAAAACATTTTTCTTTTCCGCTACAAGGATACATAAAGTCACAGAAAGCCAGCACAGGCTTTCTCATTTACCCTTCCTCCTGCCTTGAATGCATAATGGATGCAGCTTCAGCAGCCTCCATGGAACAATGAGGGAGACCCCAAAAGTGGCATCTGCTCTGATTCCTTTGAACCAACCACCTTTCTTTGGGGGAGGGGGGCGGCGGGGGCAGAAAGTCCCAATTCGTGTAAGCCACTGGGGCTATATTTTCTTTTACTGGCAGATGCAGAAACTTCTAATATAAAACGTATGTCATGAGCAACTGAAGCCTTGTCCTGTGTAAGCAGGTAGCTTTCCCTTCCCTGACCTTTACAATGAAGGTAAAAACAAAAGCCCATGAGTGTAAAGTCACACTAAGAGACCATGGGTTTCTCTGTGTCTACTGGTCCAGGACCTCACAAACAGTCCCTCCCGTAAAGTTTTGCCACTCTGCTTAGACCACTGCCAAAGCCTCCCTGGGTTTCTTTGGTTCCTAATTCCGGTGCCCTGCCATCCTCTACACTGAAGCCACAGGGGTCTTCCCAAAAGCAAATGTCCATCCATGTACTCCTGCGGAAGGCAGCATGCCAGCGCTTGCTCAGAAACGCCTGAACTTCCCCGCTCTGCTGAGAAGACTCGCCCTGACCTGGCCTCTGTGTCCCTCTCCAGCTTCTGCTTCAGCCACTTTCTCTGCAGTTTCCCCCTCTATTCTTAGCTCTTCAAACTCTCAGCTTGAATTTCAAAGCCCCTTCTCTGACTATTCTAATCCCTCTGCCTGGGTAACTCAGTCTCACCCAGACTTCTCTGCATACACACACTCTCTCTCACTCTCACACACTTTCACACTCTCACTCTCTTTTTCACACACACTCTCTCACACACTCTCACACTCTTTCACACTCATACTCTCTTTCACACACACTGTCTCTCTCTCTCACTCTCACACTGTCTTTCACACACTCTCACACAATCTCACTCTTTCATATTCTTTTTCATACTCTCTCTCACACTCATTCTCTCTCACACACACTCTCACACACACACACTCTCACATTCTCTTTCTCACAGTCTCTCTCTCACACTCTCACTCTTTCACACTGTCTTTCTCATACTCTCTCTCACACCCATTCTCTCTCACACAAAATCTCACACAAACTGTCTCTCTCTCACACACACACTCTTTCTCATACTCTCTCTCATATTCTCTTTCTCATACTCTCTCTCACACTCATACTCTCTCACACACACACTCTCTCACACTCTCTTTCTCACAGTCTCTCACACACTCTCACACTCTCACTCTTTCACACTCTTTTTCTCATACTCTCTCTCACTCTCACTCTCTCACACACTCTTTCACACCCTCACACTCTTACTCTTTCACACACTTTCTCATACTCTCTCTCACGCTCATTCTCTCTCACACACACACACACTCTCACACACTCTCTTTCTCACAGTCTCTCTCTCACACACTCTCACACTCTCTCTTTTTCCCACACTCTCTCTCACACACTCTCACTCTTTCACAGTCTCTCTCTCACACACTCTCACTCTCACACACACTCTCTCTCACTCTCTCTCTCCATAGCACCCTAACACCAGTACTTGGAGCAGCAAACACAGAATACAAGCAAATACCTTTCCCACAAGATGGTAAGCCTCCTAAGGGCAAGGCCTGCATGTATCTTATTCTCTCTTGTGGTATCAGCACAGGTATTCTGATCAACTCCTATGCACCCCACTGGTGTGGGATGATTCCTTCATTCTAAACAGTAGGTGGCTAAACACACACCACCAGATGCCAGACAGATCACTAGCCGCATGTACTCACAGAGAAGAGGAAGAGGACGCCGTAAGCCAGGCAGGACCATGCAAGGACTGTACTTGGGAGTACAGAGAGCCAGCCACCGCCCTAGGAGTCAGGCTTTGTGGTGAAGAGAGTGCGGTAACCCTTTGTTCACATGGAGGGATGTGATTGGCTTGTTTGTATAATTTCACGATTTGACAGGGAGGTGAAACTCATTAGGCTGAAGACCAGGTGAGGCACAGCTGATTCTGCTGATTGGGGAACTTTCCAGGGAGGGAGGCTTTCCTGCTGGGCTAGGGGTGGAGCAGAGGGAGGGCATATATACAGGAACAGGGAAACTCACAGCTAGGCATTGAGGAGCAATGAACCTCAACACTATTAAGGTATCCCTTGACATTTTACATTTTATAATACAGAAGAGAGTAGAGGGGAAGAGAGCAAAGGAGAGAGGAGGAAAATTTCTTTTCATAGTCTGGCCTGCTGCTGCTGCTAAGTTGCTTTAGTTGTGTCCAACTCTGTGCGACCCCATAGATGGCAGCCCACCAGGCTCCCCTGTCCCTGGGATTCTCCAGGCAAGAACACTGGAGTGGGTTGCCATTTCCTTCTCCAATACATGAAAGTGAAAAGTGAAAGTGAAGTCGCTCAGTCGTGCCCGACTCTTAGCGACCCCATGGACTGCAACCCACCAGGCTCCTCCATCCATGGGATTCTCCAAGCAAGAGTACTGGAGTGGGGTGCCATCACCTTCTCCGAGTCTGGCCTGACTTGATTCCTATTTTAAGATCAAAAGTTAGACAGGGTGACTTTTCAATTGCCACCTGGAGTAGTTATTGATTGGTTGATCCCAACCCCAGTCCCAACCTCCTTTTTCTTTGTCTATTTCCCAACCAGGTCTGGTCATGGGTCAAAGTGCTGGTCAGTGGGACACGTGTAGAATCATGCTGTGGGATTTCTGGGAAAGTTTCTGCTGCTTGATTTAGGAATGTCCTCTTCTCTTTATTCCTCCTACTTAGTTTCTGCTGGAATGTAGATATGATGGCGAGAGCAATAGCAGCCAACTTGTAGCCATGAGAAATAACCAGGAGAATCATAAGGATGTGCAGTATCTCAAATAATTTACTTTTTATTCATTACTTCTCAGGAAGTTTTTGTGTAACTGGGTTTTACTTTTTTCCATTTAGGGTTTAATTATAAATATATTTTCTATGCCACTAAATAGTCTTTCTAAGTGTTAGTTAAATTGTCCACATGGCAAGAATGAAAATAGGAAGTGAGAAATAGAGTCATCAGTAGGGAAAGCAGCAAAGTGCAAATTATGTTATGTGGTTGCAATCCATGATGAAGCCGCGGACACCGAGTCGACACAAGGCACCGGTTGCAGGATGCTTGCCTACAATCGTGGGAGTGGATACAAGAGAACTAAGGGACCCTTTTCAGCTAGATAATCCTACTTTTCACTTTTCCTAGTTATTTTTCCAACTTTTGTGTAATTTAAAACCATTTCTACATGAAAAAATAAATTTTCAAAATTGCTCTTACTGAAGTTGGTGGGGGTAGAGGTGGAATTGCCGTATATTCTCTGTCCAGGTGGCTTGGTGGTAAAGAATCCGCCTGCCAATGCAGGAGACACAGGAGACTTGGGCTCAATCCCTGGGTCAGAAAGATCCCTGGGAGGAGGAAATGGCAACCCACTCCAGGATTCTTGCCTTGAAAACCCCATGGACAGAAGAGCCTGGAAGGCTATAATCTATGGAGTCATAAAGAGTAGGACACAACTTAGAGACTAAACACCACACAGACACCACCACCACCTCTGTCCCTTTCTTCCCGCCCCCAGTGGCAGCCATTGAGAAGGCTCAGTGGATGTCAAGGGATCATAGACCAGCCCACATCATTCCTCTGAGCAAAGCCAGGTAAGGGCAATTCACAGTCTTCTGAGAATCTGAGGAAATCTACTAACCCTCTTCTTAGAGATTAAAAAAAAAAAAAAATGCCAACATAAAACTGCTCACAATTTCAGAGGGTTAGAATCTCACCTTAAAAACTGTAACACTGAAATTCAGGGGCCATAATTGCCACTTTCTCATCTCTTTCTGCCTCTTTCCTGCTACTCTTTCTCTCCTACTCTTATCAGTCCACCTCTTACAATTATGTTCTTGGATCCCAGCCTATGACTAAACATCCAGATAAGCCAACGGCTTCAGGAAGTGCAGAGGCAGAGTCCTATGGCACACTTTCTTCCTACCAAGGAGACTTGAAGTTATTTATATCCAACAAGAGTTAACAATTAGAGATGAAGAAATTCGGTAAACATTTCTGCGGGTGGTCCCCAACTATGTTGAGCACCCCATAATCCACAAGGGAACTCTGTCCCCATCCAGGTGTGATAAACCAGTGCCTTCACACAACTTCCCCTTCAGAGTCTTCATGCTCTGGGGGACTCTCCAACTGTAGAATGTGCCCCCTCTCTTTGGAATAGCCATCAGGAACTCATCTCTTCCTCTCCTTTCTGGACTTCATTCTGCTTTTCCCTGCAAGGATTCTAATCATCTTCCATCAGACCTCACTCTAATTTTCCCTGCACTGAAGTGAGTTTTTTTTCCTGCACTGATCTTCATCCGGACTCAAATCTCTAGCTCCTAATTTGCTCTGGGCTCCTGTGCAACTATACTTCTCCATGGGCAAAGTCAAAGGCAGAGATTCATGGAATAACAGGCAAAGGAAGAACGACTACCAAGTGAATGAAAAAGCCAAGACCTAAACTTGATAGAACAGACAATAAGTACTGATGATTTCAGAGGAAAACATAATTAACCAGGACTGTGTAAAACAGGGTAAGTGTCACACTGATGCCTGGATTTAGGTAGAGAGCCTTGAAGCTACTACATCTGTAAAGCTTACCTTGTGTTAGGAAACAACAACCCACTTCAGTATTCTTGCCTGGGAAATCCCATGGACAGAGGAGCCTGGCAGGATGCCGTCCATGGGGTTGCAAGAGTTGTACACAACTTAGTAACTAAACCACCTTTACCACCACCACCGAATATCGCACTACACAAGCTCTTTTAATCCTCACAGTATCTCAAGGGACGAATTACCATGCTAATTTTGCATATGAGGAAACTGAAGCTCAGAGATAGTAAGGAACGTAGTTTCACAGAGCTGCGATTTGAACCCTGGCACATAGGAACTGCTCTACCAGTGTTTGTTAAATGAGTGAATAGAAGGAATAAATGAAACAGTCGTGTGAGGATGAGAAAGCTCACATCTTGTAATGTGGATTACACATCCATGGTGGGGGGGGGGAGTTTAAATGGAGGAAGTGGTTGTTCAGCTACCAGATCACTGATATTTACTGAGCGCTTACTATGTGCTAAGTGCTTTAACACACTTCAGGACAATCCTCTGGAAGTCAGCAGAAATATACTGAGCACGAGACATTCTGGCTGGCCCTGTATTGTGCCCTGAGGATGGCAAATTATTCTCAGGCATCCTCAGCCCAAATGTAGAAGAAAGATGTGTAAAATGCTTCACACCACAGATAAGGCTATCTGGGGGTTTAATTTACCTACTCTCTTCTCACCCTCCTCAACCACGAGCAATCCATCAGGAGTTAGGTTTCTTTGGCTGTAGGGGTGTTAGGGTGATCCATGGGCTCTGAAAATAGTTGGAATCCACCCCCCTTTCCCAGTTCTCACAAACTCCTCGTAATAGACTCCATATAGCATGAGCAATTTACAGTATAATGAATTTGTTTTATTCCGGTTCAGTCTGGGCACCGCGGCCCCCGGCTGCCTTCCTATTGTTTTATTTACTCCTCAGCCACTCTCATCTTTGCAGCTATTCCCTTTAGCTCTCCTGTTTCTGTAAGGTCATTCTAAGGACAGGATGTTGCAGTGGGCAAGATGAGTTGTGAACAAGTGCAAGCTGGGTGTGTGTTGGTGATTCTCTCTTTTTGGGGGCTCTCTGAAATCTGGTCCATAAAGAAAAAACATCACATGCTCAAGATTTAAAGCTCAAATTCCGATTCTGAGGTTGGTGTCATTCAGATGAATGCCCCTGAGCCCAGGCACAACAGAGCAGTTACTGGGAGAGATACGGTGATTCAGTGTCACACCTCAGTGAGCTGTAACTCACCAGGGGTGGGGGAGACATTTCTGTAACCACTAAAATGTGTAAGGCCAGCCTCAGCCCTATATATCGCGGTTTTCCACAATGGCTGTTTCCTGGAGAATCCATCTCTTTCACCACAGGGTGCTAGGAGCATTGAGAATTAGTCAGTTTGCAATACTGGCCTTGTTAACACTTGTGGCAGGACATTAATACAGGATAATAGTCCTCTCATGGGTGTTAAATATTTGCAGTGTTAGGGCAACAACTTCGAATCTCAACTCACTACGTTTAATTAATGGTAATGTTGATGGTGTCACCAAGGAAGACGGACTTCTCAGCCTTCTTGTTCAGACAGTACAAACACTCCCGTACTAAATGCTTCATTTATATGTGAATGCTAAGTAAGATTAGCTTCTAATTCTTTCTGGCACATGCTCTTTAGCGCCAGAGCCTTTAAGTCACAGCGGTCAAAGGGTAATGCATCATAACAGGTTACAACATCCCCAAGGACTTCTTGATTGACATAAAAAAATTTTTTTCCTCCAACTGATTGACACGATGGCAGGTGTGAAGTGATGGCCAAGCTTCTAGACGTCCGTTAAAAGATCTCAAATCAAGGAGAATGTGACTTCAATAATTAGCTTCCATATTTGAGGGTTGAGACCAGCGGGGCTGTACATAGCATTCTTTTAGGAGTTAGCATACCTCAGGAATGGTGGGACAGTCTTTCAGTGGAGTCTCTCAGTGCCAACAGCTTGAGAAAAATTTCCAAAATTTCTGGAGTAGGTGTTTTTCTGGATTTTTTTTTTTTTTTACTTTTCTGGAGGATCATAAATTGTAGTAAAGCAACAGGATGATCTTGAGCTAGAAGTAGGAAATTTGCCAATAAGAAGAATTTGCCTTTGTCTTTGCAGAAACCTTGTGCAAACAGACGGGAAATGTGTTTACCTTCAAATATTAGAGCATGTATTTCAGCCACTCATTGGGAAAGTGAGCAGGTGTTGGGTCTTAGGAACTGTAACATACTGTAACCAAACAGGTATATTTGGGAACAGTTGAAGGACTGGCACCTCACTGTGTTCGAAAGCTCTGTGTGCCAGGATGACAACATTCCCTTGACCTTCTACACCTGGTCTCCCATTCTCCTGCAACTTGATCTACATCACGGCTTTGGTTTGGAGAGAAGGTCTTCAAATTTATGTTTGTTCACTGGAAGGTGGGAGGTTTTGGAGGCAAGAAATCCATGGATTTGAAATCTGCTCTCCTCTCAAAAACTCCTGGGGAACAAGGACCTGGCTTTTCCTGATGTCTGAGACAAATTAGCCAATAAGAGGAAGGAAATAATACTAAGTAAAGATGATTCAAACATCCTGGAAAGGCAAACCATTATTATTATTATTTTGCTTAAAAATTAAATCTAGGCATACCTGTTTAATGTGTGCAATTGAGTTAATAGTTCTTAGTCTTCTTGCTTTCAGGTTCTCTACCCAACTAGACCAAATAAAAATTCAGTGTTTCCTATGCATGCTGATGCTATAATCAAAAGAACAAAGGCTTTTCAAGGAGTTCAGTTTGTAATCAAAGAGTAAGATATAATACATATACCAAATAATGAATCCTTAGTGCTTAAAGCACTTGGAATCTGCATTCACCAAGGGGTGTGGAAGTACAAAGAAGGAACGGATTAACTCCTCTGGGAAGAGAGAGTTGATCTACAGACTCCAGGAAAGCTTAACAGAAAAGCTGATATTTAAGCTGAGCTTGAAAAATGACCATGATTGTGCCAGGTAGGGAACATAATGGGAAAGTGGGAAATTTCCAACAGCATGCCCAAAGGGGTGCCACAATATCATCTTCACCCAGCAGGATGTGCCAGCAAGGCAGAGAGGAGAGCAGCAGCAAAGCCTCTAAGGGCATATCCATTCACTCAGGAACTGGTTGTTGAGAATCTTCTATGTTCCAAGCACTGAACTATGCAATAAACACTTTCATGATGCTGTTTTAAAAAAGAGAGAGAGAAACCTCAATTAAGTAGAATCAGGAGACCAGAGGGGAAGCCCAGCAGGAAGAAGAAAGACTCCTCTTTTTTCATGGCAGGCACTCGGTTGATGAAAAGCTATGAACTCTTTTACTCTGGTCCCCTCAACTTCCTCCTTCCCTCTATAAAAGAGTTCTCCTTTTCTTGCCCTGCCAAAGACTTGGATGTGGCTCACCGTGGCTCACCATGGTTGCAGATGCCAAATTGTAATTATTTGCTGATCCCCAATGTATCCATCTTTATTGGAGCAATATCTGGCAGTCTATTTGCTTTAAGTCAACATCTTGGTGGCCTGTATAAGGAACAGAGATGAACCTCAAAGGCTCCAGGCTGGTGAGCTAACAGGTACAATATCCACAAGTGAGCCCATTGTCACTCACTGCTTTTCTTACCAACCCTGAAGTTTGAAGATATGTCTTTCTTCAGAATCCCAGTTCATTCCCTCTTTGCATTTGAAGCTCTCCAGACTTCTTTTAGGATCTATTTTAAGGTCTTTCTGGTTAAGGTCTTGTTCTGTATGCAATATTCATTTGGCACATCAGTCTGATTTCAAAATTAAAAAAAAAATTTCAATGGAAGCTGAGAAGCCATCAGTCCATTCCTTTAGAACAGAGGTTGTTGTCTGGAACCTGGCTGAAAAAGTCTTTGACCTGGCTTCTCCAGGACCAAGCTATTTCCTCAGAACTGGCTGTTGTTAGCTTGCAGACTGTTTGAGTTGCAAGCTGTTGGTATTGAGCTGTTTGTGCTGTAAGCTGTAACCCTAACCCTATTTGAAAGTTGTTCTTTTACTCTAGAGAGAAATTTCTGAGAAATGGAATTTCAATTATATAAATACTTTCAGGGCAACTCTCCTATAGAGACTCTGACTTCTGTGTTGGCTCAGTGATAAAGAATCAACCTGCCAAAGCAAGATACACAGGTTCGATCTCTGGTCCAGGAAGATCCCACATGCTGGAAAGCAACCAACCCTGTGCACCCCCCTATTGAGCCTGTGCTCTAGAGCCCAGGGACTGCGATTATGGAGCCCACAGGCCACAACTGTTGAAGCCTGTGCACCCTAGAGCCTGTGCTCCGAGACAAAATGAGCTACCGCGATGAGAAGCTTGAGCTCCGCAACTAGAGTAGCCCCACTCACAGTAACTAGAGAGAAGCCCACGCAGCAACAAGGATCCAGCACAGCCCAAAATAAACAAATTGCAGTCCTGGGCTTCCCTGGTGGTCCAGTGATTAAGAATTTTCCTTGCAATTCAGGGGACACTGGTTCCATCTCTGGTCCAAAGATCCCACACGCCATGGCGCAACTAAGCCCCTGCACCCCAACTACAGAAAGCCTGTGTGCAACAGCAAAGACCCAGCACAGCCAAAAATAAGCATAAACAAATAAATAAAACTGTGTTAAAAAAATCTTTAAAACTGCAGTTCTTCCTCAGGTGCAGTTCCAAATAAACGGACCAACCTGAACAACAACAATTTAGAATATCAATGAACATTATGGGGAACTTCTGAAATTCCCAACCTTTATTTTCTTAAAACCAAATTGGATTACAATAATTTAAAAATTTCCAGAACAGAGTGGAATGCCTATTTTAATTGATAGTTTGAGGATTCCCAACATTATCAAGAGCCTAAAATTACCTCTCTATAGAGTAAGATTTTAAGGTTAACTGAAGCAAACAAACAATAAAAGAAAAATAAAATGCTCCTGAAGCCCCGGACTCCTCTTTTTGGCTTCTGCGTCTCAGGTTCTGCCCCCAGCACCATCTGGTCTCTCTCCTGGGCCCCCGTAGCCAGGCCCTACCTCTGGAACCATCTTCATCTTCCCTGCCTATGCATCCTCTATACCCTAAATTCCCCTGGACTAATTTTCTCATCAGAACTTCCCCTTTCCTCTGAAATTGTCCCCACTCGCTCTTCCTTTGATCTTGTTAGACCCTATCCCTTTAAAAATAAGCCTTCAGGAAAAAGAGAACCCTCTTGCACTGTTGGTGGGAATATAAATTGATACAGCCACTATGGAGAATAGTATGGAGATGCCTTTAAAAACTAAAAGCAGAACTACTGTATGATCTAGTAATCCCACTCCTGGGCATATACTCTGAGAAAACCATAATTCAAAAGGAAACATATACCCCAAAGATTCATTGTAGCACTATTTACGACAGCCAAGACATGGAGACAAACTAAATGTCCATCAACAGATGAAGGAATAAAGAAGATGTGGTGTATGTGTGTGTGTGTGTGTGTATGTGTGTGTATAATATACATAGGAATGAAATTGGGTCATTTGTTGAGACATGGATGGATCTAGAGTCTGTCATACAGAGTAAAGCAAGTCAGGAAGAGAAGGTCCATCTAGTCAAGGCTATGGTTTTTCCAGTGGTCATGTATGGATGTGAGAGTTAGACTGTGAAGAAAGCTGAGTGCTGAAGAATTGATGCTTTTGAACTGTGGTGTTGGAGAAGACTCTTGACAGTCCCTTGGACTGCAAGAAGATCCAACCAGTCCATTCTGAAGGAGATCAGCCCTGGGATTTCTTTGGAAGGAATGATGCTAAAGCTGAAACTCCAGTACTTTGGCCACCTCATGCGAAAAGTTGACTCATTGGAAAAGACTCTGATGCTGGAAGGGATTGGGGGCAGGAGGAGAAGGGTACGACAGAGGATGAGATGGCATCACTGACTCAATGGACGTGAGTCTGGGTGAACTCTGGGAGTTGGTGATGGACAGGGAGGCCTGGCGTGCTGCGATTCATGGGGTTGCAAAGAGTCAGACACGACTGAGTGACTGAACTGAACTGATGCATAAATGTGGAATCTATTTTTTAAAAAAGGTACAGATGAACCTATTTGCAGGGCAGAAAAAGAGACACAGATGTAGAGAAGGGCCCTGTGGCCGCAGAGGGGGAAGGAGAGGGTGGGGTGAATTGGGAAGGTAGCACTGACATGTATACACTGCCGTGTGTGAAACAGCCAGCTAGTGGAAAGCTGCTGCAGAGCACAGGGAGCTCAGCTCAGTGATGACCCAGAGAGGCGGAAGCGAGGTCCTACAAGGAGGGGATCTATGAACACATACAGCTGATTCACTTTATTGTACAGCAGAATCTAACACAACACTGTGAAACAATTATAGTCCAATTAAAAAAAAGCCTTCTGAGGATCTAGAAGCTAAACCCTTTATTTTTTATATTCCTTGCATTGAAGCTGAATGCGGAACCATAGTCAAAGATTTTCCCAAAGTAACTGAATATTTTCATAGATTTGTTTAGGGACTTAATATAGTCATTCAAACTTATCAACCTAGTCTCTCTGAATTATACTGGCTAGCTCATGTGCTTATTGATGAAGGCAGGGATCAGCGTTGGATGAAAATCACTGGGGAAGTCCTGGAAGATCACTAGAATTTTGACTGTTTAGCTTACTAACTTCCATCACCAAGCCCAGGCAATTGCTAGGAGACTTCATCAAGCAGTTCCTAGAATTGTCTACAGCCTGTTGTTGGAAGAGAATTCAGGCTTGCACACAAATATTGTATGAACCTGTTCATGACTATTATAATACAGCTGTAGACAATTTTTAAAGAAAACTCTGGTCTTCCTTCAGGTGTTGATTCTACCTGCATAGCTTTCAACCTATGCTTATTATTGGGCTGAACTGAGACATTCTCTTCCATTAAAAAGAACCGGGATGGAATTGTAAACCATGTCCATTCCAGATTTTACTTAGTTTGGCAAACCAGCTCTCTCCCATTCTAGATGGGTCACCCAAATGGAAGATCACCAACATTCTGGGGTTTTCAACTCTAGCAGATGAAGCTTCCCAAATAGAACCAAACCCTTATAATTTCTGCTATTATTGCAAAGAACCAGGACATTGGAAAAGAGGGTGTTACAAATTTTAGTGTTTCAGGCGACTTCACTCCTCTAACCATTAAAAAAAAAAAACAAACATGTTATTTTATAATAGAGTATAGCTTATTAACCGGAGAAGGCAATGGCACCCCACTCCAGTACTCTTGCTTGGAGAATCCCATGGACGGAGGAGCCTGGTAGGCTGCAATCCATGGGGTCGCTAAGAGTCAGACATGACTGAGCGACTTCACTTTCACTTTTCACTTTCATGCATTGGAGAAGGAAATGGCAACCCACTCCAGTGTTCTTGCCTGGAGAATCCCAGGGACGGGGGAGCCTGGTGGGCTGCCGTCTATGGGGTCGCACAGAGTCAGACACGACTTAAGTGACTTAGCATAGCATATTAACAATATTGTGATAGTTTTAGGTAGACAGCAGAGTGACTTAGCCATAAATAAATATACTTGTATCCATTCTCCCCTAATCTCCCTTCCCATCCAGGCTGCCACATAATATTGAGCAGAGGTCCCTGTGCTATGCAGTAGGTCCTTGTTGCCTACCCATTTTAAATCCTAATCAGCCTTTCCAACATCCCCTCAATTCTAATGCTAGGATTCTGAGGAAGTACAGGGCTCCTCTCGATCCTTCCTCTTGATTGGCTTGGGGGAACACTTCTCCAGGATGGGGGTGAGTCTATTCCAGTCCTAACTGACACCAGAGCCACATACTTGGTGCTCAGCTCCACTATTATAAAGCAGTTCCTGCCTTTGAGTTCAAAAACAGTTCAAATGGTGGGATTTCTATTGCGCTTCAAGAGGTTCCTGTCTTTGAGCCTATCCCATTTTGTTTAGATCCTTTAAGAGATACACAACTTTTTCTCTTTCATTCTTCAGCGCCCATGAATTTATTAAGCTGAGATCTCTTAGAGAAGTACCATGCGAGACTTTCTTTCTCTTAAAAGAGGAAACTATTCCAGAACTTGGCGGCCTGCAATGCAGGAGACCTGGGCTCGATTCCCTGGAGAAGGGAATGGCTACTCAATTCAGTACTCTTGCCTGGAAAATTCCATAGACAGAGAATCCTGGTGGGCTATAGTCCATGGGGTCACAAAGAGTTGGACACAACTGACCAACCACATGAATTAAATGACCCTTTGACATCTTTTATTTGTTCCAACTTGGACGGTACTAGAGCTAATTCTGAAAACACTGACAATTTGTCCCTTATCGAATCAAATACCACATTCCTTAAGGGCAAAATCCCAACAGACATTGGCAAAATTCACAGTGTGACTCCCATCACAATTCAAATTAGATCCCTCAAACCTTCTTCCTAGGATTATTCAATAGCCAGTGAGTAAAGAAGCCTTCAAGGCATAAGGTCCCTAACAGGAGACTACAAGGCTCAAGGTCTCATTTTCCCTTGTAACACCCTATTTTACTGGTCAGAACACCGGCGGCCAAGGGTGGAGGTCTGTCAAGGATCTCTGAGCGCTAAGCCACACTGTCGTCCTGGACACCCTGCTGTCTCTTACACTCCTGTGTCACGGGCATCCATTCCCGCTGGAAGTACATTTTTTACTATAAATGATCTATGCAATGCATTCTTTAATATTCCAGTTGATGCAGCTCAAAAACACCTTTTGCCTTCATTTGAGAGAAAAAAATTCATCTGGATAGTAATGCCTCAGGGTTTTACTGAGAGTCCTTTGTATTTCTCACAAATCCTAAAGGCCGATCGGGACAATATAAAGCTCCCTAGAGGCTCTATTTTGTTGCTATATGTGGATGATTTGCTTCTTTGCTCTCCTCAAGCCTCCTCACAGGAAGATAGTGTCCACTTGTTAAAACTTTTCACCTTAGAGAGAGATAGTCACCAAAGAAAATTTTCAGTCTGGGTTAATGCTGGTTTGATATTTAGGGCATCTGCCATCAGAGTTAGAGATACATCTAGATCCAGATAGTCTTCATGATGTCTTAAGTTTTCCAAAATCCACAACTGAATGTCAACTATGAAGTTTTCCTGGGCTATTTGGTTACTGCCAAAATTTGATCCCAAATTTCTCTCTTATGGCCAAAATTTGTTATGTTTTTACTAAACAATAACAATGATAACAACCATGACAAGCTATGACAAACAGTGTGTTGAAAACCAGAGACATCACTTTGCCGAAAAGGTCCGTATAATCAAGGCTATGGTCTTTCCAGAGGTCACCTATGGTTGTGAGAGCTGGACCATAAATAAAGCAGAGCACCAAAGAATTGAGGCCTTTGAACTATGGTGCCAGAGAAGACTCTTGAGAGTCCCTTGGACAGTAAGGAGATCGAATCAGTCAGTATTACAGGAAATCAACCCTGAATACTCATTGGAAGGACTGATGCTGAAGCTGAAGTTCCAATATTTTGGTCATCTGATGCAAAGAGACAACTCATTGGAGAGACCCTGATACTGGGGAAGATTGAGGGCAGGAGAAGAGGGCATCAGAGGATAAGATGGCTGGATGGCATTACTGATGTAATGGACATGAACCTGGGAAAACCAGGGGATGGTGAGGGACAGGGAGGCCTTGCATGTTGCAGTTGGGGTTGTGAAAAGTCTGACATGACTGGGCGACTAGGCAACAACCCTGACCCAATGTGATGGGGAAGACTGGACAACATAGCTTTCTAGGCCTTAAAAGAGGATTTGATGAACCCACCTGCTCTTGGGCATGGCAATTATCAGATTCCTTTTTCCCTTTTGTATATGAAAAAGGATGGAAAAGCTCTCATGGTACTCACCTAAAAACACGGGGACCACCATCAACCCATATGCTATTGTAGTCACGAACTGGACTCTGTGGCACTGGGACACTGCCCTTGCCATAGAACCATTATGGCCAGTGCCCTTTTGATTAAGACCTCCAAGAAATTGTGGTGGGATCCCCTTTAACCATGTTGTACCTCATGTAGTAGAAGCCCTCCTGAATTCTCATCACACTCAACATCTCTCAGTCAGCCCCCTCATTACCTATGAAATCCTTTTGTTAACTGCTCCTCACATAATCCTTTTCTATTATAGTATCATTAACCATGTTACTCTTCTCCCCTCCAACACTAACTTCCTCATGACTGCTTACCACTGTCAGATCACCTCCTGACTCCTCGTGGTGACCTACAGGAAGTTCCTCTGAGTAAACTGGCTTCTCCTGGTTCACTGATGGTTCTTATTGAAAAGGTGACAATTGCAAATATTGTACCAGGTATGCGATCGCAACTTCTTTCGATGCTGTTAGGCAGCATCTGTACCTATGGCTGTGCTGTGCCGAGTCACTTGGTCATGTCTGACTCTTTGCTACCTCATGGACTGTAGCCTGCCACACACTTCTGTCCATAATTCTCCAGGTGTGAATACTGGAGTGAGTTTCCATGCCCTCTTCCAGAGGATCTTCCCAACCCAGGCATCGAACCCAGATCTCCCACATTACAGGCAGATTCTTAACTGTCTGAGCCATCAGGGAAGCCCTTCAGCCCAAAAGGCTGATTTATACACTCCTTAAAAAAAAAAATTAATCAGTTTTATACCTAACCTATGGATCTTATTCTAACATTCTTTTTCTTTTTTTTTTAACCCCCTTGCCTTTAAGTATTTCAAATAGTTTATTAGCTTTGCCACCCTACTGGTTCCCTCAGTATTTCCAGTTGCTCAGTCGTGTCCAACTCTGTGTGACCCCATGGACTATAGCCCACAAGGCTCCTCTGTCCATGAAATTCTCCAGGCAAGAATACTGGAGTGGGTTGCCACTTCCTTCTCCAGGGGATCTTCCCGACCCAGGGATCAGACCCAAGTCTCCTCATTGCAGGCAGATTCTTTACCATTTGAGTCACTCGGTATGTTTAAAATTTTATTATTGGAATATAATTGTTGCACAGTGTGTGTTAGCTTCTGCTGTACAACAAAGTGAATCAGCTATGTGTATACAAATATCTCCTCCCTCTTGAGCCTCCCTTCACCCCCCATCTGACCCCTCTAGGTCATCACAGCACTGAATTGTACACTCTTACAAGGGCTTAAAGCCAAGGGCAAAACTGCCATATTTATACAAACAGTAGATATGCTTTTGAAGTAGCTTATGATTTTGGAATATTGTAGAAGCAATGTTGCGTCCTTACTTCCCACAGAAATAAAATTTAGCACTGCCCCTATGTTTCGGGAATCATTGGATACAGTACTTTTCCATGTCACTTTCGCTATTAGGATACCAGGGCATTCTACACTTGACTCTCTGAGAACTGAAGGAACTCACCTTGGTAGTATTTTCTCAAGGAATGCTGCTAATAACAGGGACCACCAGCAGCTACATCTCTGTCATGGTTCAGAGGGATATTTCCTCAAATTATATTTTAGAAAACTGGCTAGAGAAGCCAAAAAATTGGCTAGAGAAGCCAAACAAGAATAGAAATTCAACAAAAACAAGAATGGAAATTCGACAATTGTCAGTTTGATAAAAAGAGCAAGTTCTAATTGAATCCTAACCCAATCCAGTCCAGCCAGAGACTAAAATTCCCACTTCTCATCACTGCACATGCATTGAACCGCCAGTCTATGGACAAAATCATAGAATTCACAAATCAATATTGATGGGGAAATACTACCATGGCCACAAAAGGTCCCTACCTCTGTGGGCCCACTTGTCTAAACACAGCTCAGGGAAGTCTGTTGGTACTACTCTCAGACATGTGGCCGTTTGAAGTCTGGCAAATGGATTTCATACAACTCCCTCAATCTCATGTACATAAATATAGTTTAGTCACTGTCTAGACTGAAGACTTGCCTTGCAGACAGGCTACTGGCTCTTCAATAAATAAAGTTCTTATGGAAGAAATGATCCTTACCTGTGGAACTCCTCTTGAACTTCACAGTGATCAAGGAATTCATTTTATTAGCCAGGTACTTGGAAAAGTCTATACTATTTGCCCAATTTTATAGCACTCTTACTGTGCTTCCCAGCCTCAAACCTCTGGTTTATTCTATTGCACTAAAGGTATTATTAAGACTCTGTGGGAAAAGTTTTTAGAGGCTCTCCAAATACCTAACCCCAAAACATTGCCATTGGTCTTTCTAAATCTCAGATTTACCCCTTTTGGAACTCAAACTCTCACTGTTTGGGACAGTCATAGGATGCTCAATACACTTGGTTCATTCTTCTTTTGACCCATAACTTATAAAAGGAGAGATACTACAACAGTGTAAAGGCCTAACTGCTTCTATTAAAAATAACCATGCCTGTCATAGTGGAGTCAGAGAAAAAGAAATAGTGTATGATATCCCTTATATATGGAACTAAAAAGAAACTATGCAAATGAATTTATTTCCAGAGAGAAACAGACTGACAGACTTAGAGAATGAATTTATGGTTATGAGGGGGCAATGGTGAGGGGATAGGATAGTTAGAAAGTTTGGGATCTATCTGTACACACTGCTCTATTTTAACTGGATAACCAGCACGGACTTCCGTGTAGCATAGAGAACTCTGCGCAATGTTATATGGCAGCCTGGGTGGGAGAGGAGTTTTGGAGAGAATGGATATACGTATATGTATGGCTGAGTTGTTTTGCATTTCACCTGAAGCTATCACATTTGTAATCAGCTATACTCTAATATAAAAAAAAAAGTTAAAAAAAAAATAAATAAAATCAATCACCATCTGTTATACAAGAGATGTTGCTTGATTAGGGAGGAGATGGAGAAAAAAATAACCATGCTTTGGTAGAGCAATCTTTTCACAGTGCCCTCTGTGTAGACCAAGACCTTAAGCATAACACCTTGTATCCTGGAGATTTTGTCTATTGGAAAAGCATCTCCAGAATTAACTCTCCTCAATCTTGCTGGAGAGGCTTCTATCAGGGACTGTTAATGAACCCTTAGGCCATCAAACTACAAGGAACAGACTCTGGGATTCACATAGTACACTTAAAGACAGCACCAAACCCTGACTGGCCTGCGCATCCTGTAGTGAGCTGAACGTGCAAATTCCCCAGGACTGAAGCGGATGACCTCCAAGGAGACAGCTTTCCCAAGATATCCAGACCAGGCCAGTTGGAAGTTTGCCACCAAATCTTTGACAATGATGTTACACTTCGTTGATCTCCAATGTCTATAATAAAAAATGCCTGACATTTTCCCCTCTTACCCCATCTTGTCACTCAAATGTGACCTCAATAGTTTTCCCATCTATACACTTTCCCTCCAATGTGAGACATTACACCAGTGAAAGGTTCTTCCTGGCATTGAGGGACAAAAACCTACTGAAACTGGATAACTGACTCCCAGTTACAATGCTTTTAGAAAAATCTTGATTGAAAGGGGAAAATGCCTGCGAAAACCACCATTGAAAAATACTCATGTACCCCAATGTTCATAGCAGCACTATTTACAATAGCTAGGTCATGAAAGCAACCCAGATGTCCATCGACAGATGAAGAAATAAATAAGACGTGGTACATATTTACAATGGAATATTAATCAACCATAAAAAAGAATGAATTTGAGTCATTTCTAGTGAGGTGGATGAACCTAGAGCCTGCTATACAGAGTTAAGTGAAGTGAAAGTCGCTCAGTCGTGTCCGACTCTTTGAGGCCTCATGGACTGTACAGGCCATGGAATTCTCCAGGCCAGAATACTGGAGTGGGTAGCCTTTCCCTTCTCCAGGGGATCTTCCCAACCCAGGGATAGAGTCCAGGTCTCTCACGTTGCAGACAGATTCTTTACCAGCTGAGCCACAAGGGAAGCCTAGAGTGAAGTACGTCATAAAGAGAAAAACAAATATCATATATTAACAAATATATATGGAATTGAGAGGGTAGCAGGCAGGCAGGCTAGGGGTCCCCAAGTGGAGGAAATGGACTGCAAGTAAGTGTAAGACTTTTTTTTTTCCTCTCTCTCTTAAGTGGCAGGAGGAAACAAACCTCAAGTGTCAGATATTTTTTCCCCCTTCTCTATACAAAAGTGAAAGGTTAGTTTTTAAAATTCACAACTACACCTGGTTCCACCAGAACTTTACTTTTCTCAAACCTTGAGCTAACCAATGTGCTTTTCTTATGGGAATGTTTTTCTTAAGCTATGTTAATGAAATTATGTATTTGCTTGGAAACCTGCCTTTCTTCAAGATTCATGTTAATTGTTTTATGGCTCTGGATGACTTACCTTATTCAAATGCTATCCCAAAATGTGTGTTGTAGGGGAGGGGTCTGGTGCCACTCTCTCAGTTTTGAGACATTTCCTGTCTTAATTAGCAGCTTGCTAATAGTCAAGGCTATGGTTTTTCCTGTGGTCATGTATGGATGTGAGAGTTGGACTCTGAGGAAGGCTGAGTGCCGAAAAATTGATGCTTTTGAACTGTGGTGTTGGAGAAGACTCTTGAGAGTCCCTTGGACTGCAAGGAGATCCAACCAGTCCATTCTGAAGGAGATCAGCCCTGGGATTTCTTTGGAAGGAATGATGCTGAAGCTGAAACTCCAGTACTTTGGCCACCTCATGCGAAGAGTTGACTCATTGGAAAAGACTGATGCTGGGAGGGATTGGGGGCAGGAGGAGAAGGGGACGACAGAGGATGAAATGGCTGGATGGTATCACTGACTCGATGGATGTGAGTCTGAGTGAACTCCGGGAGTAGGTGATGGACAGGGAGGCCTGGTGTGCTGCGATTCATGGGGTCGCAGAGTCGGACACGACTGAGTGACTGAACTGAACTGAACTGAATAGGTATATAACTTCTTGGTATAAACTAGCAAGGCGGGACTCTTTCTGCCCCTTCTGATGTCTATGTCAGAAGCTTTCTATATCTCTTTTATACTTTAATAAAACTTTATTACACAAAAGCTCTGAGCAATCAAGCCTCGTCACTGGCCCTGGATAGAATTCCTTACCTCCAGAGACCAAGAATCCCGGTGTCATTCGGGGCTCATAGCAACAACCATTCAGGATCTAGAAAAACGGAATTGATGAACCTATTTACAGGGAAGGAATGAAGATGCAGATAGAGAGGATGGACTTGTGGACACAGTCGGGGAAGGAAGGAGTGGGACGAATGGAGAAAATAGCACTGACATGTGTAACCAGACAGCTGGTAAGGAGGAGCTGCATAAAGCAAGAAGCCCATCACAGCCTGGCGCTCTGTGATGACCTAAAAGGCTGGTATGGGGGAGCGGGGGAAGGAGGCTCAAGAGGAAGGTGATATATGCATAACATGGCTGACTCATGTTGTTGTATGGCTGAAACCAATACAACATGGTAATCTTCCTCCAATTAAAAAATAAATTAAAAAAATAAGAAAGGGGGAAATGTAAAAACAAACAGAAACCTCAAGTAGAGTCAAGAGAGAGAAGCTCTCATACCCTGTGAGGATAGCAGAGCCCAACAGGAAGAAAAAAGATGCCTGGCAAGAGGTCAGCCAATCAAGAGCCAGGAGCTCTTTCATTTACTATAGACCTCCCAACTAACTTCCTTTTCCCCTCTGTATAAGTGCTCTTCCCTTGCCATGCAAAGACTTGCACGTGGCTTGACATGGTTGCAGACCCTGAATCACAATTCTCTGCTGATCTTAAATAACCGACGTGTATTTTCAAAAATGCCTCAATTGGCTATTATTATGCACACTGAACTTTACAGAGGACTGTTACAGAAATATGAAAAGAAACTGACCAGAAATGAGGAAATGGACTAAGAATGTGGGCTCAGGTGAACTAAAGCATGTAAAGTAGCCCATCATCATGATTACCAGATTCTTAACAAGAGCTTGGAGATAGAACCAAAAAGGAGGGAGGCTATGTTGATCCAGAATATGTGAAATCAAAAGGTGAAGAAGATAAGACTACGGAAAGTAAGAGAGTGCAGCTGATTTGACCGAACCACGTTAACCACACAGGTATGGTAGAAGTACTTCCGGAAATGAAATGATTAATGGGGAGTCTTAGCCAAAGTTAAAGGATTTAAGGATGCTGTGATGTCCCAGTGCCACTTTCCTGAGGTGAATGACAGGAGAGGTGAAGGGAGATGGTCAGATAAAGGTATGGTGGTACACGTAGGTTGCTGAAGCGGAACAGAGCTAAAAGACAGTGTTCTACTCACAATCAATTCCCTGCTTTTCCTGATATAACAAGGAAGTCTGGTCACTAGCAATATGGGGGGCAAATTACTTGTAAAACAAACGAGAAAAAACCCATTCCCTTTCTGTAATCTCTTTATTGGTTTTATTCATCCATGTCTCACCTCTCCCTACCTTCATCATATTCTAGTGTTTCCTGAAGGTGAATAAATCTGCAATCCAGTTCCATCTCCCCAAACTGCAAATTAAAATGGAGCTTCAGGATATGCATACACACACAAGCCTTGATTTTCCATGAAAGATTATTTCTTCCTTTGCCTATCTAGAGAAATCACTTGACTTCTGTGTGTTGCGTTAGGCCACTGTCATTAACAACAGTGGTGTCATTTTGACATGCTCTGTGAGGCAGCGGTCACTTTGAAGTTGAAAGATAGAACAGACATGGATAAATAGTACTCTGAGCAGACTGCTATTGCACCATTATTGCCAGCAATTATTTCTCCAAGTGACACATCTGATAAAAAGTCAGCCACCTTCCTTCAGGAAGTGTCTCAGTAGCTACAGCTAGACACTTCTGCTTGATTTTTTTTTTTTTTTAAATGGACAGAGCTTATTAATTCTCTAGCTGGAGGTCTGTGCTCCCTCTTCTGTTGGTTCTGTCTCCATTTCTGGAGATCGAGGTTTTAGATCCTGGCTTCATGGGAGCTAGCATGGATTCAAGGCTAATTCCTGGGACGGGATGTGTAGTGCCCTTTTGATTGGTCCCTTCCAGGTTTCCTTTTTGCGCAATTCCTCTTCTGCCTGTCATTACCCTTGACAGCTTTCCATTTCTGGCTTTGGAAATGCAGATGTGATGGCTTAGAAACTAACTGCTATGTCTAAAGAAGACAGCATTTGATGGGCTGTTATTTTGATCATCATGTATAGCATGATGTGCATGATATTGTGTTAAGCAAGTCTACCAATATTAACTCACACAATCTCCATAATGATGATTGAAGGTCCTTATTATCCACATTTTGTTCAGACAGGGAAACTGAGGAACAGAGGTGAAACAGAGGCCAATAGCTCATGGACAGCAAAGCAGGATTCAAATCCAGGCAGTTTGGTTACGGACTACCCAGCTGCCTCCCTGGCCGTGCTGTTCTTGTGGACGATGTGACCTGGTGTCAGTGCGGGGAGAGGGAAATAGTGATGAGTTAGAGGGGATGAAATTGGTCCAATCACACAGCCACTATGGCCGGGACTGGGACACCTGGCTCCTGATCAGAACATTGTACAGGGGAAGGCCTGGACGTACCATTGATGGGGAGGTAGTTCCAGTGCCAGAGATGGAGGACTGAATCCATGCCATGAGCCTATGTAGCCGAGAAACATTCAGCAGTGGGGGGATATGACCTAAGGCTGGGACGAGAGCTGCTGGCAGATATTCCTTGGAGCTGGCTGTCTAATGGTTGGTTCTGCAGCCACAACTCGTGGGCCTCCATTCAAGTGGGAGTTTCCTGAAACCCCCACATCTCTTCTCTGAATGTGATGCCAAAGGGAGTCCATACTTGTGTGCAACGTCTTTTTTTTTTTTTCTACCAAACTTGTTATTTAGATTGAATTCCTGCTTTAAGCAAGAGTACCAGGACCTGAGGATTTTTCCCATGCCAATTCCCTGGCATGGAAGACTGTGTGGTCCAATCAAATGGCATATTAATGACAATAATAAAGGCTGAGCACTCTCATTCCATTATCTAGAACTGAGGACACATGCCTTATAAAAATAAACAGAAACCTCAGTTTAAATAGTCAGCAGTAGATAACTGGTAAGAACCTACTGTGTAGCTCAGGGAGCTGTATTCAGTGTTCTGTGGTGACCTAAATGGGAAGGAAATCCAAAAATGAGTGGATATATGTATACAAATAGCTGATTCACTTTGCTGTACAGTAGAAACTAACATAACATTGTAAAATAACTATACTCCAATCAAAATGAATTTAAAATAAATTAATAAAATAGTGTTATAGAATGGAAAAAAAAATAGTTAGGAGGCCAGAAGGGGAAACCCTCACATCCTACAATGACAGATGAGTCCAACTGAAAGAAGAAATGCTACTGCTTCTTGCATGGCAAGAGCTCAGCCAATGAGAAACTGCCACAACTCAACCAATGAAAAGCCACTAGACTTCAAACTCTCAATTCCTCCAATGGACTCTCGCAACTTCCTCTTCCCCTTTTTAAAAAGAAGTTCTTTTTATTTTCACTGGGGACTTGTTCTTGACTTGCCATGATTGCAGACCCTCAATTGTTATCCTTTACCGATCCCAAATAAACACATTTTATTTTTTGCTGGAGAAATAACTAGCAGTCTATTTGTTTTAGGTCAATAGTCTTTAGCCAGATTTCACTATAAAGGTGGCAGAATATTTCTACTTCCTCACCTCTGTCTTTCTTTTGTCTATTCTTACTGCTAGGTGGAAACTGGTCTTTGGTAAAACTGGCTAAAGAAGTGGATTACCATCTGAAACTTTTAAATTATGTTGAACAATTTGTTGGCAAAATTTATCTTGCCAACAATTATGTTGGCAAGATAAAATTTAATTCATATTATAGATGTTCCAAATTATCAGTTCATTTGAGGTTTTTGTGCATGTTTCATAATTCCCACTAATTTTTTAGTATAGATAGAAAAGGAGAAACATTAAAGACTTGAAGTTTCAAAAGAGTTAAGAAATCAAAGCAAGAAAGTCATTGAGTTACAAGGCAAATGTGAAGTCAAAGCTTCACAGTGAAAGCAAAACAGTTAATCCAAAATCTTGGTGCACCAAAAAGCAAGCAGACTAGATAGGAAGTGTATGAAGAATCTATTATACCCAAAGAACAGGAAATCAGTTTATCATCAGCCTTGGGATCTTGAGGCAGGAGGGGGAGGACAGAGGAATAGCTGCGGGGTAAACAAATACAGTGTCTGCCAACCAGCGCTTAGGGTCATCTGAATCCATTCTTGCTTCTTGTGGAAAAGTCTTGCAATTTTCTTGCTCTCTGGGGCCCTGTTATCCAAGGAGACACTATAGCCCCCAGATCCAGGGGTGGACAGGATAAGGAATACGTGCCCTCAGACTTTTCCTGGGACAATCATGAATGACAAGTTGCACAGCTGCTCAATTATAAGCCTGGAGCTGATGTTGGCCATTTTTCCATCACAGTGGGAGAGCTTACCTGTTAATAAAGTCAACCCAGAGGAAAGCGGAGTCTAGAGACACAGAGACAAAATTCTCGATACCATGTGATTATGTGAATTACACTGCACCTGAAGACATTAACCCTGGACTTTGAGACCCATAAGCAAATAGTTCACTCTTTATGTTTAAGGTTGTCTTAGTTCTATTTCTGTCCTTTGCAACTAATACAAACCAGGACTTACTCCCTTGAGACCACACAAAGTTTTATAACCAAGAGTGTTTTCTGTCTCAGAATCTGGAAGATACACCAAGAATTACTAGGAAATAAGCATTTAAAGTTTCAGGTGTTGATAAGCAACAGTGTATACTGTATAGCACCGAGTGTTAGAGCCATTATCTTGTAATAACCTTAAAAAGAGTATAATCTGCAAAAATATTAAATCACTATGCTGTATACCTGAAACTCACATAATACTGTAAATCAACAATACTTCAATAAAAAAAGCTTCAGGAATTAACAAGCATTCTCTTCAAGTGTGTGTGTGTGGTACTCAGTCGCGTCCGGCGCTTTGCAATCCCATGGACTGTAGCCCACCAGGCTCCTCTGTCCATGGGGTTCTCCAGGCAAAAACACTGGAATGGGTAGCCATGTCCTCCTCCAGGGGGATTCCTGATGCAGGGATTGCACCCGTGTCTCTTGCGTGTCCTGAATTGGCAGGCATATTCTTTACCACTGTACAACCTGGGAAACCTCTCTCTTAAAAGTACCTGATAGCAAATATTTTAGGCTTTATGGACCAAGAGGCAAAACTGAGAACAGTATGTAAATATTTATACAGCTACTTAAAATGTAACCATTTTAAAAAAATGTAAAATTCAATCTTAGCTCCTCGGCTGTAAGAAGATGAAAAAAGAAAAAAAAGTCAGGTTCCTTGATTTAGCCTGCTGGCCCAAGAAAAAAAGTGGCACATCTTACTTTGAATATTCTTTCTGTTTCTGCTTCATAGAAGAATGCGTTCTTTTTATTTTCATCCTTCAAGACTCAGCACGATTGTCTCCTTATCAGGGAGCTTCCTATGAGCACCTTGGCCCGGTCTATGTTTCGTCTTTTATGCTCACAGTCTGCCAAGCTCGTAACCTTTATTTTGTTCCTTCATTATGCCTTCACACACTTTGACATTTTTAAATTCTTAAACTTCAGACCAAAAAATGATATAAGTTAAAATAAACACTTGTGTAATGTGTAAAACCAAGCATAACACTTAATGTAGTTCCAATATATTTGAAACCCATGTTGTATATTTCCAAAACATGTTTCCTCCCTCCTCTACAGGTAGCTACTATCCAAAATTCAGCACCAGCCATTCTTTTGCATTTCATTCTAATTTTATACCATCTGCAATTAATCCTTTATAGGTGAATCCTTTATATGTGAATATAACATTGTTAAATATGTTTAAAACTTTGTATAAAATATATGGGTTCTTCTAAAATTTGCTTTTTTCTTTTTTCTTCTTTTACACCTCAAAATTGTGTCTATGAGTTGTCAAAGCTAATTTATGTAGTTATAGTTCATTAACTTTTATGGCTCTATTGAAATATATTTGATGAATGTACCATAATCCGTCCAGTTTCCTGTTGATGGATGTTTGTAGTGCTTCCAACTTTTTTCACATGCAAAAGTGTGCTGCTCTGAAAATATTTTGCCTGCCTCCTTGTATCCTCCATCTTTGACAGTACCTCTACAGTATATATGCAGAAGAGGAATTGATTTGTGGTACATTATGCTCATCTTCAAATATACTTGAGCCTGCTACGAAAGTGAAAGTGTTGGTCGCTCAGTCTTGTCTGACTCTTTGTGACCCCATGGACTGTAGCCCATCAGGCTCCTCTGTCCACGGGATTCTCCAGGCAAGAATACTGGAGGGTGTTGCCATTTCCTTCTCCAGGGGATCTTCCCGACCCAGGGATCAAACCCAGATCTCCCGCATTGCAGGCAGATTCACTACCATTTGAGCTACCCGGGGAAGCCCAAAAGTGAAAGTCACTGAGCTGTGTCTGACTCTTTGCGACCCCATGGACTATATAGTCTGTTTCATTCTCCAGGCCAGAATACTGGAGTGGGTAGCCTTTCCCTTCTCCAGGAGATCTTCCCAACCCATAGATCGAACCCAGGTCTCCCACATTGCAGGCAGATTCTTTTCCATCTGAGCCACAAGGGAAGCCCAAGAATACTGGAGTGGGTAGCCTATCCCTTCTCCAGTGGATCTTCCCAACCCAGAAATCGAACGAGAGCCTCCTGCATTGCAGGCAGATTCTTTACCAACTGAGCTATCAGGGAAGCCTGAGACTGCCATATTTCTACCAAAAAGTGAACCAGTTACCTGACTTAATAACATCTATGAGTATTAGTTACTCCAAACCATTACTAAAGCTTGGTGTTGTGAAAAAAATTGTTTTTACAGAGAAATTCAAACATATAAAAAATAAACAGAATTGTACAATAAACCTTATGTATTCATCACCCAGTTTTAATAGTCATTATCTCACAGCCAATCTTGTGGTAGGAGGGGTAGGCTCACGATAAAATCAATTTCCATCGGACTCCTCAGTGTAGAGTCTGCAGGCCAATGTAGGAGATGCAGTTTTGATCCCTGGGTTGGAAAGATCCCTTGAAGGAGGAAATGGCAACCTACTCCAGTATTCTTGTCTGGGAAATACCCTGGACAGAGGAGCCTGGCAGGGAGAGCTACAGTCCATGAGGTTGCAAAGAGTCAGACACAACTTAGTAACTAAACCACCACCACCCTGGGGTAGATGACCACAAACTGGAGAATAATTTTAGTGCAGAAATTCTCTCATAAGAATGACAGTTCTGAGCTGCACAAGAGGCTCCCCAGCCTGGGGGTCCTGCACCAGGAAGACAAGCCCCCAGGAAATTTGTTTTTATTTTTTTATTTTTGGAAATCTAGTTTTGAAGGCCTGGGTGGCTTCACTTCGGGAGCCCCGCAGGACTGGGGGAAATAGACACTTCATTCTTAAAGGGCATACACAAAACCTCACAGACACCCAGACCCAGGGCAAAAGCAGTAATTTAATAGGAACCTGGTCCAGACCTACCTGCTGGTCTGCCCCCTGGAGAGGCAGGGTGGTGAGGTAGGGCGGGCTGAGTCTCATGCTGGGGACACAGACACTGGTGGCAGCCATATTTGGGAGCTCCTTCTAATGTGAGGAAACTGCTGGCATGCTATCTTAGGCTCCTCCCTCTTGCTCATTACCTCTGAGACCTGGCCCCGCCCACCACTGCTGGGATGCCTCAAAACAAACTGGGCAGGGACATGGCCTATGCATAAGCAGACAGGCTGCAGCTATTTCTAGACCTGATTCAAGACACAGCCCTGCCCACCAGGGCGCCAGGACACAGCTCTGTCCACAAGCCTCCCCACCAGGAGGCAGACACTGATGCAAGAAAACCACACTTTCCCCATCAGGCCATACCCTACCTTGTGACCAGCTGGGCTTTGGCCCTGTCTGCTAACAGGCCAACACAAACTCAGGATAACACCCAGACCCTGTACTCAACTGTATCAGAAGCTAGCCCCCCATCCCCCCAGTAGAGATCTGACACCAGCTCTGAGACCACTGGGCTCTGTAACCAGACTCCAGGACCCAGCTCTGCCTGCCAGGAGTCTGGCATGAATCTCAGGACCTGGCTTTACTTACCAGTGTGGGAGCAACAGCCCTGGAGTTTTCTGGACCCTGACCTGGCCCACCAGTGAGCCTGCACTAGCCCTGGGCTCCCTGGGGTTCTGCCTTGTGACCAGGCCCCAATAACCAGCAGCTAGCAGCAACCCCACAAAGCAGGGCCCATAAACCAACCTGGCCGAGGGTATTTAAAATTAAGAGATCAGAAATTTTAAACTGTCATGTATATATATAGACTGCAATACAAAAACCTCATGGTAACCGCAAACCAAAAATCTATAAGAGATACACACACAAAAAAGAAAAAGGAATCCAAATGTAGCATTAAATATAGTCATCAAATCATAAGAGAAGAGAATCAAAGAAGGGGGAAAAATAAAGAGACCTACAAAAGCAAGTCCACAGCAATTAACAAAATGGTAATAGAGTATACTGCTACTGCTAAGTCAGCTCAGTCGTGTCTGACTCTGTGTGACCCCACAGACGGCAGCCCAACAGACTCCCCTGTCCCTGGGACTCTCCAGGCAAGAACACTGGAGGGGGTTGCCATCTCCTTCTCCAATGCATGAAAGTGAAAGTGAAAGTGAAGTCGCTCAGTTGTGCCCGACCCTCTGCGACCCCGTTGACTGCAGCCTTCCAGGCTCCTCTGTCCATGGGATTTTACAGGCAGGAGTACTGGAGTGGGGTGCCATTGCCTTCAGTAATTACCTTAAATGTAAATGGATGAAATGCTCTCCCCAAAAGATATAGAGTGCCTGAATGGGTACAGATACATACATATGCTGCCTAGAGGAGACTCACTTCAGATCTAGAGACACACACAGACTGAACGTGAGGGGATGGAAAAAGGCATTCCATGCAAATGGAAGTTCAAAGAAAGCCAGCAACAACAATCACTCCAATGTTCATAGCAGCATTATTACAGTTGCCAGTGTATTAGTGTTAGTTGCGCAGTCATGTCTGACTCTATGCAACCTCATGGACTGTAGCCCGCGATGGAATTCTGTCTGTGGAGTTCTCCAAGCAAGAATACTGGAGTGGGTAGCCATTCCCTTCTCCAGAGTATCTTCCTGACCCAGGGATTGAACCCAAGTCTCCTGTTTGCAGGCAGATGCTTTACTTTCTGAACCACTAGGGAAGCCCACAGTATGGAAGCAACCTAAACGTCTATCAATAGATGAATGGACAAGAAAATGTGATACATATATTCCCTGATATTGGAACAACAAGGCATACTCACTACATCTTTTGTTAAAACACTATCCTAAGAGGTTTTCACTAAAGCAATGAGGCAAAAAAAAGTAATTGAAGTATAATAGTTGAAAATAAATAACACTTCCATGTTGCTAGATATAATTGGGATTGTGTACATAGGACATACAAAGGAATAAAGCCAAATTATTAGAAGTGATTAAGTAAATTTAGGAAAGTCACTGGATATCTGGTCAATAAACCAAAATGCATATGGATCTCTAGATAAGAAAAACAAAAATAAAAATTATGAACTAAAACAATGAATCCATTTAAAGTCACAAAAAAAATTCTAAATACAAAGTCACAAATATCTTTTGTCACTGTATTTGTAGCTCACCAAGGCCCTCCACAAACATTTTGTCTTTGAAAAAAAATAGATAGCTTTTCTAGTTGTTCTTCCTGGAACATTTGGAACAGGTTACCAAAAATATAAATATTTCTTAATTTTCCCCCTCTGCCTCCTGCCCTTCCTTCATGATCGTTGTTTATGCCTTGGGCTAACTTTCTTCCAAATTTTAATAAATGTATAAATATATGTAATCAGTTAACAGTAATGGAGTCTTTCTATTCATTATATTTTCTCCCTGTATGCAATATGGGCCAGGAGTCAGTAAACTTTTTCTGTAAAAGGTAATATAGTAAATAATTTAGACTTTACATGCCATACAGTCTCTGATGAAATTACTCATCTCTACTGTTTATGGCAGGAAATCAGCTAGAGATGATACATAATGAAAAGGTATTGCTATGTTCCAATAAAACTTGATTTACAAATATGCCTCAGGCCTGTGTGACACCATTTGCCAACCTCTGATAAACATGAATCTACTTCATCCTTTGTCCTGAGTGTCTAGTACTTCACTGAATGGATGAATACATTTATTTAACTCATGTCTCATTGATAGAAATCTGCAACTGTTTCTGTTAAAAATCCTCTCGGGACTTTCCTGGTGATCCAGTGGTTAAGACTCAGCACTTCCAATGCAGGGGGCATGGGTCTGACCCCTGGTCAGGGACCTAAGATCCCACATGCTACAGGAAGCATCCAGAAAAAGCCAAGACAGAAACCTTTGGAACCAAGTACTACTTATCACCCAGCTGGGTTAGCTGCTGCTCGCTCTCCCTCCTCCGGGGAGCATGCTCACTGCTCTCTGCAGTGCACTGGCATTTCACACCTGTGGGCTGCTCCTTGGGCTTTCGTCAGCTGACCTTACCAGTAGCCCCAAGCCAACTGAAACATGTGTGCTTGTTCCTGTAGCCTGCCACTGAGGTAAAGAGCATGTTAACCAAAGAAACAGAAGGACAAGGAAGAGATCATTGATTCTACAAAGTTAGTTATTTTTGGAAAGAAGTGATTAAGGTAAATTGCTTTTTAAAAAATCTGTTAAATTAGAAATGGACTCATTGACATAGGAAACAAACTTTTGGTTACCAAAGAGTGGGAAGGGATAAATTAGAAGTGTGGGATTCAAAGATGCACCTTACTATATATAAAATAGATATACAACAAGGAACTACTCTATAGCATAGGGAATTATATTCAATACGTTGCAATAACCTGTAATGGAAAATAACTTGAAAAAGAATAGCTACATATAGATCTATAGATGTATACCTGAACCACTTTGCTATGCACCCGAAACATTTTAAATCAACTATAATTTAAAATTTAAAGAAAGATTATTTACAAAACAGACCTGTTAGGTATGAGTGAGGCAATTCAACAGACTGAAAACTAGGGAGTGTGAGGTGGGCAGTGAGAAGACCCCCACTTTAACTCTTGGATGGTACAGGTCTAGCAGCCATGGTGAATCTGGTGCCTGCATAGCCCTGTCTCCTCCTCTCACAATTTTCAGAAGCTGGCCTGGGCAGGACAACTGCCTTCTGCCTGGCGATACCCAACGCCCCCACCTTGTCCAATCATTCTTTCCAGGTCTCGGTGGACCTCTTATCTCTGACTCCTAGCCTACATTTTCAGACTCTTTAGACGTGAAAGGTTAGTAAGCATGAGATCCTGTTTCTTCTCTCAGAGGCCTGATCCATTAACATTTAAAATAGTCCTGAGCCCGTATTTACATGTTGATATCATTCATGCTTTTATTTTCTTTCGTACCCTGTCTGTTCTGTTTCCCCACCTCACCCCCAGTTTTTCTTCCAGGCAGAATCTATCTCATCTGACGTGGCAAAGCAGTTAACATTGATTCTGGTGAATGGTCTACTTTGATTTTTGCTACAGGGAGATTTAAACACAAATTCACATATATTGTTTTCTCAACAAATAGAAAAATATGCTCCACATTCATCACGCTGTGTATGCCAAGCCTGCTATTCTGTAACTCACTGTCTCTTCTCTTTTATTTGCTTTCTCCATCACTGTTGATCTCTCCCTAATACTTCATCCTTTATGCAGACTCCTTCTTTGGAGCCGAATTTGGCAGTGAAGTTTGCCTAACTAATGAGAACCATATGCTCTGCAATTACATTCCCCAACAACGTTCAGATTTGTTAGCAAATATTGGAGAAGGCAAGTTGAGAAACCAGAATCCAAAGACTGTCAGGAATTGGCACATTCTGACAGGTGAACCTGCTTTTGCTGGAAATGAGTTCTAGTTTGGGCTAGTATTAGGAACTTCCCTGGTGGCTCAGATGGTAAAGCATCTGTCTACAATGTGAGAGACCTGTGTTCAACCCCTGGGTTGGGAAGATCCCCTGGAGAAGGAAATGGCAATCCACTCCAGTACTATTGCCTGGAAAATCCCATGGATAGAGGAGCCTGGTAGGCTACAGTCCATGGGGTCGAAAAGAGTCAGACACGACTGAGCGACTTCACTTTCACTTTCGGGCTAGTATTGGCTTATGGAAAACAGGGATTTGTTTTCTCAAAGTATCAGTCAATTGGTCGACCGTTCTTGAAATGGCTAAATGCTTCTCTCATGCCTTCCCATTGGCATACCATACTAATCCCTATAGGTTAATTTTTAATATGTGATTATTACCTGTTGATTTGTTGGTTCTATTCCTCCCCAAACTGGAGACTGGAGTCATGATGCTACTCCCTGTTGTATCCCCAGCTCCCAGTAGAGGAAGGTGAGCATAATCACTATTCAGTAAATACAGCTCATAAACAAACGAGATAATCTCTCAAATACATTAAGTGCCAATCATCATACACATTACATACATACAACTTGGGTGGCTTTTATCCATTCTCAGCTCCTCCTCTTCCTCCAGGCTAGATCAGCCTTAAATTTGGGAGTCCAGTCTCCCTAAAACAGTTCAGACTTAGTATTTTGAAGATGATTTAAATCACGGCTCAGGGACCACAGCATCAAGTTTTAAGAGATTTTTTTTTTTCTGTTTTTTTGCCTTGTGATAAAGTTTCATCGATTGCTCTGTGGGGGTGAGCGTGGGGTGGGATGAGTGAAAACTTCTGATGGTTGTCTTGATATGCCAAATGCATGGGAAAGGAGCACTGTTTGCTATGCAGGTATCAGGAAAAGAGTAACTAACTTGGGTACAAGTGGCTGAGGACAGATATGTTCTGGCTTCCCATGGGCTACATAAAAGCTGTCTATCTCTTGAGCAACCTGCATGCTGAAGGTTTCTGCAGGAGCGTGTGTGCCCTCTGGCCATGGTGTGACCCTGGAGGGACTGACTCCCAGGCACCACATCGAATGACAGAGTCTCTTCCTCTCCTCTGCCATCCATTGCTGTCTTGGGCTGGTACCTACTGACAGTCTCCTTGGAGATGCAGGGCTCTGTTTGCACTTGAAGTTGCAAAGGCAATGGAAGGGCATTCCCATGGCTCCGATCTGTCCACAACTCTGCCGTCACCAAAGAGAGGCACAGCAGCCTGATGGGGACCCACAGACTCCACTCTCCCCTCCCCCACCCAGCCCATGAAGTGCGGGTGCTGGAGACAAAAGGCACATTCACCGATTTAGAACACAAATACATAAATTTTTAATCTGCGAAAAATACAAAATGAAACCATGTACAAGTTATGTACAAACCCTTTTTACAAGACAAGAGAGTTATCACTGGTTGTTACAGATGACAGGGTAGATCATTTCAGAGCACCAGCATTTAGTCTCTCCTCTGATTTGGTTAGGTCCTAGTAATCCGCCATCATCATCATGCCAACGATCAAACGTTTGAAAGACAGATGAATAAGCCACGCTCTTTTTCCTTAATGAACGAGTAGGCTGACCTCTGTGTAAGCATACTTTTTTTTTTCCCTTTATCCCCTGAAGAAACGTTGAGTGCAGGTTTTGGTGTTAAGCGAGGGACGGTTACTTTTCAGCATCTGGGGGGTGGGATGTGAGCCAGAAGTTTTACACAGGATGTGATTGTGCCACCTGGGAATGGAACGTTTTTAATTAGGATTTCCAGGCAGACCTTGGTTTATGTTTGAAATGTTGCAGTTCTGGTCGAATGTGTCAGGCTGTACTCAGTGGAAGGAAGGGAGGGGGGCAGGCTGCTCTGGGGCGGGGGGATGGGGTGCTTTGGAAATGGGGCCCCGTCAACCTTGGTGGGGCTCCCCTACCTGTCGGCTACCTCCTCCCACTGACCCTGAATCCCACCTGACAGCCGCTCCGGTTTGCTCTAGCAGGCACATGTCGGTGCCATGTGTACATTTCCATCTAAGATTCTGAGCAGCGGGCCCAGGCATGCCTCCCAAGGCAGGCACACTGGAGACCTTTGGTGTTACTTCTGTCCCTGCTCTGCCAAATAGCAAGGTGGAGGAGAAGAAACACAGACGTCCTCAAGGGGATAAATAGACCAAAGGAAACCTTTTTAAATTTGAAATCTACCTAGAAATTAAGGTTGGCTTCACTGAGTCAAAAACCCTCTCTCCTCATGCTGTATGTCCAGAAAAGCCACTAAAGCAACAGACTGTTGTGTCTGTTTTAGCAACGCTGACACCAAAGCCGCCAGGATGTGGGAACGGGGAACGATGGAATGACAAGCACAGGGAGGTGAAAGAAAAAGCACAGCTCAGGATCCCTCTCTTTGGGTCCCTCTCTGGGAAGAGTTCCAGTGGCCTAAAAGTCCTGTGCAACCTTCCTTGCCTACAGCATCCAAAGTAACACGGAGCAGAACCTGACTGCCTGCCAGAGCCAGGCATCCTGACAAACTCCACAGTTAAACAAGCGATGTCCCTGCCCTCTTCAAGGGAGCCATTTTCCTTCTTACTTCCAAGTCACCATCTCTTTCATTTCCAGCCTCATGTATGATCCACCCTCCCTTTCTCTTAACGTTTCCATCTCTATTAGTTTCCCTTTTCCTGATTCTGGGGTACCTGAGATCTCCTTTCCCAGCAGCTTCTACTTTTTTTTTTTCCTTTTAGCCCGTAAAAGTACAGTTGCCATTGCCACATTCTGCTGCCTTCAAAAAATCCTCCACACCCACCCTTCCTCCTTTAGAGACCCAGCCACACTGTGTACGTACCTCTGTGCTTCTGATGTCCAGATCCCACAGGACCTGCCGCGACCCCCTCCCCAGCTCCATTTTCCTCCATGCCTTTCGACTGCCAGACCTGCCTTTATAGATAACGCTCCGCTTCTTCCACTCTGAACTAATTAATACAACAGTTCTCAGCTGCCTGCAATCTTTCCTGTTCCTCCACAAGTTTCTTGTATTGAGGTCCAAATTAAGTGTTCCTTTACAAAGGATCATTTCTAGATTCACAACCATTGCCCCAAGTCCCAGCCCTCAAACCAACCTCTATACTGCCAGTGGAACTTCTACAGCTATGAGTGTCGGTAACATGTATTTGAGGAAGGTAGGACTTCACATGCTGAGTTTTCACTTGGAGTTTGTTTGAGTTGGAGTCTTTGACTTTGAGAACTCCATGCTGCTGAGAAAATGTTCAGCCCTGTATATTTGCCCTTGATGACTTCCAGGAAGTACTGACTTCTCAAAACATACGATCTAAAAATGCACAGGTTCATTTCTGCACAAGTTCAATTCATCACTCTTTGTTTAAAACACTCAGTGACCTTCTATGACTTTCTGGATGAAGCCTCAACATCTTAGCTTGGCCCTGAAGATAAGTTAGTTTCTAGTGCCTTCTCTGAAGTCTCATCTTAGTTTCCCTCTGCTTCCATAGAGAATGGACAGATTCTGCAGTGGAATACCATGTCTAATTTGAATGATTGGTTTAGTCACTTATAAGGTAAGGTGACTCACATCCCAGTTGGTTTGTGTTTTTTTCTCTCGTTCTTCCCCTCTGCCTCCTTTTGTTCCTTCTTTTTTTGTTTTAACTGAGATTCTTTTTGACAAAGAAGAATGGTAGATAAATGTTAGAAATGTAGAAAGAAATAGCTGGTTTACTAATGAGAGGGGGAAAAAAATCAAATAAACAGAGGACAGGAAATGAAGTGAGAAGTAAGATTAGTAACTTCCTAGTGCCTAGATTCATATCCAGAATCTGGGAGTTGTGAGCCTCTAACTACATATTGGAGATATGGGTTAGAGAGGAAGGGATTGATAGAAATTGAGCCAATAAAAAAGGTAGGCTGGGATGAAATTGAGAAGAAAATCCTAGGAATACATAGAAAAATCACATCAAAGTGACTCAGGTGGCTTTAAAATTTGAAATTTGTATTTTGACCCTAAAGAGATTCTGAAATGTAAAACAGAGGAACAAATCTAACTACCATGTGCCCAGAGCAGAAGAGGCGCCACCCTCAGGAGCACTGCTTGGGCAATGCTGCAGGAAGGACAGAACGGGGTTTTCTCCACGTTCCCACTTTTAACTCAGATCACATCCTCTCAGATCTGAAAAGGACCTTAGGAGTCATCTAGATGAATCACTTTCATTTACAAATGAGGTCACTGAGACTCAGAGAGTTTCAAGAACATTTCCTAAGTGTAGAGCTAGTTATCTGCAGATGTAGCTTGTTGAACCATCATAATTAAAACGTAAGTAGGAAACTTGGACTCTTTTGCTTTTAGACATGAAAACATCCCCAATGTTATTATGCTTTCTCACTTTCTTCCCTTCTAACCCTAACCAAACAGTTCTAATTCCCTGTTTGTTTAAAGCCCTCAATTAAATTTTTTACAAAGTACATCATAAGATGCCCCAAGCTTTGGAAGGAAAGAGCTTCTGGGTGTTCCCTGTATGCCTTAGTCACAACCACTTTTACTGAAGATGTTTTATCTTGGCTCAAGACTATTTTAAAATACAAAATTGCTCAGATGAAAATAAGAGTTATGTTAATGAAAAAGATGATGATGATGCTTTGATAAGTAGGTGCTTTCTGCTTTTTCAATAGCTTGTTGGAGAGTCTGATTCCCAAAGCACTTGAGTTATTAATTTAGGAAAATGGCTTTTCTGGAATCCTAAAGTGGGATGGGACATCAGAGCCTTATAACACAGACCACACCAATGACAGCCATCATTGGTCTATGCTGAGTGTAGCCAGGAGGAGGGGTCTGTCAGAGGGTGGTGAGGACTTCCTTCAGGCCAGATAGCTCAACAAACGGAAACAAACCAAGAAGCTCTGGCATTCCTCCAAGCCCTTCAATGATCTTATGATCTTGTTTCTATTCTCGTTTCACTTTCCATCTACCAGGTATGAGTTTGTGCCAAAGGAGCCAACAACCAACCATTTTATAGATTTCCTTTTTAACAAAATGCATAGCTGTGTTTTCTGGCCCCTAACAATTCATTATTAACAAAGGCAAAACAGCATGACTTTGCTCTACCTTAGAAGGAAATGGATTCTTGCCAACTGGTTTTTGAAGGGGAGCCCTTTGCTTTAGGAAGCTATCTTTGCCATTTTGATTAAAAAAAAAAAAAAAAAAAAAAGTTTATCTTCAAACCTCTAGCTGTAAAGAGCATGGAGTTTGTACTTGCGTTTCCATTGTCCCTCAGTTTGCAGAGATGGGGAAGAGAGAGCAGCGGGCATGGGGCATTGTGGCCTAACATTCTCTAATGGAAGGACATTTAGGTGGTGGCCATCACTGCCTGCCAGAGGAGATCAAATAGTTAAGACAAATTCAGAAATGGTTATCAAGTTATCAGTAACCCACTAGGGTTCATGAAGGAAAGAAGAGCGTGGGTCGATGTACTAAGAATGTATACGAAGTGACCCCAATGCAAAATTATTATGTATAATAGAAGAAGGCCTAGCTTTCAGAAAAGTTGTCAAATCTTAGCAAGGGATTCACCCCCACAAACCCATTTAACTTCTGTTGGAAACCAATAAATGTGTATAAGCCTGAATAGAGACAGCTGACATCATTTTAGTCTGCTGAGTAGACTAGTGATCGGTTATAAGTAGTTTTTAAACAATCCAATTGGACATACATTATATTCACAATACTTTTATAGAACTAATTCTACAAAATGTGACGACAGGGTAACCACAGTCTGACAAGTCACTTCAGGACGACGCCTACAAGGTGGAAACACGACATTGGCTCTGCAGGGACCGGACAGAGTTGGAAGCTCATTTTGCCTATGGTGGTAATTGGAGTACTTAGTGGACATGTTTTCAGGATGGTTTCATTGCTTGGCTCTGATCTGATTTGCAGTAACATACTATGTACCACGGGGTCAGGGCCTAATGGAAGAGATCGCATGGGACTTTGGGGGGATATTTTGGTTAGTTCGTTTTTTTCTCTTTTGAGTGTCCACAATTAACATTTTTAAGAAAATAAAAATCATACTTCATGCTGCTCCAGAGACCCTGATGATTCTATCAAAGATTTATCGTTTTGAAGTTGAAAATCATTTGAAATGGAATAATTGCTGGGATGCTGTGACACTGAGCATGCAAACATCAGAGCTCAGACACATCAGAATTGTGTCTGATGGCTAGAGAAATCTTTTTTGACCACAGTTTGAAGTGGCTGATACATAAAATCTCATCACTGGTAATTTTCAAAGGCCTTTTCTAATAGACTGTATTAAGTGTATTCATAGCTGTCCTTGAGCTAATATTTTTTAGGTTGCTGTTACAAGTTTTGTGTTTTGTGCCAGCAACTAAAGGAAAGCCTGCAAAATTTAGATCTGGGCAAAAAGTTGTCTCCTCGATCATGAAACTTTTCTGGCTTTTACACAAAAACTCAGTGAATCACATACATGTGTTATCCCATCCTATTGTTAAGTAGAACTATTAATTGATGTTTACAAACTTTCAGGCTAAAAGCCCTGGACCTGGGAGATGGGGAGAGTCCACCAGACCTTACCAAAGTTGAAATTACTTGCTTGGTTGGTTTGGAGATATGATATGAGAAGCATAACAGCATGTAGGAGTCCCCGCCATTGGAACAACAAACAGAGAAATGTCTTCTGCGCATCTGGTCCTCAACTCGCACATCCCAGGCATGCTCACAAGCCTCCTGGTATTTAGCTGACAGGGTAAACCCGATCCGGCATTTGTAGAAAAGCTGCAAGACGCTCTTCCCTTTAAATATACGAACAAAAGGATAAGAAATACAGGATGAAAACTAAAACTACAAAAATATGACTTTTGAATGTGAAAATAAGTGTTTCCATTTATTAAGAGCTGGTGTCAGTGTAGCCAAAATACACATCCATCCAGGAAATTCACCTGCCCCCTTTTGTCTTTTTTTTTTTTTAATTTACTAAAATACATGTTTACATTATTGGGCCATTTTAAAATTGCCTTAATAATCCAGTTTCCTTAATTACAATTAATTGTGGTGGTGACCATCACTCTCCTTAAAGAAAGAGATAAAGAAGAGAAATATGCATTAAGGAGTCTGGCCACTTAGGCGTTTTGATTTTGCATTGTTAGATATAGGGAAGATATTTGACAATGAGAAAAAAAGAAAAAATATATTTTCTTTCTAATAAATAAAAATAATTTAAAATGCTAGAGGCTATACAGGACTATTTTAGTATGTTCATTTATAAATGAAATCATTTTCTTTTCCAAAATACATGGAAGCAATATTCAAGGCAGACAAGGAGAAAGATCTGTCTATTTTTCTTGCAATTCTTGCTTATCCTAACATTTCCACCAGTGATTCAGCATGTTAAGAGGAAGAAAAGTCACGTCACCATTTATGAAGTTTGTCAGGCTTTAAAAAAAATAGTTCTGGTCTCCTGGGAGTCAACATTCATCTTCAACTTCTCTGATTGGTGGAATCAAGCTGCTTGTGGATTTATATTGGTTGATCTGGTTAGCCATGTGGGTACTCATGGGCTTGATTTGAATGTTTCTGGGATAGGCATTATCCGGTTCATCTGTAAACCATTTCTTTTCTGCTAAAGGGCAAAATGGATAGAGAACAAGAAGGAAAAATTAGAAGCTTAATTAGTCCTAGGCCAAAGATTTTGGAAAGTTCATTGAAAAATGCAAAAAGGTAATCGAGAGAAGCTGACAGTGAGTAATTGCTAAAAGAGACGGCACAGTGTAGGGAGAACCCCAGAACCTGAAACATACCTCTGCTGCCTGTAGCAAGTGATGAACCAACGGGCTATTGGGACCTGGAGGCACCAGGCGTGGACTTCAGAGAATAAAGAGGGGTTGGAAGATTAACTCTGGCAGTGTTCTCTGGGGTTCCTTTGGTGGCCTGAAAAGCTTTGGTGGTGAGGAGATGACGCATATAACAAGTATTAGGCATGGGTGTTGCACCTAAAGAAAGCCTTGTGCATCCATTGATTTGAGTGGAGATGAAGGGACACTGTCCCTTCCACAGATTAGGAGATCTAGAATCTGCTGCAGGGTTTCCTCCTCCCAGCCTTTAATTGGCTTTGCTTGTACAAGCTCACTTAAAGGTATATCTCCGTTACAACACTCCTTTATTTCTTTTGAAGCCAGTTTTGGGAGTCTTAAAGTAAGCCCACAGATTTTTGCTGGCCAGTGAGGGTGAAACATTAGATTAGCAACCAATGTTTTAAAAGGCTTTTGAGATGGCTTTAATTTCAATAAAACTCTCTTGGTATGAAGTTATGAAAAGAATTCCTAGTGGCACTATCTTAACCGACTATAATCACCCAAGCTGTCAACAAGGGAGCTTGACAGGGTCTTGGCATTTCATTCTCACCCTAGATCCAGAGATGGCAGAAGAGAATGCTGAGTCAGGGCACTCAGAGGCTGGGGTGAGGATGCGATGGCCTAGCATCCTCCTGGCAGCTAGTATTATTTCACAAGACTCAGCCCTTATCCCTACCTTTTTACACTGGAATATTCTGGGAAATCAGCCACGGGCATAGATACAAAGGAACTGGGGCAAACAGTGCATTCTAACTTGAGAATCATATGCCTCATTTTAGCGGCTTTTAGGAAAAGCAAAGAAAAAGGAAAAAGCTTTCAAGCACGCCCACTGCTATAGAAACGACGGCCTCTCTGGCCTCTTCTTCTGTCTTTCAGAACAGTTCATAACTGTTGGATATGGCTGGATATCCATATGGCTGGATATGTTAACAAAATTGCTCACCTGGCTTGATCCTGATAGAGGACCATGCGTATGTGTCCCTTTATGGCTAATGATTTATAGATCCGACACCTACGATCAGGTCATGACCACTCTGCTTGTCTCTCCTTGGTCCATGCTTCCTCTTGCTGTGTCCAGGGCCCTGGGTCCCCAGCGTAGACACTAAACTAAGTTGAGCCTTGAGAAAGCTCACTCACTGTCCTTTGTTCAGCAGCTCGGTGTACCCCCTCCTCAGGAAACTTCCTGCCTCTTGCATCATTCTCCACCCCCTCTCCTTCCTGCACTGGCTCTCTCACCTATTATAATTAAGTTCACTTTGATTTGAACAGATTGGACGATAGGAATTCATAATGCTACATCCTCACAGTGAAGCTAACTGATTAAGTGCTTTAAATTATTCCCCCTGACAGAATGATAAAGTTACAATCTGTTCTGAGATGATCTACAGCTTGCCAGACTCCTACAGCTTCTTTCTACATTCATTTATCTTTTTGTCAAGCAGAGTTTTTTTTTTTTTTTTCCCCTCCTAAGCTTCAATTCCATAGATCTTTTAAAGTCATCAGCACATCTGAATTATTAATGAGGCTTTAGAGGCAAGGTTCCTGATGGGCTGGTTAAAAAAGGTTGTATAGAAATCCGGGACTGTGTACACATCAAAATAATTTCAGCTCCATTTAAAAAACCATTTAGTTCAAGTGTGACATAGTGAACCATTACGCATTTGTGGAAACCAATTTTTTTGTGGTCTACGATTAAACTAACCTTTCAGAGAGGAGTAAAGTATGATGGTTATCATGTTTTAAAAGCATTGCCAGGCCGATGAAACAATTTCAAACTATGACTTTTTCCAATGGTTTACGTATAAGGATGATTTTCAGAAGAGCTGAACCCAGTGTCTGTGCTGTTTGCCTGAGCTGCTCTTGGTTTTGGCTGTACCCTTCTGCGGACTGATTTTGCAAAAGGATTTAGTGCTAGGTTGGACATGCCAGGTTGGAAGGGAGAGTGAACTCTGCTGATGGAAACGAGTAGGTCTTCTGGGTGAAAGACCTAAGACAGCTGCAATTTGCTGAAATTTTTACAACTGCTGCAGAGAATAATTGTTCAGAATTTAGTCTTTACAGTTCAACTCAAAGTTGGCATTTTGACCTTTCACGGCAGAGAGAGTATCAATTTCCTTCTGCTGTCTGTAAGAAAGAGAGCATTATTTCCCCATTTAAGTGCCTTTCTCTCTTTCCTTTTACATTTCTTGCCATAAAAATAATCTAAGCAGAGTCATCCCTGTGTTGACCATTCAGCTTCTGCACAGAAAGGAGTTGTTTTAAAGCATATCCTGGTGATGAGCCTGAGAAACAGGCTTTTTAATTCAGGTGCCTTGTAAGATATAAACAACTGTGTTGTTGGAGACTTGGTTAGATAAGATGTTGAAGAAATGGAAACAGATGAAGGCTAAAATGGGTAGGGGCAAAGGTGCCTCTCCCAAAAGGCTTGACAGGAACCACACTGTAATGACTGTCAGTCATTCTGCTCCAATGGAGAGAGCCTTGCTACGACAATGACACTTGGGGTTATCGAACTTTGCCTTCCAAAGAAGGAGCTGCATCACTGGGCGCTTACAAAACTGGCCATAAGGAAGAGTACTCAGGGAAGGAATTCGAGTGAGTGTTGGAGTGGTCCAAGGTCAGTCCAAAGCCCTGAGCTGGTCTCCTCTCCCTGTCACACCCCACAAGCCAGAAAGACTTCTGGGGGCTTTATTTTTATCCCTAGAATGAGAAGGGCAATGATCTGGTTTTGAGGCCCTCCTCCCTACCAAAGAAAAAGAAATTCATTTGTTAATAAGTTCTTGAAGATGTGATACATGGTTCCATCACTGTGAGTAGAATGTGTGACGTGCCTCAAGTCAAGGAAGGAGTGGCATTTCAGTCTGTGACAAGTAGGCTGGTGGAATAAGATCAAACCCAGAAAATAACTGCAGAGAGTCAGGACACTGCCACTGGGAGGCATCAGCTATCAAGACCAGACAGGCCACAAGCCATCCACTGCAACCAAGGAGATGGCATAGGACAGTACGTAAGGCCAAGGGTCTTACCTACTGTCTGGCTACTGTGAGAGCGTCTGGCTCTCTCACATACTAATTCCTGGCTCTGAGTGAGTTGTTACATAATTTATCTTAACTTCAGTTTCTCTTCTGTAAAATGAGGCTAATGGTCTTTCTAATGGTGTTGTCTGGATGAAAGGGGTTAGTGTCCATGAAGCACTTATCTACATACATGATACATCAATGTGAGCTGTTAAGGCTATCAGTATTGTTGGTAATATTAGGGGGCATTATAGCATAAAGTTCATGGACTTTAGTTTTAAACACCTCTCTGGTACTTCCTGGCTGGGTGACTTCGAACAAATCTGTCCCTTGAATCCTGTATCTTTCAGATGGGAATACTAACTGCATCTACATCTGAGGTTCTCTGGAGAACTGAATAAGTTAATATACATAAAGTGCTTAGAAGAGTGTCTGACTCATGGTAAGCACTTGGAGTGTGTTAGATTTTAGTTACGGTTAGTTAACTATGCATAAGGTTAGCATGAATATGAGTACTCAGTGCCAAAGGACATAAGAATAGGTGATACCTTTTGGTGTGATTACAGGTGAACTAGGGGTGGAGAACTGAGGTGTGTAAACCTGGGGGCTGGCCAGAAGAATGGGGATTGTGGCAGCAGAGATGGTGAAGAAGGATTTGACTGGATATCCCTCCTTAGGAAGAGGAGGAAAGGAAGGGGTGACGACTTTCAGTGGTACTTGTGTCTTTGAAATATTGGCTTTCAACTTGGCAGGGGCCCTACCCCACCTGCAAGACATCCATGTCTTCCGTTGCTACTTTCATCACTGACCTTCGAAGGTCTAGAATAAGGGTCAGGACTTCCTCCAGCCATGAAGGATCCCAGAGGAGTGGGCTATGGCAGAGAAGGGCTCATGATCTGGGCTGACATAACTGCTGGGTTTTCTGGTGCTGTGGGTTGTCAGTGCTGTGGGATCTGGCCTTTTCTCTTAACACTCCCAAGAGAAGAGCACATGAAAAGGGAGATGATGATACAGCAAAGGTATTTGGAATAATTGGGCCTTTTCTTGCTATACCACTAGCTGAGGTTGAAACAGAAAGGGTTTGAAAGGGAAAGATTCCATTTGGATAGAGATAATAGTTGAGAACAGTAAGAGCTAACAAAGAGCTCAATCCTTCAAAGGTAATACTGTGTGAGAGCTTCTGAGAGCTAGTCTGGCCTTCGCCCTCTGCCCAGCAGACCCCAAGGCCCCAGTGGACCCCACCCACCCCTACTGTCTCCTTTCCTTTCCGTGGACAAAGTATGGCTAGAAATGAAAACTGCAATAGAATCAGAGTAATTTTCCCTTATAAAAGCTGTCTTGCTCCTTTGCAGTTCTCTGGTGTGACCCCTTTTAACTGTAAGTCTGATGCTGCCGTTCCCTAAGCAGAACAACTGCCCCCTCCTGACACTCAATAGAGACTGACTTTCACTCCTCTCTTTCAAGTGGCAGGGAATAATCCCTCTTACCTCCCTAGGTGATGGATGTACAACCTCATGGTGGGACATAGTCTACCAGGTTAGTGACGGGTGCCCACATCGACTTCATCACCTTATGACAAAGCAGTGATGGGCTGAAAGAAGCTGATTGAGAGACTGATTCTTTTTTTTTACCCTGTCTTGACTTCTGCAGTCCCTGAAGTTTCTGCACCCTCTTCTTTCTCCTTCAGGAGCCTGTTGCTATAGAAACCTGGCAGGTTGATTTAATTGCCTCTATTGGGATACAGACACCTTTCAGCTTTTCCCATGCTGAAGAGGAGCCAGTCAAAAGGTTTTTCTGGTCATCTGGGATCTTGATGATGCTGGCAGAAGGCACAGTCAAGTCTCTCCTCTCACTGAACTCACAGGACTGTTCCCTTCTCTCAGAAGCTGTGTACTCAGCCCAAGAAAGTGTCAACAGCATGATAGCACTATGAAGCACCTACGGGCATTCCTTGAATTTTTGTAAGATAAACCAAGGAGGTGAAGATAATTTATCAAGTGACTAAAGATATAACAATATTTAAGATCAATTTATTTCAAAAATATGTATTGAGCACATATTGATAGTAAGGTTCTGGGTCATAGCCTGTATGGTCTTCCCTGGTGGCTCAGATGGTAAAGAATCTGCTTGCAATGCAGGAGACCTGGGTTCAATCCCTGGGTCTGGAAGATCCCCTGGAGAAAGAAATGGCTACCCACTCCAGTATTCTGGCCTGGGAAATACATGGAAGGAGGAGACTGGCGGGCTACAGTCCATGGAGTCGCAAAAGAGTTGGACACTACTTAGTGACTAAACTCAGAATTTGAAACCTCTCCTAATGGTGGTAGAAATCTAACTGTAAGGGTCCAAGTCTCCCTCTATCCATTTGAACCGGCTTCAGGAAGGGACCTGGGTAGCAGCCATTAGGGATGTTGATTTCATGATCACCTGAGTGTTGAGGCTGAGGTTTCACTGTGCCTCCTGTTCTGTCCATTTACTTAAGCTTCACCCCTTTCAAAGCCTAAAACAAATTGAATTGAATGGCTTACAAATTGCTTCTCTTTTAGAATGGTGCAGATAATTGAGTTTCTAGCTGTTGTTCTCTTTAAGTACACATACTTTCTCTTCAAATAACCTTTCACTTTCCACCCTGACCTACTTATTCTTTGGGTGGGGAGGGGGAAGAGGAGAGGTATCACATGAAAACCTTGAATGCCTCCTTGCTAAGAGAACCTGAAAGAAGGATGAGAATTTGGGGGTCACATGGAAAACACTGGAAGAGAGTCTTCATTCAACTGAGGAAAAACAAGATTGTAGTTTGGACTCATAAAAAATAGAAGTAATAATGATCCCTTTTTCATCACTGAATATATCATTAGCCAAGTATAATCAACTTTCAGTTGTATGCCTGAAGTCCAGAGAACATCCCCAAATTTCATTGCAAGTCAGTCTGTTCCCCCTCCATTCCCATCACAAGATCATCTCATCATAGCTGCTAACAGATTGTATATAAAACGCATTTTGGATTTACTTCTCTCTATCTGCCCAATCTCTGGTTGGGATTTCACAAATGTCTGAAAGGCAGGTGGGAGAAGAGACCCAGGTAATACAGAGACTGAATCATCAACCCCCAGATAACTGGGTACGGGCTATTGAGTTTTTACATATAGCTAAACAGCTTTAATTTGGGAGTCATTCTGATCCAACTTCAAGAAGATCAAAAATTTTTTTTTTTTTACCGTTAATAATCCTCCTGGTTTAAATCGAAAGGAGGGTAAACTATTCACCAAGAAGCAGGTTTGCCAAGTGGAAGAGCTGCAAATGTTTTCCAGAAAAGTTTATCACTTGGCATTGTCACTTGATTTAGTTGGTCTTGCCAAGATAAACACAGAGATGTGGACAGACTGATGGGGTACTCGGTTGGGGTGATGGTGATGGGGGGAGGTGGAGGAAGCTGGGTTTCTTGATGGGAAAATGCTTTTGAACTTGGAGCAAGGTACCAAGGTGGGCAGGGAGGCCACGTGCAGATTGAAAGGCAAGCCAGATGGAGAGAAGTTCCCCCCAGATTACCCAACCCCAACCCCAAGAACACCAAAACAAACTCTAAGGGGTCTAGCAGTAGCAGCAGGACAGCCTCATTGCACTGAGCAATTTAGAAAGTGGAGGAAGGGGGAGAAGAAGGAAGGGGAGAGGAGGGGAGGTGGGGAGGGGGGAAAAAAAGCAAAACAAAATAAATAAACCCACAAACAGAACAATAAAAATAAAAATAAACAAACCAATAACAGAATAAAATTTGTAACTCCTTTTTTTTTTTAATTTCACAAAAGTTTTCACAAGGACAATGTTATAGAAGAAAACCCCCAGCAGTGGCTAGGTCATGCAGAACCATTAATTGTCATACCTTGGCCCATTCTATTCATCCTTGTTGCACTTTAGAGAGAGAAGTAAGCTATGTGAGTTTTACAACGCTTTTAAACTGTCATATTTCCTGTTGAGCACTTTAACTGGCACATTCTTATAGTTATAAATGTTCTGAGGGCATAACTTTATAACCTCCTTTGCAAAGAATGCATGAATAGCTCTTCATGATCCCAAACTAGGGGATATGTGTGTATGTATATATATACATATACATATATATACGTATATATGTGTATATATATAATTATATATAAAAAGATAGTTGTATGTAATGTATAAATCAATACATAGGGACAAAAATAATTTGAAAAAATCTTCCACTCATAGGGCTTTTTAATATCCATGTATACAATGACTGCCCACTCGAATACTGATTGGAACACCGCCTTGCCCTGTCTTGGGTGTGGGGATGGAGATTTTGAGTAAGCCTCACTATTTCGTCAGTAAAAGTGCTTGTCAATTCACACAGCAAGCAGATCTCAAAACTATCATGCTTGGGGGGACAGGGGATTCAAAATCTAAACCCAAAACATTCACCATAAAAACACCTTTTTAGAGATGGTTACAGCTGTGACATTTTCCTCCCCCCACCCCAACACCTGTGCTGTTCACTGAAATTTGTTTTCAAATAAACATTTGAAATATATATATTTATATATATAGCAGCCCAAGGCTAGTCCATCCTCACAAGAATTTGATTATGGTGGAGTTGGCCAATATTTAAGAACTACTGTACATTGCCTAAAGCATGGTTTGCATGCATAAAATATCTGAAAACTGCATATTGAAAAAAGGGTATTTCTCTACTTTTTTGCTCATGCTTACTAACTGTTTAAAAAAGAAAGGAAGAAAGAAAATGAAAGAAAAAAAGAATTATACCAAAATGTGTTTGGCTCACTGTTACACTCTTTTTCTTCTCTCCCATCTGTTAATGACAAGGGGTCCTTCTCTATGACTGTCATTCACCTGCCTAAGTAGATTGGCTACGTTAAAGCAACTGACGATGAGGAATTTCTCCCACTGGCTTTCTGCTCTGGAACAGCCAGCATCATGCAGCTGTGCCAACAGTTGAAGCTGGCTTTTGTCTTTGTGGAATCAACTGTGGCTTGATCCTCCTACATTCTGATTTATTTAGCATGCTGGCTTCTAGAAAAGCATGATCTGCCGCTGGGTTTATCTCCCTCTCTCTCTACCATGGCCCCAGCCCTTGCTCCTCTGTGGCACTGGGGCCCTAGCTGATCAAACAAAGGGGAGTAAAAAGGTCCCCAGAGAATGCGTGGAAAAATACTTGCTCTTTCCTGAGCATTATTTATTCTGTACATAAGGTAGGTAATTCACCTTTTAAAAGATGTAAAAGTCCCAGGAAGGCAGTTTTTAATGACTTACATCTGATATTTATGATACATATGGCTTTTCATCCCAAATGTCAAAAGTGAGAGAAAAAACATAGCTATTCATATGGCAGCATAAGGAGACAGAATAACAATATGCAATCAAACCTCTTTTCACTTAAATGAAATGACTTGCATTTGATACATCCAAGAATGGAATACTAGTCTTTCCGCCACAGTAAGGGTAGAAATGTTCCTATAGACTCTCAAAGGAAGCTAGCTCAGGGACAAAAGGCCTTGGTGAGTAACTAAAAAAAATCTCCGATGTTCTAACAAGCAAGTGCATTTCACCATCGACACAAATGGCGAAAGACATTGAAATGCTTTGAGATACTTCGGCCCAGAGAGTAGAAACCATCGATAGATATGTTTCCGTTGCTTTGGGGTTGCTTGTTTCAAATACATGTGTGTGTATATATATATTATTGTGTATATATAAAAAAATCAAGAGAAGGAAAGAAAGGAAAACAACAACGAAATCAAAACCCAAAGCACCCTGATAAAACTGATACATCAGAATAAACTTTTCTACACTAACTAAACTTGCTTTGCATAACTGACGTGGGGATCACACGCACTCCCTTCTCATCTGTGAACTCATTCCTGCAGTGAGCTATTTATGTCTGGAGCATGCCTTTGGGTTATTTTTCCCCTAGAATCATAAATAACTTTTGGTCCGTCTGCTTATTTGCTGTTGTGCTCAAGGGTTTTATGGTGGTGGAATAAAAATGACAACCACATGCACACTATCATACATATGCAAATATGTGTAAAAAAAAGGGGGGACTACAGGGGAAAATGGGGGAAGTTACTGTTGGAAACACCCACTGGGGAAATGAGTGGCAGATACAGTTTCACACACGGAGGCAGTGGATACACACATCAGAGCCGCTCTTCCTGCACGTACTTCTGTTTGTCTCGGGACTCCCGGGACTTGGGCCGGTTCTGTCGGTTTGCCGTGGATGGGATGGAGTGGACGGAGGAGCTCTTCTTGCTAGAGGACTGGGATGAGTGGGAGGAATGGGAGAGGCTGGCCCGGGACTGGCCGGCGTTGTGGTCAAACTGCATTAAGCAGAAGATCAGGTCCGTCGGCACGAGCTCAAACTCGTACGGGGGGTTGGTGATGACATACCTGGATGCGGAGAGCAAAGAAGTCACAGAATGAGGATAAGGTGGTGGAGATTTCACCTCTCTGAACCAAACCAGGTCTACCCGAGGATTCCAGCCAGCCCAAGGCCTTAGACAGTATCTACGTAGTGGAACAAATTTGTTTAGCTCCACAGAGGAAGTCAGCCATAAGCCCTCCCAGAGATTCTGAATTAGCGCTAGACAAGGGAGAAAACAAGTGGTGCTTCCTGTGGTCTGTATACCCACTTCAGTACAGTATCAAGTTCCCTTCTGATCCTGAGACGCACAAGCGCCTACAGGAGGTTTCAAGGACTGCCCTGCATCTCTTATCCTAGAATCTTACAACAATCTCACACCCATATCACAGTATCTTTGTTTACCACCATCTAGCAAAACCTTAGTCCTCTCTCCCTCTTTATCTTTTAAAAATCAACGTTGGTGAATGATTTCACCAAATGGAAAGCTATAAAACACCTCTCTGCCTATGTGTCTCTCAGGCTTTAACTGTTCTCCTCAAAGATCACCTTTTTCCCTAATTAATATCAGATATGACTAAAAAATCACCATTTCATTTCTAGTAATGGATCTCAAAAGTGTGGTTCTCCGGCCAGATATATAAGCATCATCTGAGAACTTCTTAAAAATGTAAATTCTTTTTTTAGCTGATGTATATTTGATTTACAGCAAAGTATACAGCAAAGTGATTCAGTTATATATATATGTTCTATTTCAGATTCTTTTCCATTTTAGGTTATTATAATATATTGAATATAGTTCCCTGTGCTATACAGTAGGTCCTTGTTAAAATGCAAATTCTTAAGCAACTCCACTCAAGTCCTACTGAGTCAGACACTATGCATTGGGGATCAAGCAATTTGTGTTTTAATAAGTTTTACAGATGATTCTCATGTTCACCTAACTTTGAGAATCTGCTAGACTACAGAAATTATGTTCAATTCTGGCTCTATTGTATAATCTCTGGGCATTCAAACTTCATATTTTCATTTCATACCAGTTAAGTCAGAGTAATCAGAGTACTTTTAAAAAGCACCCCCGGAGATTCTACTCTGCAAGTAGGTCTGAGAAACACTCATCTATCTCTATGGCATTGTTTCCTGAGGTATATCATACAAACACACTGACTGACAATTCTAGGATGTACTTTTAAGTTTAGGCTGCTGTGAATTTACTTTAACGTGTATTAGAGAAATATAACTAGCATACATGAACTGTAATCTTTTTTCTGCTTCAGGCAATAATATACAGTTTTCTTTAAAGTAAATATATAAAAGTAAAAAAGTGAGTCAACTGAAAAATACATTAAGTAAAAATATATGTGTCCATGAAAATAGAATATATATATAACTGAATCACTTTGCTGTGGACCTGAAACTAACACAACATTGCAAATCAACTACACTCCAATAAAAATTAAATATATATATATATGTGCTTGTGTGTGTGTGTGTGTGTGTGTGTGTGTGTGTGTGTATATAGAGAGAGAGAGAGAGAGAACGCGCGTCCCCAGTGGTGCAGTGGTAAAGAATCCGCCTGCCAAGCAGAAGACATGGGTTCAGTTCCTGGGTCAGCAAGATCCCCTGGAGAGGGAAATGGCAACCCACTCCAATATTCTTGCCTGGGAAATCCCATGGACAGAGAAGCCTGGCCAGCCACAGTCCGTGGGGTTGCAAAGAGTCAAACACTACTGAACAACTAGACAACAACAACAGGTATATACGTGTGTGTGTGTGTGTGTGTGTATAGGTGTATATATATATATGTCTAAGACAGGGCAAAGGAATCATTTACCTTAAACAGTAGCAATATGAAATATTTCTATATGAGATACCAACAGAATTATCCCAGTAGCTGGAGTCTGGAGGATGTTTTCCTTCAGACTTGTGTAATTAGGTGATAGATGGATGGAACCATCCCATAAAACTTGAATTCTCCCCACAATGTCTTTATACTTGCTATTGTAATGAAAGAAAGAAGCTTCCCATAACCACCACCAAAGTCAGCACTGGATTTAATATGGGCAGAGCAATTTGCATGCTGAGAACATGCATGTAGACTTTTGCCCTCCTTGTGGGAGACAACAGAGGGCATTTTTGTCTCTGCCTTTGGGAGGGCAGATTGGAAACATACTCACCTCTTCGTGCACTGGCTGGGGGTGCTGAGGTGAGCATCTCTCAGCCGATAAATTCCAAAACAAAGCATATTGTATGTTTTCAGAGCTTTGCAGAACAGATCACCATAACAACCACCATCCTGGGAGACAACAAAAGAGCAGAGAGAAAAATCATTTTTATTTGCCTGAAAAAAAAGGTCCTGGGGTGGGAGGGAAGGGCCTTTTCATGAAAGCTCACACTAGTGTCTCCTGAGTCGGAGGGTCTGTGCCGAGGAACAGTGGCTGAAGAAGTTAAATGTGCTTTATAGCCTACACCCCAATGTTGGTGACTTTTGGGATCAAATAAGAAAGGGTTTTCCTCTGGTTGTCTCCAGTTTTTCATCTGCAGGAATGAGAGGTCTAAGGAGCCGGTGCCTCTCCTCACTTTAAGGTATGATATAAGCTTGAAGGTCTCAGATGTCTGTTCAGCTAAGGAGTAGAAATCAGCTCTGCAAAATGTTGATGATGTTTAGCCCCAGCTCAGTTGCAACCACAGTTATCTGACCGCATTGTCAAAACTGCTCAAGTGATAATTAAAATCACTACCAGAAGAAAAGACCCCACCAGGTACTATGGTGACAGGCTCTTTCAGAGAAGGACTGTGTGAAAAGCACAATTTACAGACCTTGGAGATGGCAAGGGTGGAAGAGAATGTGTTTCCCCAGGAGCTGGAGGTCTGCAGGCTGAATAACTGGGATTCACAGTTCTAATCAGTTCACAGTCATTTTCCAAGGGTCTGGGGCCAGACGAGGAATGTGAAAGCAAACTCACCCAGAAGCACTGGCTTCCTGCAGCCAGCTAGCTTCAGGCATTAACACAGGAAGGGCACCAAGGGCTGACTTCACTGGGAATAAAGTGACTGCATCTGTCCTTCCTGTTACTGAAACTGCCAGATGGGCCTCATGCTCGAGAACACAACTGGAACCAGATCTTACCATTATTTAAAGTCCTTGTTCTTTTAAAGTGTTATTGTTTAGTCGCTAAGTCATATCCGACTCTTTTGCTACCCCATGGTCTGTAGCCCGCCAGGCTCCTCTGTCCATGGGATTTTCTCAGGCAAAAATACCAGAGCGGGCTGCCATTTCCTTCTCCAGGGGATCTTCTCGACCCTGGGATTGAACTCACATCTCTGGCATTGGAAGGCAGATTCTTTACCACTGAGGTGTACCAGTGAGTAAATGATAGATAAAAAGAGCCACCAGCTATGGAGATGACCTTTTAAAGAAGCTCTAAGTCTAACACAGATTTTTGTCCCTCACCAAACTAAAACACGTGCAAATTAGCATCACAGTTTCAGAAGACATGGAGAAAGTGACCCTTTCCTTGGCTCCTTCTCCACTATTTGGACTTTCTGGGTGGCAGGCAGTACTGTTCATACAATAGGCTTACTGGCTCTTAAGACTGCTGGTTCCAGCCGTTGAATACATTCATGGAGTTGGGCTGGGAATAAGGGTCAACTAAGAATGCATACTTCTGCCAGAGTGCCTGAAGCAGGCTGATGCGTGGAGCCGAAGGGAGGCCCGGGTCACCTCTGTAGCAGGGAGGGCAGTGGGGAATGGCTGAGTCCACACCCAGAATTAACAGCCCACCTGCATGTGTGCTAAGCCACTTCAGTCCTGTCTGATTCTTTGTGACTCTGGACTGTAGCCCACCAGGCTCCTCTGTCCATGGGATTCTCTAGGCAAGAGTACTGGAGTGGGTTGCCATGTCCTCCTCCAGAAATATAATAGTCCCCAGAGCTTTTAAAAAACACTGATGGCCAGGACTCTGGGCCTGACCCTGACATTAGTGGTTTTCAGAACACTGTAGCTTATTATGTGTCTCTAGACCCACTGGCCCAACCAATAGCCTCTCATGTGGATCCTTTATGTCTCTAATTCCAGACTGAGTTCTCTTAATTCTGAGGCTGGAACTAGTCACTCTCCCTAGCCCCATTCCTCGCTGCAGAGGTGACCCATGCCTCCTTTTGGGTGCCACATTCCAGCTTGCTTCAGGCACTCTGGCAGAGCAATTAATGTGCAGTTGGGGTTAAGTAGCCCTGATCCATGAGAAGGCAATGGCACCCCACTCCAGTACTTTTGCCTGGAAAATCCCATGGACGGAGGAGTCTGGTGGGCTGCAGGCCATGGGGTCACTAGAGTCGGACATGACTGAGCAACTTCACTTTCACTTTTCACTTTCATGCATTGGAGAAGGCAATGGCAACCCACTCCAGTGTTCTTGCCTGGAGAATCCCAGGGATGGGGGAGCCTGGTGGGCTGCCGTCTATGGGGTCACACGGAGTCGGACACGACTGAAGTGACTTAGCAGCAGCAGCAGCCCTGATCCATACTAAGACCTGCAGAATGGGTTCCCTAACTTGTGTGCTTCTGAAACCACCTGAGGCCTCCCATCTTGTGGCAGAAGATACTCTAGGAGAGTCAGTAAGCCCGTGGGCTCTGAAACCAACATTCCTGGCGCAAATTCCCTGAGAGGGCCAGTCCTTGGTTTCTCTGAGCCCTAGTTTCCTTAGAGCATGTGATAAGAGAACCTATGCCAAAGGGTCACCGTGGGGATTCAATGAATGAATCCATAAAGCACAGTGCCTGATACACAGTCAACCACAAGCATCACCTCTGATACCTCTCTTCATGTGGAAAGAACCAAAGGCAGGGGGCTAGCCTGACACATTCAGATCCGGTCATTTCCACCTAACAGGCTCAGGTGCCCTCTGCCCCCTGAACTCACCCCCAGGTCCGCAAAGGGCCCGTCCAGCAGCGCTAACTGCGCCACACGGCAGCGGTCCCTGTTGGCCAGCGTCTGGGGGGTGCTGTAGCCCCCTCGGAGTGCATTCTCCTCGGCGATCAAAGCCTCCAGCTCCGGTGTGGCTCCTCCAGTCACCAGGGTCCGTATCAGGGTAAGGATGTTGTCATTGAAGTATGTCTGGGAAGAGATGGGAGCAAAGTCCTTTAAGCACACACCCTAAAGTCACGACAACCGACATTCAAATTACTTTTCTTGATGTCTCCTGTTTAAAGTTCTGGCCTGTCTCTTCAAATAGTTTTATGTGGGAAGTGAAAAGACAGCAGCCTCCAATTATTCCATTCTTTTCTCTCCTACTTGGTTCTGCTATGAGAGCCTGACTTTAAAACCTGAAATTCAGTGGATTTTTATTAAAGGGCTAAAGTCAAAATGGCTGGTGTTTACCATAATTGGTGCTAGTAGGGATGTAAATACGGCTTCCTCTCCTGCTTGCTAAGGGACTCTGGGCGTATGTACTAAAATGCAGCCTGACCCAGGCAGGACGGCCTCTGAGTTTCTGCAATACACATGCCAGGAAGCTGCTTCCCCCAACAATGGTTGAACTTCTCTCTAGAGTGAGATGCCAAGAGCATCATTAAGGCCATGTGTTCAACAATTTATCACATACTTTGATAATAGGCTAAACCAGAAGTTTCTATCAATTAAATATGCCAGATAAATGTATGACAAGGTGGATACCCTGGTATTTTTAAGTAACCTCTGTGGTCTGAGGCGAACATAGCTTATTAAGGAAGTTTCCCTCAATGTGTACATTTGTCTCACATCTGAAACATTCTGTCAGGAACAAAACAATAGGAGTTTTAAAAAATTAATAGGATGTCAAATAAAAGAGCTCAAAAAGGCATTTTTCACACAGCCTAATTTGAGGAAAATCTCAGTTAAGGGTCTGTTTTCCATTTTCCAGTGTAAGAAGAAATCAAACAGGCTAAATAATATCAAGCTAAAGTTTGCCTGTGGCTTTTGAGGATGGATGGATCTTTTGAAGCAGGTTAGGCAAGACAGCTGCATTTTTACTTCAGCAGTTTTTTGGACAGTTCACCTGGCAAAAATCTAGTGGGTAACAAACCAGGTAAAGGATGAGTTCTCTACAGTTTGGCCATCATAATTCTATGTCTCGGGGGAGGTTGTCTAATCTTTCTGGTCTTTGATTTTCTCATCCGTAAAATAAGCACCATCATTAAGATCAAGTTTATATGCAAAGAATTCCAGGAGGACTTCTGAGTTAAAATGGTAGCTGCTAGTGAGGCTAGAATCCCTAGGTTATTGAAGTACTCACAAAAGCACCCAAAGTGATGCAAAATTTCAACAGCAACAGGAAACTAGGAATGTGATTCAAAACCAGTCAGGCCCTAAGGAGAAGGTATCATCTGCCAGAGCTTAGATGCCCCCTGGGGGTCAGAGAAGCTGAAGGAGGAACTATTGCTGGTGTGGTTAAGGGGTGAGAGGCAGGCTAGGGGTTCAGCGCTGACCTCGCCGCTTAGTAGCTGCATGACTTTGGAAAGTTATTTCTCATTTTTGTGCCTCAGTGTCATGATCTATAAAATATAATAGAGTGGGTTGCTGCTGCTGCTAAGTCGCTTCAGTCGTGTCTGACTCTGTGTGACCCCACAGACGGAAGCCCACCAGGCTCCCCCGTCCCTGGGATTCTCCATGCAAGAACACTGAAGTGGGTTGCCATTTCCTTCTCTAATGCATGAAAGTGAAAAGTGAAAATGAAGTCGCTCAATTGTGTCCAACTCCTAGCGACCCCATGGACTGCAGCCTACCAGGCTCCTCCGTCCATGGGATTTTCCAGGCAAAAGTACTGGAGTGGGGTGCCATTGCCTTCTCTGAGAGTGGGTTACAAGGACTATATAACTGATACCTGTGAGGCACTTAGAAAAGTGTTTCGTGCACAGGGAGCACTGAAAAATACTTTTGGGACTGATACCAGAAACTCGGGCCTTTGTCACCTAGTGTTTAGTACATGGAACTCTGCTCAATGTTATATGGCAGCCTGGATGAGAGGGAAGTTTGGGGAAGAACAAATAACCAAAAATATATGGCAGAGTCCCTTTTCTGTTCACCTGAAATCATCACAACATTGCTCTACCCCAACACAAAATAAAAAATTTAAAAAAGAAACTTGGGCCTTTGTTGATGAAAGACAGGTCAATTCATGACCAATTTTCCCTTTCAAAAAGTCTTTTCTGGCTTTTTTTTTTTTTTGGTGGGGTAGAGGGGTGGGGCTACAAACCAAGGCCATTCATTTCACCCTTGAATCTGCACTTCTCAGGCTGCCTCCATGCTAAGACTCCATTTAGACTTTGCAAAGAGCCAGCAAGGGTTAATAGGGACTACATGCTGAGTGGTGACCAGAGCCACGTGGGCCACCATAGGTGAACTCTCATGGAAACTGGTTCTGGGCACACATATAAACACATATCCCAACGTCGTCAGAGGTAAATTGTCTTCTCTATATTCAATAGACCATTGTCAGAAGCAGAAGCCCCCTCACCTGACCTCAGCTCTGCGGCGCATTAAATGAGGGAGTGCCCGACACAGAACTTTGACAAAGGCTTTTGTGCTATAATTATCCTTCTAGATCAACACCCAGGGAGGAGTTAGCCAGTATGAAGTGTGGACGGCAGAACACTAATGACCTCGTGGTGAAAAATGGACCTCTGTCTTGCTCAAATGTACAGAGAGAAATAGCTAATATAAATATTTTTTAATATTTACTGGAAGAACTGGAAGAAGTAAAAGAAAAATTTAGGAAGCATATGTTTTAGAATAAAAATCAATTAAAAAAATAATGAGTATCTCTAACAAACAAAAAATCAGATGATAAGAAAGCTGACTTCATACAACTTACTCAATTCTTTTAAAATGTAAGATATTGAAATTAAAAAGAATATATTTGGGAGAATGGCATTGAAACATGTATAATATCATATAAGAAACAAATCGCCAGTCCAGGTTCGATGCAGGATACAGGATGCTTGGGGCTGGTGCACTGGGATGACCCAGAGGGATGGTATCGGGAGGGAAGTGGGAGGGGGGTTCAGGATTGGGAACACGTGTATACCCGTGGCAGATTCATGTTGATGTATGGCAAAACCAATACAATATTGTAAAGTAATTAGCCTCCAATTAAAATTAAAAAAAAAAAATATAATTTAAAAATGCCTGAAAAGGATCCAATGCTTTTTCATGATAAACACACTCAAAAAACTAGAAATGGAAGGGAATTTCCTCAATCTGAAAAAGGACTATATTAAAACATCAGACTTATAGGTGAAAGATTGGAAGCTTTCCTTTTACATTAGGAACAAGACGAAGAAGCAGCTCTCACCACTTCTATTAAGCACAGCACTGGAGGTCTTAGCCAGGGCTAGAAAGAAATAAAGGTATCTATATAAAAACTGAAGAAGAAAAATTATCTGTATTCACAGGGGACATGATCTTGTATATAGAAAATCCTAAAGAATCCACTAAAATGGTATTCTCGGTAATAAATGAATTCACTAAGATTGCAGAATACAAAGCCAATCATTTGTGAATCCATGCACGTCCAATGAAAAACATAAGAATGAAATTAAGAAAACAATTCTTATTACAATAGCATCACAAAGAATAAAATACTGAGGAATAAATTTAACCAAGGAGATATAAGATTAGTACACTGGAAACTACAAAATATTGTTGAAATAAAGAAAATATAAATAAATGGAAGGACATCTTAACTTGATAGATTGTAAGACTTACTATTCTTAAGATAGCAATATTCCCCCAAACAATCTATAGATTTATTCCAATTGCTATCAAAATCCCAAAGACCGTTTTTATAGAAGTGAAGAAGCTCACTTTAAAATTCCTGTGAAATTGCAAGGAGCCCTAAATAACCAAACCATCTTGAAAAGGAAAAACAAAACTGGAGGACTCACACTTCCTGATTTTGGAGCACACCATAAAGCTACTATAATCAAGAGAGTATGGTATTGCCCTAAGGATAGACTTATGGACCACTGGAATCAAATTGAGAATCCAGAGATAAACTCATACGCTTTGCCTCAGTTGATTTTTCAACAAAGCTTCCAAGATCATTCTACAGAGGAAGAATATAGACTCCTAATCAAATATTGCTACCACAGCTGGGTATCCACATTCAGAAGAATAAATTTGGATCCCTACCTCACACCCTATGCAAAAGTTAATTCAAAATGGATTAAAGACCTGAATATAAAAGATAAAACAATGAAACACTTAGAAGAAAACACAGAAGTAAAGCACTATGCTTTTGATTTGAAAACTGATTCTTAAATATGACACTCAAAGCATAGGCAACAAAAGAAAAAAATAGGTAAATTAAACTTCATCACAGTGAGAACTGTCTGTGCACAAATCACACTATCCAGAAAGTGAAAAGAAATCCTACAGAGTGAGAGAAAATATTTGCAAACCATATATCCCATAAGGACCTAGTATCCAAATATATATTTAAAAATATTACAATTCAACAACATAAAGAAAAGTAACCCAAATTTTAAAATGGACAAAAATGAGCAAACTTTACTTAAAAATACTGGTGAAATATATTAAAACATGGAATTCTTGAAGGATATATTATTATCAAACAATGTAAATGTCAAAAGTAATTCTTGAAAGAAAAAATATGACAAAATTATCTATCAGTAATATTAAATCATTTTTAAAAGTCAGAAAAATGAGGTAGGAGAAAGGAGGATGGAAGTAAAGACACATGTAAATTCCCTGATCATATAGAGGAAGAAATCAAGAGCTACTAAATTTTCTAGATAATAATATAAATAAAATGTAGCTTCAAGTACATTTATAGAGTATATGGTATCCACTAACTAGAGTTAAAAACAGAATGTATAATTTACACATCATTAGAGAAAATAAGCATACAAAAATAGACTAATGCCCAAGGATAGATAATAAAGGACACAATTATCAGAGCATAAAGTATAATGCAAATTTTAGCATTATAGATTATATAACTAAACATAAATGAGCTAAATGATTTGATAAAATGGCAAAGTTCTCAAACTTGTTCAAAAACTACAATCAAAATCAAACTCTGGTATCTTCAGAGACAGGAAAAACACACACACACACACACACACACACACACACAGAGCAAAGGAAAGTATATTTAAAGGAAAAATTTTTTAATTTTTATTATCAAATTAACTACATGTTCATGTAGTTAAAATTTACAAAAAATATATAACATTTATGGAGAAAATATTAGAACCAAAATATAGACAACAAAACTAATTAATCATTATAGTAAAATAAATACGGATTGAGAGTCATATGTAAAAGGGATATGTGAAATATCATTGTGTTTCTTGTTTTCACAGCTCAAACAGACCAGAAGTATAAGGAAATGAAGGATATAATATGGGCATTAAGTACATTTGTGCTAAACTTTACAACATTTTTAGTTAGCTTCCAAGTAATGCTAACAAATCATGATCAATGGCCCAAAGTATAAAATCTCAATATACATACTAAAATATAAGATGTATGGCCTATATTTTAAAAATAAACATAATAGTAGAAAGAAAAGTAAATAACCCAATACTTCAAAGTTTTTTAAAAGTATCCTAAATAATTACAGGTCAAGATGGAAATAAAACTCAAGAATATAGAGTATTAAAAAATTAAAGACTATTTGAAAATAACACACAAAAACGTCATGGATTGAGGCCAAAGCTACAGAGACAAATTCAGAACCTTAACTGCTTTTATCATTGAATAGAAAAGAATGTCAACTAATAATTCTAAGCATTTAAAATAATTGTTTTTGGTTGTTCTTTTTTATTTGAGAAAAATAGAAGGTTGAAATAATAAAGCATCAATTAATGAAGTAGCAAGAGGATATTTAGTGAATTGATACATTTTTAAACTTGATAAAATTATGCTAAATTTCCTCTGGAAACAGTTTATGTAACTGTCTTTCAAAGTTTTGAGAACCATACTCTAGTAGTTATATGACCTTAATACAGGAGTTAGCAAATCAAGGCCATGGGAAAAATGTAGACTGCCAGCTGTTTTTGTTTTTTTTAATAAAGTTTTATTGAGATGCACACATCCCACTTGTTTACTAACAGTTTTTGTGCTGTAATGGCAGAATTGAATATTGTCAACAGAGTCTATATGGCTCTCAAAAGCCTAAAATACTCACCATCTGGCCCTTTATAAAAAATGCTGTTCCATTTCTTAATACAATAAGGAAAGCATGACACACCATGGAGAAGGGACGTTTACTCAACAAATGATTTAGGGGAAATTGCTATCTGGAAAATTTTTTTCAACAATATGGAAGTGATTAAATAATAATGATATACTTATGTGACTTACATTGTACAGATATTAATATTATGCTTTCAGAGAGTATTTAATGGCATGGTAACAATTACATGACATAATATTAAAATATATTAAAAAAAGCAGGATCCAAAAATCACTAAGATCTCATGTTAAACTCATGTTAAAAGTGCAGACCTCCAAAGATATATAGTCATATAAAAATATTTAATATTATGTAAATATTAAATATTTAGTACCCCAAAATTTTACATGGAAATTAATTCCTGGTAACAAACAGAATTCTGATCCATTTTCATTTTTTCCTATAATTCATTTTATATATTTCCTACTATGAAAATACATTTACTTAAATTTCTAAGAGAGGAAGCAAATGGAATTTATACAACTCATTGGAAAAAAAAAATCCCAAAATTTGATTAAAAAATGGATAAAGGAATGGAATAGACATTCTTCCAAAGAAGATATTCAAATAGCCAACAGGTACTTTATAAAAGATGTTCAACATCACTAGTCATAAGGAAAATGCAAATCAAAACTGTGGTAAGACATCATCTCATACCTGTTAGAATGACTACTGTCAAAAATATGAGAAATAAGTGTTGGTGAGGTTGTGAAGAAAAGGAAACCTTTGTAAAGTGCCAGTGGGAATGTAAGCTGATACCGCCACTATGGAGAACAGTATGCTGGTTCCTTGAGAAATTACAAATATAGCTACCATACGACCAAGCAATTCCACTTCTGGATATATATCCACAGGAGAAGAAATAACTATCTCAAAGAGATATCTTTTTCATCCCTATGTTCACTGCGGCATTGTTTACAATAGCTAAGACATGGAAACAGTCTAAGTGCTCACTGAGAGATGAACTGATAAAATGTGGCAGATACATACACAATGGAATATTTAGCTGTAAACGGAGGAAATCTTGCCCTATGCAACAACATGGATGAATTCTGAGAGCATGAAGCTAAGTGAAGTAAGTCAGAGAAATATAATTTATACTCTTACTTATATATGAAATCTAAAAAAAACCGATCCTATAGAAAGTGAGAACAGACTGGTTGTTGCCAGGGGCAGGAGGTGGGGGCTGGGAGAAATGGGTGAAAGTGGTCATAGGATATAATTAATAAATTCTGGAGATATGGCACACTATAACACAGTGTATAAAGTTTACAATACTGTACTATGTATTTGAAAACTGCTTAAGAGAGTAGATTTTTACAGTTCTCAGCAACAGCAAGAAAAAATTGTAACTGGGAGGTGATGGATGTATTAACTAACTTTACTGTTGTAATCATTTCACAATATATACATATATCATTGTACACCTTAAACTTATGTTATAATGTTATAACTCAATGATATAAATCAATGATATCTCAACAAAGTTGTGGTGCGGGGGAGGTAAATGTTATAAAATAGTTAAAGGCAGAAAATATAACCACAAACAACCTGGTGAAAATATAGCTGAATATTTAACCTATCTCAGGGAAATTCCATGGACAGAGGAGCCTGCTGGGCTACAGTCCATGGGGTCACAAAGAGTCGGACACGACTGAGCGACTAACACACTAACAGGATACTTGATGACTTCTTTTGTTCAGCAAGCAGAATTCAGGCATAAAATCTATAGAAAAATTCACAAAAGACCATATGCATTTACATGGTTATAGAGAAGGCAATGGCACCCCACTCCAGTACTCTTGCCTGGAAAGTCCCATGGATGGAGGAGCCTGGAAGGCTGCAGTCCATGGGGTAGCTGAGGGTCGGACACGACTGAGCGACTTCACTTTCACTTTTCACTTTCATGCATCAGAGAAGGAAATGGCAACCCACTCCAGTGTTCTTGCCTGGAGAATCCCAGGGATGGGGGAGCCTGGTGGGCTGCCGTCTACGGGGTCGCACAGAGTCAGACAGGACTGAAGTGACTTAGCAGCAGTAGCAGCAGACACAAGTTAAAATTATAGATACTTCAGAACTACCACCAACACAACTGAAGGACCCCCTAAGGAAGATGATAATCACTGCTCACCAAAGTGCAAGAGATGGCATGCACACACCACTGATGGTGGTGCAATGGTACAATTGTTTCTGGGGGATAATCTGGCAATAGATACCAAGAGTTTTAAATACGTTCATATTTGTTTAAAACCCAGTAAGTTTACCTCAAAGTAATAAGTTTCTTCTTGCTCAAAGATTTATGTACAATAATACTTATCACAGGGTTAGTTATTTTTATAATAAAAATGATTAAAAACTGAAATGTCCCACAATAGATAATGTTTAACAAGATTCTGGGACATCCATATGTTTGAGTCTCAGGAAGTCCTACATGGAGACCATTACAATGATTCCAAAGAAAATGACATGATTAAATACTCTGATAAAAATACTAACTCTGAAAAGCAAAAAAAAAAAAAAAAACCAGATATAAAACTGGATGATTCCATATTTATCTAACCATCTGGAAGAAAATATACCAAAATACTAGCCAGGCTCATCTTTGTGTGTTGGGAATATGATTTATTTAAATTTTCTTCTTTATATATATCTGCACTTTCCAAAGTTTCCCATGGAACAGGAATTCATTTTCTAAGGAAAACAGTCGATGGTTCTTAAACAAAGAACACTCTAAGTTCTGCTTTGCAACAATAAGTCAGGGAGGTCAACATGAAAGGTTATTGTTTTGTCAAATCTTTAAGATTTGACCTTAAAGTGTTTCCCTTGCTGTGCTAAAATCAGTTACGCTGAAACAGCTTAATCTTTTTGATCAATCAGTCACTGACATTTATTGAGCACCTACTAATCCCTGGCTCTTGGTTTGGACTGAAATTGTATGCTATTCCAAAAGTGTGTCACTTTCAAAATTGCCCATCAAGGGGTATAATTTCAGGGTGGGTCAGAGGGTTTCAGAGGTCCCTGCACAATTCTAGAACCACTCACAACATTGAACACAATTCTCTGGCCCCTGAGCTGGCACTGTATCCCAGATCTCTCTCCTTGATTTTTTCATCCAGGCATCAAGGAGCAGAGCTATAGGTAACAGTTTCTGCTGTGACGGAGTATAATGACGCCTGTCAGAGAGCTCTGTTGCTCCCATTTTGGTGCCTCAGTATTCAGCTGCAGAGAAGTCCTCTGACATCACATACAGGTGTGCTCTGAGCACGTTTCAACGTCTCTTTGTGATCTGAGTAACTTGGTGGAAAGACAATGCTTCCCCTGATAAAGGATGTCCAGTTATTTTAGGGGGCAAATTTCTTTATGGGGCTGGGGTACCAGTCACAGAACATAGACAGGTCTGCAATTAAGCATTCTATCCAGTGCTTTCTGCTTAGGAAGTGACAGTTTAAGCATCACGAGGGCAAACCAGGTGCTAGGACTTCAAATGCCAGTTATCAAAGACTATTACTATGGAGGATGTGGCAGCTAGAACAAACCTCTCCACAGCTCATCTGACCCAGAAGGCACCATTCTTTCCCTGGGTAACAGAGACACCAGATGGAAGAAACAGAATTCTGTAACACACAGGTGTGTTCCTTTGCCTCCTAAGCTTTTGTACTCCTAGTTTTTCCTGTGCTCTGCATGGGCCTGTTCACTATATTTGTGCTAGAAGCCTTGTGAGAAAGTCTGGCACAGAATCTCCAAACCGGGCCAGGACTAGTCTCCAGGAATGCATTCAGGTCCGACTCTTTGCGACCCCATGGACCATACAATGTCCACAGAATTCTCCAGGCTGGAATACTGGAGTGGGTAGCCTTTCCCTTCTCCAGCAGATCTTCCCAACCCAGGAATCGAACCTGGGTCTCCTGCATTGCAGGCAATTCCTTACTAACTGAGCCATCAGGGAAGCCCTCATTTTCAGCAGAAGACTTTGCAATGGCTGTTCCTGTGTCACATGTTTTTGGGGGCGCTAAAGAGAACAGAATTCTCCAGGGTTCTGCTCAGTGCCTGGGATCCAGACACGGGTGTAATCTGAATAATATGGGAGTCCCTCTTCCCAGTGCCAAAGTCCGGATTCCACGTCTGGTCTGGGCAGACTTTCACCTAAGTATGGCAACATGGCACCCCTAGATCTGTGTACAGACTTCAGAATTTAGTTGCTATTATTTAAAATCTCTTGCAATGGCTATGACAATAGGAAAGTTGCCTAACTTTTCTGGGTTTTGGATTCCTTATCCATATAAAAGGGATTAGAAACAAATAAACCCAGATTATTGGATAGTGTTAACTGAGATATTTTGTGTAATTTTAATGAACAACAAATGCTCAGTGTGCTCAGTCATGTCTGACTCTTTGCAACCCCCTGGACCGCAGCCCGCCAGGCTGCTCTGTCCATGGGATTTTCCAGGCAAGAATACTGGAGTGGGTGCCATGTCCTCCTCCAGGGCATCTTCTTGACCCAGGGATCAAACCCAAGTCTCCTTTGTGTCTTCTGCATCGGCAGGCGGATTCTTTACCACTGCGCCACCAGGGAAGCCCATCAAATACTCAATAAAGGGTAGCTTATAAAAAGAACAACCAGCTGACAATGCAACCAGTTTAGAACACTGCTTTCTCTCTGCATTCTCAGCTCCAGTATCAGCTGGCCCAGATCACATGAGTGGCCCCTTAGCTTCTGAACTTTGGGGAGTAAACCCAGAAGTGCTAGGGAAAGGACCAGTGAGTTACAACAGGGAAATCTGAGCCCACAGCGCCATCTAGCCCGTTCCATGGAGGTCCCTCTGCGCTCGTGTCTCCAACACGCTGCAGCATCCTTCTCTTTTTTATTTTTTCAAAGTATAATTACCAGAGCTTATGTTTCACAGTTAATGCTGTCAAGCCTTTTAAACTAATTGGTCTTTTATAGAAAATTTTACTGAAAATTAACACATCTTTTAATAACATTGCCTTAACTTTAATGGCACTTTGCCTTTCGTTTATAATTGCTCTAAAATTGTCATTTTCCATGTCATAGCTGTCATTTTTTATATTTGCTAGTTTTCATGGTGTAGATTTTTATTTTTAGTATTTTTCTCTCACGAGGGATGAGAACTATTTGATGTTTTGTTTGTTTTTTTTTTTTTCCCCTACCCCAGCCCTGCCTGGCCTGATTATGACAGTGGCAGTGTGTTCTGAGTCCATCCATCGTGCCCACAGTGGTGCTGGCTCACCTGCCACAGGGTGGATTACGGGCTGCCTGTCTCCTTGCGAACAGTCTACATGGTGACTCTGGAATGGAGTTCGAGGAGGAGAGTCACAGAGGAGGAATCTGTTTATGTAACTGACATCACAGGGCACTGGGCTGCCTGAGAACTCAGGCTTTTCCATAACGCACCTCAAGGGTTCAGCCCTTCAGGCAAGTACAGTTAGCAAAGTAAATCGTGTGGTTCCCTCTTCCAGAAGGTCCTACTCTCCCATCTTAGCCACATAAGTTCAGTTATTTCTGGCAAGCAGAGAGGTCAGCTCTCTGTCTCACAAAGCTAAAGATCCTCACCCTCAGCTGTACTCCTCTGGTTTTTCAGTGTAGTTCTCCACACCCATTCAAACTATTTTGTGTTCTTCAAACTAGTTATCCCTATCTGCTAGAGTCCAGGTGCCCACTGACACAGCTACTGGCCTGAGGCAGTGACCACCCCCTAAAATGACAGTTCAAACCCCAAGAGGGCATGGGACCGCATCTTTCTTCTTCCAGCAAATACTGGATCCTCAGCATGAACAATAGTGCCTAGGCTCTAGTAAGTGCCCCAAAATGTATTGATTAATAACACTAAATGCGTATGGAGCTTGCCATGTGCCAAGCACTGCACTAAAATCTTTGACTGTGTGGATCGCAACAAACTGTGGAAAATTCTTCAAGAGAAGGGAATACCAGACCACCTTACTTGTCTCCTGAGAAGCCTGTGTGCAGGTCAAGAAGCAACAGTTAGAACCAGACATGGAACAATGGACCGGTTCCAAATTGGGAAAGGAGTACATCAGGGCTATATATTGTCACCCTGCTTGTTTAACTTATATACAGAGTACATCATGCAAAATACTGGGCTGGATGAAGCACAAGCTGGAATCAAGATTGCCAGGAGAAATTTCAATAACTTCAGATATGCAGATGACACCACCCTTATGGAAGAAAGTGAAGAGGAACTGAAGAGGCTCTTGATGAAGGTGAAAGAGGAGAGTGAAAAAGTTAGCTTAAAACTCAACATTCAAAAAACTAAGATCATGGCATCTGGTCCCATCACTTCATGGCCAATAGATGGGGGAACAATGGAATCAGTAGCTGACTTTATTTTGAGGGGCTCCAAAATCACTGCAGATGGTGATTACAGCCATGAAATTAAAAGACACTTGCTCCTTGGAAGGAAAGCTATGACCAACTTAGACAGCTTATTAAAAAGCAGAGACATTACTTTGCCAACAAAAGTCTGTCTAGTCAAAGATATGGTTTTTCCAGTAGGCATGTATGGATCTGAGAGTTGGACCATAAAGAAGTTTGAGCACTGAAGAACTGATGCTTTTGAACTGTGGTGTTGAAGAAGACTCTTGAGAGTCCCTTGGATACCAAGGAGATCAAACCAGTCAATCCTAAAGGAAATTAATCCTGAATACTCATTGGAAGGACTGATGGTGAAACTGAAGCTCCAGTACTTTGGCTACCTGATGTGAAGAGCCGACTCATTTGAAAAGACTCTGATGTTGGGAAAGATGGAAGGCAAAAGAAAAAGGGGGCAACAGAGGATGAGGTAGTTGAATGGCATCACCAACTCAATGGACATGAGTTTGAGCAAGCTCCAGGAGATGGTGAAGGACAGGGAAGCCTGGCATACTGCAGTCCATGGGGTCACAAAGAGTTAGACACGACTGAGCGACTGAACAACAATGAACAAATCACTTTACAACCTTAGCTCATTCAATCATCTCAACAGTCCTATGAGGTGAGTGAGTGAGTGAAAGTTGCTCAGTTGTGTCTGAATGCGACCCCATGGACCATACTCCATGGAATTCTTCAGGCCAGAATACTGGAGTGGGTAGTCTTTCTCTTCTCCAGGGGATCTTCTCAACCCAGGGATCGAACCCAGGTCTCCCACATTGCAGGCAGATTTTTTTTTTACCAGCTGAGCCACAAGGGAAGCCCTCCTATGAGTAGGTACTATTAGCAGTCCCATTTTAAAGATGAGAAAAATAAGGCACAAAGAGGTTAAGGCTATGCAAACAGTAAGTGGCAGTGCTGGGATCCACATGCAAGCAGTCTGGCTCCTGAGGCCCTGACTAATTTTTTTGTTTCTAGGGTAGGTAACTCAAATTGAGGTGAGACTAGGGGAAAGTGGGGGCGGTGTGAAAAAGAAATCTAAATACCCATGTGCCAGTTTCACGGAGAGGCTTTATCTTTCACATAAGTATGAGCAACAAACTGGATGATTCTGAGAAACACATTTCTTGTGATCTTCTTCTCAGAGGCGTATATCCATAAGCATACTTCTTGCTTCTCATCATGTGTTTCTGCTGTGGGTTCACAGGACAAAGCCAAGAGGATGTGTTGGTAACATCGCTATCTGTTCTGGGAATGCATGTGATGAATCAGAACATTGTTCTTTTTCACAAATGAAGCAGTAAGCAGCAGGAGTTGAGTTATGAAGGACAATATTCAGGGAATGTTTAGACACATTATTAAATGGCAATTTGGGGAGCAGTGCTAGAAAAAGGAGATCATAGACATCTAAAGAGATGTGTGTGCGGATATTGTGATGCTGCTCATGAGCAAGTGCCTGAGATGGAAGCTTACCTCTGACTCCTGCTGTTTGGATTCTCACTTTCTCAATTTATATTCCAGTTACTGCCTTGGTACTAGATAATCTCCTGTTTTTTCATAAATTACAATTGTGGTAGAAGGCTAAGAAATCAAAAGTAATCTGTTATCAGAAGGTCTAGATCCAATTGGGTCTGTTGAACCAGATCGAATTTGAGACCTCACTTTGGAACTTGCTTATCCCAGACAATGAAAACAAAGCCTGGAATAAGTGGACAGGCATTCTGTTTTATGATTTGAGAAGTCACAACAGTAGATCAGTTAAATAGGTGTTGCCTCAACACTTAAACCAGGTTGACTCACATTACTGCCTAAAATAATATTGTCCAAAATAATAATAATGAAGGGCTTTGTACAGTTCTGGACGTTCAATAAATAATGCTGCTGCTGATCATTACAATGGCGTTACTAGATTCCCGACACCCCTTCTTCCCAGGCTGGAATTCAGAAGTGCTACTTTGCTAGCAGGCTGTTGTATTCATACACACCTTAGCCATGCTCTGCCAAACATTTCAGTTTGCATTTCAAAGGAGTTTAGAGACAGATTTTTTTTTTTTAATTTCACACTTTGATTTCTCAGCTGAGTTTCCAAGAACTGACTCACTAGTGCTGCCGTAGAGAGAGTAATGCAGCTCAAATCTAGGCGCACCCCCACTCCTACCCCATGGCCACCATGTGTCCCCTTGACTGTGTGGAGGTGAAGTTCTTGAGTCCTTTCATTCCTTGCAACCAGGGCTGGTTTGCTGAGTGTGTGGCCTGCATTGTCACCCAAAGTGCATGCTCAGAAGAGCCCCTCATTTGGTTCAGCGCTCTGCTGTCATCATTTTGAAATTCTTAGTAACTTATGGTGGAGAAGGAAATGGCAACCCACTCCAGTGTTCTTGCCTGGAGAATCCCAGGGACGCGGGAGCCTGGGGCCTGCCGTCTATGGGGTCGCACAGAGTCGAACATGACTGAAGTGACTTAGCAGCAGCAGCAGCAGTAACTTATGGAAAAGTAGACTTTCAAATTATGTAGCCAGTCTCACCTGGAATATCCTGCATGTCTGATCTATAGGAACAATTTTGTAAATTTGGATTTTTTAAAAAATTTGGATCAAGTATTTTATAGTTCTGAATAAAATCTATTATAAACAGTTTCATTGTCTTCTTGTGAAAACAGTCTTCTGAAATCTGTCTGATTAGGATCAGAAGTAAAATGAAACTTCTGAGGAGTTACCAAAATCTGTTTGGTAACTGGATTTGGAGACTGCGTGGCCTACTACAGAGAATCCGGCACCCTAATGAGCATATCCTGCTGCTTCCGTCAGGCCCTCTGGCCAGCCTGGGGAGTTGGCCCAAATGGGGCCCAACATCACTGGCAGGTAGAAAGATGAGGCTCAGTATCCTCACACCATCAGAAAGGTCATGAGCCCTGGGAAACCAAGATGGCCCTCTCTAGGGATCTCTTGCTCGCTCTCCTCCTTGGCTTGGCAAGTGGTGAGATGGCATGAAGCCCAGTCGACCTTAATTCAGATGAATGTTGTTTCATGTTTATTTTTAAATGCATAATTCTGATTTTTCACTAAGATATGCTCGTAGTTGGACCACATTCAGGAATATAGAATAACTTAAATTAGTCTTAAAAAGCTTTATGACTTTTCTTTCCTCAAATAGAGGTCCTTCTGGGATTAGCTTTAATGAATAGATGAGAATAATGCATAATTAGCACATCAGTTGTTTAACACATGCAGGAGAATAGCCTTCTTAAGCACTTAAAGAAATGTACGTATATAAAAACTCTCTGGGCTATGTTTACGGTTTTAATGAGTTCAATAAAACTCTTTTTTGTGTATGTGGGTGGATTCTCCAAAGGTCAGTTATTATCTAGCCTATGTCTATATTTTTACAAATGGTAAAGTTGAAAATTCCAAAAAGAAGATTTTTCTATATAATAAACAAAGCCACTCAGTGGGAACACTTTATAATCCCCATTCTAGTCTGCTTTGCTTTTTGTAGTTCAAGACTGCTTCTTTAAGATGGTACCTAATTTTTTTTTTTTTAATTTAGATATGCTGGGTCTTAATTGTGATATGCGGGATCTTTAGTTGCTGCATGAGAACTCTGAGCTGTGACATGAGGGAGCTAGTCCCCTGACCAGGAATCGAACCTAGGCCCCCCCAGCATTGGGAGGCCAGAGTCGAAGCCACTGGACCACGAGGGAAGTCTCAGGATGGGACCTTTTTGTCATTTGATTCTGGTCTCACAAGTGAAAACACAAATGCCTTGATCGTTTGATGCATATCAAGTTACAAAAGCAACTGGAGATGCTCTGGATCCCTGGGCCAGCCCACCATCCTCTCTCTGCCACCGGTCCACTCCTACACTGTGCCAGAGTCCCGGCCAGGCCTGGCCTCACACCACTCCTCTGCCAGGACCCCATCTCCATGACTGACAGTGACCTAGGAGTCCCCCTTGGCATTCTGACACTCTGTGCTCTTCTGCCTTTTGCTCATATTCAGTCTGTTCCCAAGTCCTACAGCTTTTGCTGGCAAACACCACTCAGACGCATCCACCTCCCTCCAGCTCTGCGGGCTCTATCCTACTCCACAGGGCAGGACAGCCCCTTACTTAGACTTCCTGTGGCCATCTTGCCTCCTAAGCCACCCTCCACACACCTGCCTGGGCAATCCCACAAAACATAAACCTGATCACATCACTTGCCACCTTAAAACCCTTCAGCGCCTCTTCACTGCTGTCAAGAAAAAGACCAAAAACATGAAGATGGGTTTTGAGGTCCTATGGGTCCAGCTCTGCCTTTCCTCCACTTTCGCTCCCTCAGGTCCTGATACCCAGGCCTTCCCTATCTCCTTTGAGCCTGGCAGGTACCCTTCTCCCTAGCAGGTCTTTCCCTTTGCTGTCCTTCTTTGGGGGGTACTCCTCCCCACAAAAGCTCCCTTCTCCATTGTTCAGATCTTGACATAAAATAGATACTGTTTCTTTGGAGAATTCTTTCTCTAGTTTCGAGACTGGGTCAAGTGCTCACCTATATTTACTCACAAGCTCCCTTGTACTTTCAAGAATTTATAATCAGGTGTTTATCTGTGTACTAGTTAGATCAACAACAGCACCTCCTACCAGATGGCGCGTTTGCATGGCTCTGCTCTCCAGTGTAGCCCAAGCTCCAGCCCATGCCCCTTATGCACTGGAGGCACGCCATCCCCACATCCCTGTGTCCCCCACTTACTGCGCTCATGAGTGAATCCAGGACACTGACGGCGAACGCTGTCCCACATGCAAACGGCTGCGTGAGGTACAGTTCTGTGTCGGGGTCATCGTCATCGTCTTGGTCCAAAAACTGAACATTAGTATCGTTCACTAGGAAAAGTATGAAGTAGGAGTTAGCTCGAAAAACTACATGGGGGCAGTAAAGTCAGAGGTTTAGAAACACTGAGGTCACTGGAAAGGAAAGAAAAGCATGGGAGAAGCTGTCGATGGAGCTCGGGGTAGGGGTCGGTGGGACTCAATGGACTGCTCTGAGGTGCTTGTTCAAGGTTCCCAGACCTGGAGAGCAGAGACATCAAGTGGATATGCTCCATGGCAAGCTGGTGGAGCTAGGGTACACTGGTGTTGGTCAGTTCTTTGGTATAGCTTTAGGATCATGATGAAAAACACTCTGAAGTGTTTTTTGGTAGCCAAGTCCTTTGAGAGATGGACATCTTTCAAGGATGAGGAGCCATGAGTAGCCATGCTGGGATGGGAAGGTTAGCCACAAGGAAAAGAAAGCCATTTAGATTAGGAGCATAGCAAAGACAACTAGCAAGGGATCCACCCTCAGGCACCACCATGCCTCAGGCATGGATCTGGGTAGTGTCCAGCCCTGAAGCCAGGCCCACATCCAGCAGATCCCATTCAGTATAAAGGCGACTCCAGGTGGGATGTACCCCTGGCTGTCTCGGGCTGTGGCTGACAAAGACTTGCTCTGCATCCCAAGATGCAGAGGGACGCCCACGTTCTCCCTTTCCCCTTCTAAACAGCTCAATCTTTTATGTGCTTCAGCTCAAGCAGACACAGCATTTGATGCTGTATTTCATTTCCATCTGAGGATTCCTCAAGGCCTCCTCTGGCATGCACGTGCAGACTGATTGGTTGTGTCACCGAGATGTCTTTAACTTATTAAAAATTAAATGACAAATTAATTTCCATTCCCATCTTGGCTTCAGAAATTATCAGTTTTGCAGAGCAAGTAATGGGGAGGGGGAGGGTGTGAGGTGGGGGAGGAGATGAGCACTTGTGATTTCTGGAATAATTATCATGCTTTTAGGAAAAGAATAGATGAGGTTTCCTTTTTCTGAATCCTTTCTAAAGCTGATTCTCTTTTCTAGAGTTATTGTTTTATTTTATTTTTTCCAAAAGGAATTTTTGAGAGAACTTTTCTTTTTTTAAAAAAACTTTTATTTATCGTATGAAGCAGAATAAATGATAATAGGATAAAAGGCTGGGCATGGAATTATTTTTAAATGACACCATCCTGTTTCCCTGGAGAAAGATCCTAATGGGGAAAAATTTTTGCTCTCTGTTCTTTCGAAGTTTATCACATCTGGCTCCCCATTGTCTTAGCAGCACTTAAGTTACAGGCTAGAGAAAATGCAAAATCCAGGATTCAACAAGTGAACTCTGATTCAGGCTTTGTCACTAATTCTCTTGAGCAAAGCATTTTATCATTCTGCACCTTAGTTTCTTTCACTGTAAAACAGGGGGGCTATTAGCAACTTTCCTGATAGGCCGTTAGGAGGTTCCTATGGGATTCTCCTTGGTGAGCCCAGTTCAGCATCTTGATAAATAGTAGCTTTTCTCGTGATCTCATGAAATTATGAAAATTCCCAGCCTCCCTCTGCCCCTCTCAGAAGACTCAAGGAAGGCCTTGCTCAAGGATCCTACCAGAGTCACGTGGAAGCCAGAAGTATGTTGTGGGTCTAGTTTAGAAGACTAAACTGCTTTGTGAATGGGAAAATGTGAACTTGGGACAAGATGCAGAGGGATGCGGTTTTAATTACTCGGAGCTGAGGAGGGCATGTGCATGGACCCTCCCTAAAGGACCTGTTGGTTACCTCTTCTCAAGATGATGGGGAGGGTCTGGTTCTAGATCTGACAGACGACGAGACTGTCAGCCAGTTAGGGATTCAAATCTTTGGGAAAAAACTCCAGGGCACAAGCCCAGGCATCCTTCTGGGTTACTTAGCCAGTATTACCTGAAACCTAATTCACAGAACAATAATTATGTGGGTGCTAAGAGATGAAAACAATCACCCCCAAGCGTTGGTAATCAAATGCAACTGAGAAATGGATTAAAGAGCTTCAAACAAATTTCCTTTATGTGGACCTTCTAGAATCCTTTGACCTGCTAACATCAATTGGGACTCTTCAAGTACACAAAGACTGGGACAGACTACCCGGTTTAGCGAGTTTGTTTGACATTGGCATCTTTTGTGTTTTGGAACCTGTCCTGGTGCAATGCAAAGGCATCTCAGAATAAGTAGGTAGATAGTAAATATTTGTGTGGATAAGGAAGGTGAGGTAGTCAGAGGATGATGGTCTAACTGCCAAAAGTGGTACGCCCAGTAGGAAAACTGGTCTTAAGGCAGAGGGTGAAGGTGAAGTGAACACATGGAAGGTTCTCTGAGTTCATAAAAGAAATCTGGCAAGGGACGAAGCCTTTAGGATACTCAATTATGCTGACTGAATACTTGAATTGTTGGACAGATTGGGGGTATCAAGCCTTTTCTTTTCTACTCGTCGCAAATCAAGATATCCCAGTTATTTGGCAGTGCATCAATTCCAAACAAATTCCTGGCAATGATGATTTTGAAACACTGCTGAATTTTTCTGAGACAGAGATGTCTGGATGAATTTTCCACCTAGAGGTCTGGGCCACACAAGCTCCTTGGGTCTCTTACCTAAGGTTCTGAGAAGAGCAATCCACCCGTAGGCTTTTAACCAACTTCTCTAAACATGAAAAAGACACCTGTCCTACTGTTAGAAACATAAAATAGTGTGCTGCTCCTTGACCTGAGTCAATTTGTCCTGAAAAATAGCTCCATCGACAATAATACAGTGCTGAATGGTGGACAATTTATTCCTTTGTTTCCAGACACCTGGCAAGCAAGATTACTGTGTTAAAAGCCTGCTCTCTTATTTTGAAATATATTTTGGGGCCAAGAAAATGGCATGTGAGTTTCATTTGTGAGCCATTTGAAGGCAGGTGCTCCCTACCTCTCAATTCACCCTCCACTGAACAGCACTTGCTGTCTTTGTCTAGAAGATCAATCCCTAGTTCTGAGACCTGCTGCTGATGGGTGCTTTTCATTGAGTTATTAACCAAGTCATAGGGAATTGTGGAAAAGTTTGACAAATGCCGTCATGACCAGAGCCCTTCATCTTCTGGATGAGTCCTCTCTGAATCTCCCAGAGAGGACTCTGGGCCAGTGGGGTGGGGGTCAGAGTGCAGGGCTGGGCCTTGGTGATTGCTAACCTCATCCTCTGCATCCTTTCTGAAGACCTGGCTTTAGCAAGAAAGGGTCCCCTAGGAACTCGCTGCTTTTATGGCTTCAGAAACCAGAGCTTCTGAGAAAGGGCCAAGTAGTGGGGGAGAAAAGGCAAATAAAGTCAGAATAAAGGAAAATAAACAGCTGCAGGGAAGGTACCGTATTAGGTTTCTTATCTTAAAATTTTTATATTTCTCCTTTGACTTCCTCTGAGAGTTGTGAAGACACGTCAGTCAAACTGACAGTATGTTGGAAGAGGAATAGAAGGGAGGAGGTGGGAGGAGGAGCAGGGGGACACATAGCGGCGGGGGTGGGGCGGGAAGGCCCAGGCTAAAGGAAATGAATTAGAGCAAAGATGCTTTGGAAATAACTGCCAGCTCAGATGGGTGTGATCAAAGGTTTACTGATGCTGTGTGGGGAAAAAATCATTAAGAAAGGCCAGAACAAGACAGTCGATTCCAACCAGAGCCACAAATAAAACACATTCAAAGCAGTGCCATGGGGTAGCCGTTCTGCTACAGCCGGTGAAATAAAAAACAAGCTGGTGATAGTCGGAAACACCAACCACAAACGAAAGGAGATACTGATGTGAAAGAAAACAGTGCTTCTTACCCAGTTCGGTTATCATTAGAATGTGCGTCCCACTGTTTTTTTCCTGATTGACTGATACCAAAGGCAACTTGCCAGGTTTAGCTAATTGGATACAGCATTTAGGGTTGGGGAAAGGGAGTGGAGGAAAGTACAGAAAAAGAAAAGAGTGAGGGAATAACAGAGAAAGCATTCTGAAGTAAAGGGACCCGGGACCATAGGTAGTTTAGTGTTTATCTTCCAGGGAAGAGACCTTGTAGCAGTTTTGCAAATTCACAAATAATAGCAGGAAATGCCATGGCCAGGTTAAAAGCTGGATCCCACCGGTCAACGATCGTGGCCCTCAAAACCCTGTCATTTTTCTGGACCAGGGTGACAGTCACTGAAAATGCCTTTCAGCTGAAGAGTTTAACTAGAATAGATTAAATGTAAAATTATCACACATCAGGCCAGTGTTTCTATGCAGTTCTCAAAATGGGATTGGCTTAGACCTGAGGCTTTGTACCTCAGGGGAGGGAACTTCCACAGATGCTTCCAATGAGAATCACTGGGAAAATACTTGTGGACTATACCTATCCTCCCTTCCTCCCCATTCCCGAATGTATGCCCCAGTCTCCAACCCATCATCTCATGACCCTTTGCAAACAGTGACCAGCATGCAGGAAACTGTCTATTCATCTCAGAGGAAAGATAGATCAGTTTTCCTCTGGGTCATCTGCCATATTTCTACTCATACTCTTCTCCAATTTTCCCCTTCTCCCCCCAAAAAATACACCATTAGAGCCTACCACAGTAAGAGAGCTAAGAGACAGGCCAAACTCCTCATATCCTGCATGGTTGGAAGAGAGGACCAAAAAAATCCACCCAAAGCTGACGTTCACTCCTACCTAGTTCAGTGATGATGGGGATGTTGACCCCAGTCGTGATGGAGGGCTGGCGTAACATCCCATGTACCGGGCTGTTATCTGGTGAGGATCGGTCCATTCCTGGAGGTGTGAACCCTAGTGGGAAGGAAAGAGAGGAAGGAAAAAAATAAAAAACGTGCAAAACTTGGAAATAATGAGAGTACAGTGTATACACACAGTAAAAAAAAAAAAAAAAAAAGCATTATTTATAGGTCAAAAATTAACACTTCCAGGATAAACTCTAATGACTTGTTTTCAAAAGAACAAAGTGTGAGACTATTATAAATAATTCTTTTTTTAAAATATAAATTTATTTATTTTAATTGGAGGCTAATTATTTTACAATATTGTATTGGTTTTGCCATACATCAACATGAATCCACCACAGGTATACACATGTTCCCCATCCTGAATCCCTCTCCCCTCTCCCTCCCCGTACCATCCCTCTGGGTCATCCCAGTGCACCAGCCCCAAGCATCCTGTATCATGCATTGAACCTGGACTGGCAATTCGTTTCACATATGATATTATACATGTTTCAATGCCATTCTCCCAATTCATCCCACCCTCTCCCTCTCCCACAGAGTCCAAAAGACTGTTCTATACATCTGTGTCTCTTTTGCTGTCTCTCATACAGGGTTATCGTATTATAAATAATTCTAACCCACATTGACAGATCCCTAAAAACCAGTCTTTACACCAGTTATTGATTTTGTTCACAGATTTCTGCTCCCTCCACACAGATTGCACCTCCATGCTTCTGAGAAGTTAGACATGACCATGTGACATAGGAAATGCTCTGGCCCATGAAAAGCAAACAGAACAATGCATAGCATCACTTCCGGTATAAGTATTTGACTTGCCATCCCTCTCCCAGGCTGTGGCAACAGTGAGAGCATGGGTTACCATGGCGATGCAGGCTGGGCCGCAGCCTTGGAAAATAACCCAGACACACAAAGCATTCTGAGTGAAAAATCAATCTCTGCTGCTTTAAGCCACTGAGATTTGTTTTGTTGATTTTTGTGCTGTTGTTGTTACCACAGCATATCCTAACCCATCCTGACTGTTATCTTAAACCAATTGATTACTTATTCTCTTGCCAGTGAGTGACTTAAACCTGGGTTCTAGCCAAGAGAAAGTGGGAGGAAATCTGCCTGGGGCCTCTAGGGAGTCTTTCTTTGCCTTTAAAAAGAATCATATGAGAAGAGATTCTCTTTTATCCACTGGGCATTGCTTCTGTGCCTGTAGTGAGTGGAACTGTAGCGGCCATCTTGTAACTTGGGTGGGAACTAGCCAAAGACAAGCCAGCTTAATGAGCTGGCTGAAGCCAATGATAGAAAGTTTGAAGGACAGGAATAATTTTCCCTACTGCCTGAATTAACCAGCCCTAGAACCAAAACCAACTGATCTCAGGATTTCTTTACTACATGAGATTTTATACATTTATAAATGATATTATAATATAAAATGCATAATATATATAAAGAGATTTCATATATATTATATACATAATAATGAGATTGTTTTTGTTGTTCAGTCACTAAGTCATGTCTGACTCTTTGTGACCCCGTGGACTGTAGCACACCAGGCTTCCCTGTCCTCCACTGTCTTCTGGAGTTTGCTCAAAATTCATGTCCATTGAGTCAGTCATGCTATCTAACCATTTCATTCTCTGCTGCCCCCTTCTCCTTTTGCCTTCAATCTTTCCCAGCATCACGGTCTTTTCCAATGAGTCAACTCTTCACATCAGGTGGCCTAAGTATTGGAGCTTCAGCTTCAGCATAAATCCTGCCAAAGAATATTCAGGGATGATTTCCTTTAGGGTTGACTGGTTTGATCTCTTGTTGTCCAAGAGACTTTCAAGAGTCTTCTTCACCCACTACAGTTTGAAAGTATCAATTGTTTGGCACTCAGCCTTCTATATGCTCCAACATCTATACATGACGACTGAAAAAACTATAGCTTTGATTATACAAACCTTTGTCAGAAAAGTGATGTCTCTGTTTTTAATATGCTGTATAGGTTTGTCATAGCTTTCCTTCTAAGGAGCAAGTGTTTTTTAATCTCATGGCTACAGTCATCGTCCAGTGATTTTGGATCCCAAGAAAATAAACTGTCACTGCTTCCACTTTTTCCTCTTCTATTTGCCATGAAGCAATGGGACCAGATGCTGCGATCTTAGTTTTTTAAAATGCTGAGTTAAACAATGATATTTTATATGTGTATATTTATGTACTTTGTATTATGTATTAAATATTAACATATATACACATATACACAGCTTCCCAGGTGGCACAAATGGTAAAGAATTCCCCTGCCAATGCAAGAGCTGTAGGTTTGATCCCTGGTCAGGATGACCCTCTGGAGGAGGAAATGGCAACCTACTCCAGTATTCTTGCTGGGAGAATCCCAAAGGTAGAGGAGAATTGGCAGGGTACAGTTCACTGGCAGGGTACGGTTGCAAAGAGTCGGACATGACTGAGCATCTGCGCACACATACACTATATATATGTATATTTCCCCCTTCTGTCTAAGCCATACTGAAG